>NC_071327.1:44323580-44631705 GCF_943734725.1 Anopheles marshallii
TGATCCAGCATTTCCGGTGATCCCAGTAGTTGTGTTTGCGTGTAATCGGATCTCAGTCAACAAGTGTTTGGACGATCTGATACGCTATCGACCAAGCGCAGAGCAGTTCCCCATAATTGTTTCGCAAGACTGCGATGATGAAGCGACTAGGAACACGATCCTATCGTATCGAGACGAGGTCACGCTTATACAGCAACCGGATCAGTCGGACATACCCGTACCACCGAAAGAGAAGAAGTACAAGGGTTATTACAAGATTTCGCGCCATTACGGTTGGGCGTTGCGGGCAGTGTTTGGCCAAGGATTCGATTCAGTTATACTGGTCGAAGACGATCTCAGTGTGGCACCGGACTTTTACGAATATTTCCTCGGCACCTATCCGATTTTGAAGCACGACAAATCACTATGGTGTGTGTCGGCATGGAACGACAATGGCAAGGAAGGTTTAATCGACAGCACGGCGCACGATCTCTTATACCGGTCTGATTTCTTCCCCGGACTGGGCTGGATGATGACGAAGGATCTATGGAACGAATTGGAACCGAAGTGGCCCAAAGCGTGAGTTGTTAGATTAGCACAACAACGGTTTTCTTATTGTATATCAAACTAAGAATGTTTTTTTTGTATTCAGATTTTGGGATGATTGGATACGGCAGCCAGAACAGCGCAAGGAACGGGCCTGTATACGACCCGAACTGCCAAGATCGAGAACGTTTGGCAAGATAGGTGTATCCAAGTAAGTAGAGAGAGAAAATGTATAAATGGCATTGCCTTTGAACGATAATATCGGTTTGCTAACACAATTTCTTTTGCTTTTATTACAGTGGCCTCTTTTTCGACAAGCATCTGAAGTACATCAAGCTAAGCGAAGAATTTGTCAGCTTTACCAAAAGCAATCTATCCTACCTAGTAAAGGTAAGTTGAATGGCAAGCGATTTATGGATCCTTCGGAATGATGAATTTCCATCGCTCTTTTCATCTTGCAACCACATTAGTCTGCATACGATCACGCTTTCTTGAAAACCGTCTACCAAAGTCGGGTGGTAACATTGGATGAACTGAAGCGTGGCATGGTAATGACCAGAGAACCGATTCGCATAGCGTACCACACCAAAGAACAATACAAACGGGCCACCAAGAACCTCGGTCTGATGGACGATTTTAAGGTAAGTACCGTGCATTAGTGTCGTTCACTAGTGTGTAATGCAATTGATTAAAACGTATTGTTGCTACGGTTTACAGAGCGGAGTACCACGAACGGCTTACCGAGGTATAGTTTCGTTCTTCTACAACGGGCAGCGGGTTTACCTAGCGCCCAGTAGCGCAAATTGGAAGGGTTATGATCTCACCTGGAGTTAACAGAGCGCTCCACTGCCCAGCTTGATCTAGCGGCGCAGCATTGTTATCGTTTTGCTGCGCAACCTTTTTCGAGGTGCATTCGCTTCCGCGAAGAACTGACTTTTCTTACACACTCGCGGAGCCAGTGAATCACATCATTTGGTGGCATTTGTTTTTGTTTTAGCGTAAATGTTGGAGGTACGATTTTGTTTGTAGATTTCAAAGCTCACCCGCACAGATGCATTGCATAGTTTTAATCGACGTTTAGCTTTTTTGTATGACGATTGTAACAACACATATTCAATTAGCATCACAATTGGTTCCCAGTTATAGCAATCATTTTAATTGTACTTGTAGCGAAATCGAAAAACACATGTGAATCATTCCTAAGCTCTAATTACTTGCAGATAAATTTTTTTTTTCTCCAAAAAGTTCATACTCCAATTAAAAATCTGCTCAATTCCGTAACATTGTTATGCGTGCAGGAAAATGAGTGTGCAGAAATTGAAATAATCAATTACGGTTAAGTTGCTTGAGTTAAGATAATCAATACCTATTTAATTAATTGGTTTCAATGAAACGACTTTGCAATAGCCTACAGGAGAAGTTATTGAAAACATAATTAATTTCAATGACATTTGATATTAATGGTAACAAGTTTAGTTATATAATTGAAAATTCTACTTCCTCACATTAAATAACACACTATTGAACACAGTTCCTCGCTACTGCTTCTACCTACGTTCCTTTCCAATGCAAAACCTTGCAACATATTTAATACAAATAGTTTTCTGTTATTTTCGTTACTCTATCAATTCGCTAAACATGAATTTGTGATGCAGTCTAGGACAACCAATAGATTGTAAGAAGGTGCATACAAAGTACATATACTGCATATGCGCTGCAGCAGCTAGTCAAATGAGTGTTTGTATTGTGTATATGTGATTATATGGGGAACAACAGCCCACACAATGGTCACCATAGTGCAGCTCAAAGAAAGATCCGTAGAGCCAAGTAAGACCGAACACAAAATTTGCGCCATTGAGCGTGTGATGCAGTCACACAAAAGAAAAAAAAAAAACAAGAAAGCAATACATTTCGGCTCCCTATTTTAGGAAATGTGCGTAAAGTTTTAAGCAAAATCATAAATTAATGCGAGAACATAGCATGCATGACGTAAATATGATAATAGGAAGAGAATTCTTTAGTCACTGGGGAATGTTGCTAGAGGAGTTAAGGAGTAAAGGATGAGCGATTATTAAAATACTATAAAAAGCATTAACAATCTCGACGTTCCGAAATGCTACAAACGTCACCCAGTGCATTCTACGTGTTTTACGTGGTCTATGTGAATAAGTAAACCGATTCAAAGTAGCATTTTTAAATATTAGTAAATAAAACACCGAAACTGTACGTGTCAAACAGCACTCGATTCGAGCAAGGATTAAATCAGTAATTTGCATCAATGATGGTAACAATCATTAGTAAAAGAACATGAAGTAAAAAGAAGCTAACCAAACGAAACGTGTTTGTGTCAAATGAAATAAATGTGCACTTCATGTCACCTACACTCTGAGAAACACGTGAACTGTGTCAAACGTTGTAAATAAATCAGCTCGTTGTAACTCTTGTATTACCGTATTAAGGTATCTTTATGAATGTTGTAAAATTGCTTATCAGTTAAGATCTTGATTGCTTTAAGATTGTGATAAAAAGAAACACGTTTGACAGACGTTTTGCAGACAGCTGTGGTATTGAAATTATGCAGAAATATTGCCAACCCACTGCGTCTCAAGTCAGTCTGTTATCGTAAGGTCTTTTGGAGAACATTTTTATTTTTGGACAAAGCGCGACGAATTGAGCTCTCGCCAATATACTACAGGGTATTATAACTGGAGAATACATGGCCAGCGTTTTGTTTTTATCAGCCACGTGGATGTGTGTTACCTACACATCCTGATAGTTGCTGGATTTCTAGTGCACGTATGCGACGTAGATATCCTGATTTTTCTGATTTCATAATAAGAGAGTAAGTGATTCAAGAAGAAGCTTCTTCAGTAGATGCCTTCCGCCATTGTCTACGCCTAGGCTGGTATCTCTTTTATGTCTGATTATTGTGCAGTTAATCAATGCAGTATTTCCATCTGCCGATCGCATCTCGCTTGCGGTTCGAATATCTCCTTTTGCGTTGCGGCACATAGCGATCCTAAGAGTGAGATTTCTTTGTGTTTCACAAACATTCTTTTCATAGCAATCCACAACATTCAACATCCTGTAGAACTGACTGTTTTACCTCGACGGAGATAGGTGCTGCATTTGCTTTTCGTCCGACTTTTGCCTTTCGTCCAAGAATAGCTGAATTTTTAATCGTAAGTTCTTCACATTTCACATACTTTATTGTAAAATTCGTGCTTGTTTATTCAATAGATGAATCCGGCAAATGTAAAATGCAATAACAAATTGGCCGATTTTAACGATGTTCAAACAAATCCTATTCTACATGGTGTATCCAACTGTGCATCGTCTATTGTAGCAGACAAAATTTGATAAGGTTATCTTGTCAATTTGCACGTACTGCATGTTTGCACACGGACTGAAGGAATTTTACAGCGTTATGCACCCCGTATCCTTTGGATATAGTTGATTTGGCGTTTCTAATTTTAGTCATACCACTTTTGAAGTACAGGGGCCTGGCAACGACCGAGTCATGCTAGTAAAGATGTAATTGATTTTCAATGCCATGAAAACCTCTAATCGAATGTAACATTTGCTCTACGTCAATTACCAAAACAATTACTGATATCAGTGAGTGATCTCTTGTCGGTTGATGAGCACGAGTTCTCGTTATCATGAGATGGACCGAGATCTTTATGCAGGAATGCGGGATTCGGGTTTGCGTCACAGTCGGAGCAACCGTTCGAGTAATCCTCTTGTGAACCAATATAGTTAATCACATAATGTACCAAACATAAAACCAAGTAATCGATGAATTAATTATTAAGGGATCTAGGTTATCAAAAAAAATAACAACTCATTTAATTGTTTGAATGAATTTTACATTCATGCAATGGACGACAATGGATTAATTTTTGAAAATGGAATCGAAATATTACTTTTCTATGCCTGTCACGTGTTACAATCGTAATTCAAGTGGCGCAGCATTCGCCCGAAAAACGATCTTTTACGCACGATCGTTGGACACGCCCTCTTTTTTGGCAGATCAGAAGTTGATGGCCAAAATCTGGGTTTCCATCTGATTTGTATGAAGATCCTAGACTTGTTTTACGGATACGGATATAATGTGCAATTGCAATGAAAAAACAACTATTTTTAATAGATAGAATTTGGATATTTCCACTTCAGTCGCAAAGGTAACCATTGAAGTAATTTAAATAATTGTACGTACCAGAATTGTTTGTTTGCACCAATAATAAACTAGTGTTAATTTAATTTTACACCCGATATAATACATTTACGGCCATCAGTTACCGGTCCTGTGAATTACGTGCTGTATCATTGCGAAATATCTCGATTCCCTAGTCGCACCTAGGTATTACGTTGCAGAGAAGATGGAAAAAGACTCAATTCATAACACCTCATTTATTTTATTTTAAGATCATTAAACATTTTAAATTTCTGGACACGTATTACTTGAAACAGTTGACACATCTTTCCGTTTTTATCCAATTCCAAATATCGTTAAGATAATGTTTTTTTTTAAGAAACTTTAATCAAAGCATTGTGTCGTCCTCAATTTCCTCGCAATCAATTTCACTGGACGAATCCTGCTCACTGCCGGGCAAACCATCCTTGCTGGTACATTCGTTATTGTTTATTGTGTCAGTGCCTTTTTTACCGCCGGCACGCGTGCTACAATTGATCGAAGATTCAGCAACGTTGGATGTGGTTAAACTATCGATCATATTGCTGGGATTGCCAAATGCTCGCTCCAGATCTGCTATACCCGAGCTATTACTATCCGCTGCTAGCAGTCCCCCATTCACTAGTTCATTTGGGTTAAACTTTGGACCTGCAATTCCGGCGGCAGAGTAGTATGCTCCTTCGATAAGATCCCCCGACGAGAGTGGCCTTAAACCAAGCGGTTGTGCTAGTCGGGTTTGTGGCGAAGGCGAAGGAATTTTGTGAATAAAAGCGCCGGGTCCAGCTGGATTTATTGTAGTGATGTAAGATCCTGGAGTCATAGCCGGACGTGTGGCGAAGTTGGGACTCGCGTTCATTGGGATGGAACTAGCAAGTCCAGGGTATGGTCTAATTGCGGCCGGATGTTGCATGCCGAGCGCGGGATGATGGGGCGATGCACTTGATGCACCGGGTTGGGGACCGTTTAATAGAAGCGATTGCACGGGTGTTGGTCCGTTTGGTGTTTGGCTGAACAGCCACAATCGATCACCAACGACCATCGGCCGGGCGAAGCTTCCAATACCGAGCTGGGAGTAGTAATGTGAAGCGAGCGACTCCACGTCGGCTGTATATTTGCGCTTCCACTTGGTGCGTCGGTTTTGAAACCAGATCTTTATCTGCGTTTCGGTAAGATGTAGTTGCTTGGCTAGCGCCGTTCGTTTGGCGACAGACAGGTATTTCCCGCGCTCAAATTCCGTCTCCAGTGCTTTGATCTGTGCCGCTGAGAATGCGGTCCGTGGACGTTTTTTTCGGTCATCGTGAGTTGTAAGCCCTCCTAAGAAGGAATAAACGAAGAACATCATTTACTAAAATTAAGGAAATTCTTTAACACAAATAACATATTTTGTTTTTCGACTAATATGAACTTTCTTGAAACATGACAATGGAAAACATTCGGTTTCTTAGATAAAAATGTGTAATTTATGCTCGATGTTTAGCAAAAAAGACAACGAAATTAATTGTTTTAATAGAATAAATCATTTTTTTCCATGTTGCTGGATAGTCTCTGTCTTGCATACGGATGGGATTTTGAACCGGTCCTGTCGTGTGAAGACTGACGTCGCTACCAAATACACCACCTGGTCGCCTCATTTTTTAACGTAATAAATAAAATCACACGCACATTCTGAAATTTTAAGCAACGTGCGTCATTGTGGGTGGAGGATAGAAGCCTGCCTTCTACCACAACAAGTTTTTCCGTATCCTCACAACTCCGGCTGTTGATCGACATTCGGTGACAATTAAGTGGCGTATTTGGAGGCAATTAGAAAACGATTAAATGCCTCTTTGGTGATGATTGATGAGCAGTACGACAGGTTTGTTAGTTTTCCGGACTTTATTCTTAGGCGAATGGTTGTGTTGCGGGAAACACCGATGATAGGTGGTAAAAGGAAACGAAAGAAGAGCCTTCCTCTTTTGGGTTCGGAAAAGGGAAAAAAGAAGCGATCGTAGGCGATAAGTTATTGAGAGAAGTATTTAAAGATGTTGCTAAAAATATTCAATCGTCTTCAGCTAAAGTGTCTCTGAGAGTGACATTTTGTTGTGGCAATTTCCGAGCATCAATCAGTATCTTGTATCGTGTTTTTATTATTTTTAGTTCTTGTTACATATTGAATATTAACATAAAAGCAAATACAAACGCTATCCGTTTAAACAATTGATGATTTATTCAATCAGTACTTCAAGATCTTTGTTTTTTTTTTACTCTCAAGGCAATGATATTTTTCAATTTAGAGAAAGTAATAGTCGTTTAATCGCATCTTTTTTACTTGTCTTATAGTGGATTTGTGCCCGCAGGTTGACATTTGCCTTTCTTCAGGCAAAGTAAATTTATAAATAGTGATCATTACCAGAAAGATCACCAAAGTTAGTATTTATTCCTTTTGAAAAATTGAAACTGACGCGAACTTATTACAAATTACTGATGACAATTACTTTTATAATGAGGTAACAATTATTATTTTTATACCCTTCCATGGTTCGATAAAGCGTCAATAAAACTTAGGAATTGTTGTATTTGCTTTCATTATTCCGAAGCTTTATTTATTATGTATGCTTTTCACGTTTTCAAATTATTACATGTGCGATTCAAATATCACTTAAAACCCAGCCCTTATGTTTCGAACAAGATGTTTCAACATACTCACAATCACTATGCTCGCAATGTATTTTCACTTCTTCATAAACGCTCAGATACGGGTTTGAATAAATAATCCATAATTTTTGTAATCATCTTTGTCATGAGAGGACTCAATAAATCACTCAAGCACCAAGAGAACTAGTTTAGTAAATATAGCTCAACAGGCCCTTTGCATGAAATTTGTTCTACTCGTCCATTATTTTGTTGTGGTAGCATAACGAAAACTAATTACATTTATCTACATTTACCTCCAGCGCTTCCTTCGGATGCAATTTCTGAGCAATTATCCATGGTGTCCTCGTTGCAGCTAGATTCGGGCGAAGAAGATCTCGCCCGTTCCGACGGTGGTCGATCGTCAAATGAACCCACGCTTGGTTCAGTCTTACCAACATTCAAAAACTCAGCAGCAGAACTACGTGACATCATGGTCTGATAGACCATACCATTAGGCACTGTGGGAATGGGGGCAGAAAAGGATACTGCAAGATGATCATCCACTCCGTGATAGCATCCGCTGGAAGAGGATGATGCACTCGCTCGATCCGGCTTTGCAAGTAGATGTTCGATCGAGAAACTATTTTTTGTACGATTATTTGCTGCTGTGTGATCGACATGGTGAATAGTGGCGGGTGTTGAGGTCGCAAAAGTGGACGCCATAGCTGTTGTAATGGTTGATGTCACTAGCGGTTTGCCAAGTGAAGGATGGTTCATAGTACAGTAGTGTTTAGGACACAGCACTGATTTTAAACTAATATGGCACACTGTGTTGTCACATTTTCTGTTGTGCACTCGAACTCACTTATTCGCGCACTTTTACAAGCTTTTCAAAGCTGTTTCAATACTAATTATATTGAAGCAAGAAACATGTGTTTATTAATTTTATTGTGACATTGTTCTCACAAAACTAGTATCAAGTACGACACACGGTGGTCACTTGCTTACGTCCGTCCCGATGAGTTTTCCACAACCGACTGTGAGGTAGAAAAGTGGAATGTCGCTTGAATTCAGCAAAACACTTTTCCTCGCACGATCACCGACGATCGAGGATGTTCGTGTGTTTCGAAAGGTCCTGAAGCGAAGTAGAATTTGAAAAGATGTAGAGCACACATTCACATGATGAAACGCCTTCCGAGCTACTCGTGTTTGTTTCAGATCAGGGTTTGTCAAACGCGTTGCCATTGACGATAGTCACAATATTCGATTTATGTCGTTTGACTATCTTATGCAATTTGAATCATGTGTGTTTCATGCGGGTGGAATATTTTTAAACGAGTAAAATGATACTTCTTTGAAATAAATGGAAACAAGCTCGGAGCCTTAAGATTTCTAAGCCCTGTTTTGGCCCTCTTCTTACGATTTGGGAAAAGAAGGCGTGTCCATTGATCGTGCGTAAAAGATCATTTCCCTAGAGTGGATGCTGCGTCGAGTTAGTGAACAAGCTGCATCGATAAATCATTGCCTAATTATCCGGGCCAAAAGGAATTTTCCGAAGAGTAATCACGGAGAACGAACGAAACAACCTACACCGAAAAGAGAACCTTTTCATTGAAAATGAAGGCAGATTCGGTACTTACGGTTTGTAGCGACTGTGTGGAAGAGGGAATGAACACAACCATTATCAACGCATCATTTCATCGTTAGTATCTCATCTGTTCGGTTTTATAGCGGCGATATTTACTTCGATACGTCACAGCGAATTGGGCTAGTCTTGAGACAGGGCAAAATGAAAATAAATTGGTAAAATCTGTTTATTGAATCATCAGGAAGACATCGGAATTTTAACTACGGTTAACAAAAAGAGAGGCAGGAATAGGCGGTACGTGGAAAATGTACAAGTTGCGATTTAATGGCACTCTTAATTGAGGTCTAATTAAGCTATGATCATGTACTGAGCGTTTGAGCAGCTTCATGTGTAAAGCTGATGACGGAATAGTGCAAAAGAATGTTACATTGATGTTTGTTGGTATATATTGTTTAAAATCATATTATATTTCAGCAACAGTATACCTACAACGTATTTGACTAATTTCATTAAATTTCTCTTATCATAAGAGATGTTTTATTACACTAACGGTAAGGAAGTGAACTCATTTTCCTATTGGTGGAATATCGCACATTGTTATGTAATATATTTTTGCGGTACTTCCATGTACATTTTTGTATGAAAATCTTGTCTCGTTCAACAATCGTCTATCACTTTGCATTCCGTCAAGTTAGCATACGGTCATAGACAGGTTCATGTAGGTAACATAAATTAGTCACCTGACGAACGATCGAATGTCATTCTCGTGCCTTATCCCGCTGTAGCTGAATGGAGAATTGTAGAAAGACAAATTATTCCAACAATTTCCCACCACGAAGAAAAAAGGGTACATTTGCTCGTAGCCCTGGTAGAGGGCAACATTGCATTCATGCTATAACTTGTTGTTTGTTTTATACGCCACATTTCCTGCCGCTTTACACCCGAATCGCGTGACACGGAGTGTTGGGATTTTGGACGGGGATGGAGCTGCTTGCTAGAAGATAAATTAACCGCAAGATTTATTTTTAATTTCCAACAAAGTTCTGACGATCGTTTCCACTTCGAAGGCGGATCCGACCCGATGATGTGCTGCATGCAGTTTTTGTACGCTTCTGTCGTGTTGTAAGTCGGGTGGCGGAGGACTTGGAAAATGCTGGGTTTTCTCGCTTTCCATCGGATGGTTGCGGTTGCACACCGAAACGGCACACACATTAATCAACGCCGGAAAGCATCAACTTAGCCCGAGGCGTTAATTGTTCGGTAATTGGAGCATAATTGATTGCATTCGTCGACTTTTGGCTAAGTGGCTTATTTTGGGGACACGTATCGGACGTAGATAAAGGGTGGATTGTGGAATCTGCGATTTTGATGGCGAAGACGTAGTCGTCTTTGTCAATGAACCTTGCATGAATGAGTAGTAGTAATAGTGGCGGAGATAGTGTTACGGATGCATTTAATTAAAAATAAATGGAAGTGTTTTGACACCTGACAGCTTTGTTGTCAACAACAAATCAATTATATGCACCAACATTATTAACACGAGCAACACTCGAATTGAAGCAACATTTTGACTTTTTACTTACTTACTTACTTACTTACTTACTTACTTACTTACTTACTTACTTACTTACTTACTTACTTACTTACTTACTTACTTACTTACTTACTTACTTACTTATTTACTTACTTACTTACTTACTTACTTACTTACTTACTTACTTACTTACTTACTTACTTACTTACTTACTTACTTACTTACTTACTTACTTACTTACTTACTTACTTACTTACTTACTTACGACGAATCTGCTTCTGAGGCGACTCGGCAGACTTAAGAACGCGGAGGACACATTAAATTACGATTATCAAAGCTTGGAGGAGGGGCAACATCAGTATCTATACATTTTTGGGGACATCTGTGATTTCCTCGAATTGGAAGACAGGCAATTAAATCTCGTTAGAACCATAATTAGAGAGCAGAAGGCATATGGTGAACAAAAACAAATGCAATCTTTAGATTCTAGCCAACCGAAGTGATGTCATCGCAACCACAAATGAAGCATTACTTCCGATCCGTTCGGACGATGACAAATGTGTTCGCTTGATATTTGGGACTAATGGAAATATTTGTAGCTCATCGGAGGCGCTACGAGCGCATCAAGAGTTGGGTCTAGTAATGTCTAAACTTTTTTTAAACGAATTATAGAATCGTTGAAATGCGTCATTTATGTGTCACACACTTTTTTTCCTTTCGCTAAATATTTGAAAACTGCACGCTTCATCGCAAACGAACTGTTTAGCGGTTAGAAGCACGAAGCAAAACTGCTTTTTGACATTCAATGATTTGTTGAGTCAGTAATTAACGAATCCTAAATACACTCTGGGAGCACATATTCTCATAGGGCTTTCTCGTGTGCAGTTCAAGTGTCGGTCCGATCCTCCATCACGTGCTCCCAAATCCGCTGCCGAGGAATGTGTGAAATGTACGGATCATTGAAATTTTCGAAAACAATCTGGCGCCATTTGTGGTTTACGATGAACCTTATTCCACCGAGGAACTGAGGAAGATAAGGTTTTGAATTTAAGGAGCATGTGGAAATGAGCGATCGCTGAAATTGTTCGCTTTGTTGTTTGGATGCGTAAAGGAAGTATTCCACAAGGGGATGGTTCCTTTCTCGATGCTATTTTAATGAGACCATGTGTGAAAACTTTCCGACGAGTAATAATTGCTAATGGGATGGTTTAGAGCGTGTTTGTTTAGGTAATTTATTAGAACAGCAAAATAATCACATTCGAATGCTGGTTCTTTCTTTGCAAACAAGCCTCACGACAGTCTAGCCAGTGCTCGGGGTAGCTGATGATGCTGTTTTTTGGCAAAAAATCGCGTAAAACCATTGCCATGTATGATGTAATGGAGTATAATTAAAGCAAAATAAAGGAAAAACAGCGTACAGCGTAATTTTATGTGTAATTTTACATCAAAACCTTTTATAAAAAAGTAATAAAAACCGGTGACAATTTTTTATCTCATTTTTTGAAAAATCGTGCCAGTGAAGGGGTTAATTCTTTAATTAATTCTTTGATTATTAATTAACAAAGATTCTTTGTTATTTTACTGAATAAAATGTTTTCTTTCGCTGAAACCTAACTTCTGTATTGGTTTCATTATAAACTATTACTATTTAAACATCAAAATTGATGCAATAGCTAACATATTAGGGCAATAAAAAATACGTCATCACTTGCCGGATAGAATTTGTTCTGGCTTGGATGCAGCGATGTGCTTCCCCAGTCGATAATTAATTCACCCCCAGCATTGTATATTTGGCCCCTAAACACACATTTAATGTATCCCCATCGTCGAAATCATTCATGTCAAAAAACTGTCCAAATTTAACAAACTTGCCGCCACCGGAACGATAATGTTCGTTCAAATGTTGTCGTACCACACTGACTGCTACCTACCGGGTATGGTATGGCGCATTGTCAGTCCGTAGTCATTTTTCAAATCCCAAAACGCATGCTCGATGCATCGCGCCGTAGTGTGTAATTGGAGAACATGAGCGGTTACAACTGAAAGCATGTTTTGCCGCAATGCCTGTTGCCGTGTTGTAGCGCCAGTAAGTAATGTGTGCCGCTGTTCGGAGTTTTCTTGGTTTTCTTTTGAAGATGTTTACCATGCACAATGAAGAACGGTATCTGCTGTATGAATGTAACAGTTGCAGTATAAATGTGGATGAAATATCACGGTACCATCTAACATGTAAGGGATTTTTTAAATAAATTTTTGGTCAATTCTGTATCATGCATCCCTTGAATTTGTGTCAAGTGTGCAGAAGCTATTGTAAACAAATTGTTGAACATTGATCAGAATCAATTCATTTATAGATTCAAACATTTAAACAAAAACTATCATGTAAAAGTGTTACAGCAAAACTAAGAAGAAAAAAAACAGCATGTTCAAGTAAAACGGTACACACTGTAGCTCAGATGCTTTAGTGGATGTTTCCATATCTCTTGGCGTTGCTCTGCACCGCTGCTAATTGATTTATTATTACCATAAATCGTAGTAGTGTAACATACTGTCGGTGAGATGGAGAGTGTAATGCTTGGGTTGGTAATTTCTTTTCACGAATTAGATGACGATGAGCATGAACGATGAGACGTATTAGAACAACGTACTGTTTTAACAAAATAATTTGAACAAGCAATCGATTTCTTTTGATAAAGCAACATAAATCGATAAAAAAGGATTGTCTTACAGAAAAACGAATACATTTCCTTGATGCAATACTACAACAAAATTCTTGAAACGCGTGTTGTAATTTTCGAGCTAATTCGATGGTAAGAAAATAAAAAGATGGGTTAAATAATTAATGCATTGGGCATTTTGTACTTTTTTACGAAAATGATGCGTTACGAAAGGGATTACGTAATTTATTCACTGCAACCCAGACTTCGAATACCAACCTGTCTGCCTCATGCGACACTAATCGATCTGATTTATTGGAGAACTTTCGGAGAAAAACAATAACAAGGGTGCAAGGGTTTTCCGGTCGAAGGCGTGAAAGTGATCTGCAGCAATCTATCGCCATGTTACGGTATAGCTAGCGTGCTACGCCTTCGATTTGGAAACCTGTGGTCCTGCATAATTAGGGCGCACGCATTCACTTGGTTTGACGGTGGTTCTCCTGAGACCTCTGAAGGTGGACCGCTTGTATAGGAGTTTTTCCGGGTGCTCGTATGTCATCGTTTCATTAGTGGTGTTTAATTACAAACATGAGGATCGTTGTTTGTGGTTTTGTGTGACGTTGCTTGGAAAAACACAACAACCCTTCGAGGGATTGTGCTCTTGTAAATAAGCAATAGTCAGACTTTCCTTTGTTCTTAATTCTTTACAGCTGGGCATAGAAACTAGTCTCCTTGGCGCCAACGCAATAGGTTCCTTAGAATATTTTTTTTTGTATCACCATGAGCTATATTGACAGGCGAAGTGCTGTATTTAATATAACAGGGCGCGATTTGATGGAGTTGACAAAATATTAGAAAAGACGAAAAGGTAAGATATTCACGATTTAATTTTAGTTTCATTGAAATCCATAATGTATGCTCCATCGTTTCGGTATGCTGAAGCTATCTGGAACATGGTAACGTTATGCCACTTTGGGATGCTTGAAGCCAATTATATAATTACGATCTGCGTGCTCAACACCTACTCAAGCTCCAATTAGGGCACAATTCTTCGAAAAGTGGTGCACTCTGTGCTGCTAAATAATTATGAAAAAAAGAACAGCAAACGAAAAAACGCGTGCATTTGATGCATCAGGACGCATCCATCTGCGTTCTTGTGCATAATTTATGTTGCTCTAGCTGCTTACCCATACGATGTTGTAACTGGATCATACTGGAACCTGCACTACATGCCTGCGGGTGAGTGTCCTCTTCCTAATAGATGTATTTACACTTTTTTCACCATACTTTTCTGTTTGCTTACTCCATCTACTTTACACCGGATTTGGTTGATTTCATTTTGTACCAATAATTTATCTCACCCTGCACGATCCTTGATACCTCAACGCTGGTACACTGTTTTCGTGGTTCTATTCCGTGGAAATTATAACCTCATTTACTCTTGCCTCATATTCCAAAATATATCTCCACGATCACCACAACTGTCAACATGTGGCGTGATCGTCGTTAGGTTACTTAAGTTCCACATAAAAAATATACATATATAATTTGATCAAATCGTGCACACGGTCAGGTTCTGTGTTCTGTAAAAGAGGGAAAGAAACAGGAAAATAGTGATGATTTCAGATTTGATGTCTTGAATGAACTGATGATGAAACTTTCTACGTCCCTACAGAATGGGATAGAAGTCCAACTTCAGTTCTACAAACACAATAAGAATGCACAGAGAAGTGAAGAGGGGAGTCATTAGTTAAAATTTTTTAAAGCGAGTGAAAATACCGCTTTTGAGCCAATAATATTGAGGAAAAGTATTGCAAAATTTAAAAAAAAAATGAAATATATTCTTGTTATTAAACTGAATATGTATGACGACTCCATTTGATAAAATATACCAAGACTATGGAGATTATTAAAATTCATCTGGAAAATGATGCAATTCGGTTCAGAAATGTTAATCAATTTAATCATAATTAATAGTTTTGCCTGAGGAACACTCGAAAATGAAAACTCCATGTCTCACCTTTTAAGATTTTTATGATTTCAATCCAAATACAGAATCCTGCCAGTGTTGGGTTATATACTGTCGCCTCTACACAGTTGCCGACAAAACGGTAGTATTCTAGCACCATGAAGTTAGTCTGTGCAACAGTATTCTTACACTGAAATGACGCACATTATAGCAATTATGAAAATATTTTAACGAATTCGTTCTCCTCACACATGCATTGTACCCTTCTTTTCTCTGCCAGGATGTTCAAGGTGGTCACAAGCGAATAAGCATCGTTTGATTAACTGGATGACAATTTATGTTGAGCTTGTGGATTCGTAAGCCTTGCGCACGATGTACTATGTTGGTGCACACCGAGCGTTACAGCGTAATGGGACAGGATGTTTGACAATTTATTTCGTTCGCATAAATCATCAAGTCTTTAGAGAGCAGAACAACTTCCAAACCCTTCACCGCCGCAATACGACATTAGGACCAATGCGAGGGAAAATACTCGAACCTAGTCTTGCTACCGGTGAAGTAGAAATTCGCAGAAATGAAGTAATTATCCGCACCCGTAATGGTAACCCGGGACATTGCATTGTTGGGCGACCAATCAACGGAACGCATCACAAGAGCAACGGTCGTTTCGCGCGATCATTCGTTACTGCTAGCGGTAGTGGCAGTGATATCTTCATTAGACGTACCTAATACCCTAATTAAACGTCTAAAACGTGCTAATACATCATGGGGCGGATGCATAAATTATCGCTAATTAAATCATACCTCAGTCGTGTACGTTGGTCAGTACGGGGTTGAGGCAGTTGTTCGGTTGATGATGAAAAATAATTTATAAACGTCAACGAATTTTCAACATTCATGTCGTAGGCCAAGTGGTGCAGCGATATGTTGCTGTGTTATACTGGGAACATCATTGCATCGATTGCTTATTGCAAACTTTATGCTGTAAGTTTTGCCATTTTGATATGAGTGTCATTGCTGTTTGAACTGCAGGACCGTTGGGTAAATAATGCTTAAGTCTTTACAAGCAAACAAGGACATCCTTGGAGCAATGCCGAAAAACTGACGGATCTTCTAATTTGAGAAAATTAGCATCCGTAATCGTGGCGCTAGCTAGTCGCAATCTTCTCAAAACTGTATGTAGGCGTATTTATTGGTCAGAGTCCAAAAGAGATCGGTGCAACATGTCGGAGCGTAAAATAATAATTGGTTCATTCTGTCCCGTATGGTAGTGGTAACGGTCCTTCTTTTCTGGCCTGCAGCTGGCAATGGGGAGAAAACAACATTTTTGGCAACAGTTTCGTTGATTGACATCAGAGAATTGTCTTTATTAATTTCATCCCGCCAGAACATTAGGGCACAGATTTTTAGGATATTAACCTTGTTTCTCTTACGGTCTGGCCGTTCTACAGATAACAGAAAAAATTACCTCGTTAAACCTTTTTATCTTTTTAAAATTTTGGTACAACAACAATAGACAGATGTGAAGAGTAAGGAAAACGGATAGTACATCTCATTGTATGTCAAATGTTGTGTTGATGAAAAATAAATTTATTAAAAAAACATTATTTGTTGTTTACAAAAAGGGTTAAATTTTATACAAATCTTTATGTTATTAAATTGGAAAAATATCCAACGAAACCTTTGTAATATATGCACATTACATAGCTCTATTTTTTTGTTTTTTGATGCACTTTTCCTAGGCATGATTTCACACTCCTCTTATTCCATAAAGTTTTAACATTTAAAGAGATCTACAAATAAAGATTTCAGATAGCTTCCTTTGCATTTTTCAGTAGGTTGGTCAAGTTTTGGAAAGCTTTTAATAATTTTTCTCCATCAGTTTTAGTGGATGCTTGAGGCGTTGCCCATAACTCTTTCAAGTATTTTCCAGCTGATTTTATCGGGTCATTTAACCTACCGTTACCAAAATCAAAAGCAGAAATCAACTAAGACGTAGATGGCCGCGACACAGACAGCAAAGTAATACATTCAAAACCTCGCACACCAAACTGACTATTGAAGTTAAACAAGAGATATCGTTAACAAGTAACAAGGAATTGTCCAAGAACCTTGAGAGTATCACCATAACTCCAGACAACAAAAGGTCATGGACATTTGTAACGATCATGAAAGGAGGCCGTAAAACCATACCCCTATTTAAAAAAACGGTGTAACATTACTAACAAAGCCCGAAAAATGCGAGACCCTTAAAAATCATTTTGCAAATGCAAAAACCCCAAATACCATCTACATGCTGCCTAATGAACCTATTATGCAGGAAACATTCGATAGATTCTACAATTTTCATTCCCAGACAAATAGTTGCGATGTGAAGCTTGTCAAACCAAACAAATAATCAAAACTTTCAGAAACCTTAAAGCATTATCGGTCGGTATTGATAACATCAATAACAGATGCTTTAAAACATTACCATAGTACGTTATTCCATATCTTGCACGCATCTTAAATGCGTGTTTGAAATTAAATTATTTGTTATTTTTGAACTCCTTAGCCTCGCAAATGCGTTAGTGACCCAACAAACTATCAACCGATATGCCTATTAAGTTGTTTAGGTAAAATCTTTGAAAAAATTATAGTGGAAGACAGTGGCGGATCAATCCCCTTGGAGGCCCTGGGCCCCACTGTTTTTTCCGGGGCCCTCTTCACGGCGAGGCCCTAGGCGGCCGCCTACTCCGCCCACCGTTAGATCCGCTACTGGTGGAAGACCTTAACATCATCCCTAATTATGAATTTGGTTTCCAAAGCGGACTATTGACGGCCCACCAATTACATGGATTAACAAACACTATTCAGTTTAAGAAAGTAAAGAAGCAATTCACTGGTCTAGTTCTAGTTTAGACCTGGAAAAAGTATGCCACACAGTTTGGTATGATGGTTTGTTATTCAAACTCTTAATTTTTAATTCCCCAGGACTACAATAGCCCAAATTCAATTATGTATGTATCAAATATGAATGTTAGTTCTATATTTAAGTTAATATACTACTACTGCTATTGCAAAGGGATTACATTTTGATAATGTAATCATGCCCTTTTAACTTAGCGCAAAGCGAAGTCGAAATATCACATGTGTCACCTGACTTGTAAAGCAGCGCGAGATGCTTAATAGCTGCCTATGGTATGGCTAGTAAAGTATGGCTAGGAATGCCCGCGACAAAATGGTTTGCATTGCGTATGGCAAGCACGGTCCGAACAGAATTTGAATTCAGAGTGGGCGTTTTACTGAACCGTTCGTTATGGACTCATTTACTTCATGGAAACCAAGATTCAAGGCAGATCAGCTATCCTTGCAACTTGCGCCAGATTTCTGACGAATAGTTTTATTCTTCTATTTAACATGTGGTCGCAGGAAGTAGGTAGGTAGTAGGCACTAGGATATATTAGCGCAGTATAAAACGAAATTTTATTATGTTAAGGTCATATTAGGGCGGCATACAATAAGAATAATCAATTCAATTCTTTGACGTACCCAGATAATCAGTTCTCGCTTCTATGGAACCAGAGGAGATTTTATAATGTTCATGTATTTGATTCGCTTACGATCAGCTTCTTTATTTGATCGGTTGCTTGTAACCGGAATAGTTTTTAATAGTCGAAAATCTAACAATCTCTAATATCAGACCATCGAATGGCCCAGTTTTCATGTTTGGTATAAATTCTATGAACCTGTTGTTTCTACAAGCAAGCATACTTGAATTGTAAGCAAGCATACTTGAATACAATTGGCTATTTGAATTCCCGCAATAGGTATTCAAAATTATTTTACAATATGATAGGTGTTTCTCCTTTTTGTAAAATATGCGTACATATTCGTTTGATTCAGTAAATAACGCATGTCCAATGACTTATCCACTCGTCCACAAAGTTGTGTGGGGTATGCAATTTGCACTACACATTGCATTACGTTCAGGCGCTTTAGAGTAAATACTTTGATACAGCGGCGCTTTTTGTACAGCGGCTCTTTTCACACAGCGGATTCATTCAAAAATTGCACATATTCATATTCCGTTTACGTACGTTGCACACAAAACAATCTAAAACTATAACTAACTATAACTTATTGTGGTTGTTAAGAATCGTTATTTGAAACCAAAATCCGCATATTTCGATGAGCATCATATCGTAAAAAATAAAATTTGTAATTATCAAACAAATTATGTACATGGATGTACTCTGCAATATATTTTATACAGTTTTATATGCACTGCAATTGCCATCGTATGTTGTAATGCTTTCGTGACGTGGACGATGTAAAACAAAAACGGAAATACATCTGTGTAACTTGCAACAGTAAATACCTATTTCTTAACCTAACTGGCAAGTGTCGTGAAGTGTATTGCTGGTAAATATAACTTATAATGCCGAGATATATTGTACTAGGTATAAAGCATCTATGTTTTTTTCAAAGAATAATTATGTCGTGTGCTAATCAACCTTCTTCCTATTTTCTACATTGACATATTATGATTGTAAGTTTAATCCACGTACTGCTCATTTTGATTGTACCCAAAGCATTCTTGACGAGAGTCGTTATTTGTTTGTCAGTTTGTTGGTGTTTAGCTCGTTCCCTCGAATCTGTGCCCGTTTTTTTCTTCCTCGCCACTTTATCACCCTGCGTACATTTTTGACGGTCACAATCAAGGCGAACGGATTTATCGTCTAACTAGAGCGAAATGGTGCATATGTGTATGGTTACGCATGTTTGCTGGAATAATATTTACCACCCTTCCCGTACACAGTACCAACGCGTGATTTGATGTTTGATGTCTAGTCGCACGTGAGCCGTTGGGTTCTAGCGCGAGAGGGAAATAGGTTTAACTTTAGTGTCATGATCATTCATGGCGATTGTATCACAAGGAGTGACTGTTTTTTCCCCTAGCTCCAAAACAATATACACATACTAACAATGAGGAAAATAAAAAATTTTCCCAGTGGAGTGTTCTAGAGACAAACCGTATTCGTTCAATGATCGACGATCCTTGAAGCACCCTACAAAGGATCGAGCAGGACCTCAGTATACTGGCTTCTTTGCTTTGCTCTGTGTAAAACCTATCATAAGTGTCGCTGCCGAAGGTGAGGTGCGCTGTTTTCGGAAACCGGACATGGACAACAACGGAAGGAAGCTCGAGCCCGAATGGATACAATGTACAATCACGCCGCCAATCCGGTTGACCTTTACGTGCCGGCATCCCTACCATACTTTATGTGTGTGTGTATATATATTTATCTTTTTATGTACTGACGGCACTATTTTTCCAAATATAGTCATGAATCTGTTTACTATATTGTACTGTTTTGACTCGCCCAAGGCCTGGGGTGGTTATTGTTATTCGAAATGATTCGCGTTTTGCTTAAGAGCTATCTTACAATGCATTATACTGCAGGTTACCAATGTTGCTAACAATTGAATTTTAAAACATTTCAAAAGGCATATTACTTGAAGAGACGAATAATGCTGTCCTGCTCAAAGTCTCTATAAAAATAATAAGCAACTACAACTAATAAACAACTATTACTACGTAATATTATTTCTAGCTCCGAACTATAATGTTCCGACAAACACATGGTCCCTCGATACGATCGGATTTTTACCGTGTGCGATTAGTAATGTGTGTAAGAAATGAACACATCTTCATCACTTCGTACAAAACCGTAGCAATGAACTGTTTGTTCAGAATTGAGGGACGTTGTCATCCCGAACCTATCCAACGGAAGGACCACCCCGATCGTCAAAAACACTTGGTGTTGTATATTTTCTACTGTAAGGCCATCGATGTTTGCTGTTTCTTTTTCAAGACCAGACCCCTCTGGCAGTACTATTTATATGATTTATATTTACTTCCCTACCCGTGGCCTCCTGGCCGAATTGGTTTCACGGAGCGAGAGAATCTTCTACTCCCGTTAGATCAACCGGTGACGGTGTCGAGTATTATGGTGTGGCAGCGTTCCGTACATTTGACGCGCGAAGGTCATCATCACTCATAAATTTTAGTCATGATGTTGTGGATGTACCCTAGCGATCCCAAAGATCAGACAGCCAGTGAGCACCCGCCTATGACCGCGGCTGACAGCTCAAGGGATGTTCTTTTGATTGGTTCGCGACTCCAAGATTCATTGGCATTTTTGAGTGCTTCAATATTGTTGGAAGAAAACAAGGAATCTCGTCCAGAACCCAATAGCCACGAGCACGTTCCGAATGCTCCGCGAGATCATCGATCGATCATGGTGGAGAACAGTCCACCTATCAAGGAAAACATGTAGCCTTACTTTTACTTTTTTTTCTTTCCTTTCCATTTCATTTTCTTTCAATTGCGTTGAGATCAGGAACCTAGTAGACAAGTGTCTCGCCGGTTGTCATGTTGGCATTTTCTTAGTGAGTGACATTCAGCCCCAAACGCACACTGCGGTATATTGAGCCGGTTAGGGACGGGTGAGACTATTTTGAGATTATGTGGACGCACCCTCTGGTTAAATTTTGGATGAAGGACACCAGGCAGAATCCGCGTTAATCCGAGTCCCTTCGTACTGGTCTGCCAAATGAACAGAACGATCCTTCATCTGGCAGATGACGCGGTATGAGAATGTAGGTCAATGGGGCTGTGGGGCAGCACGGCTATACCACCCCTGCTGGTAAAATGAGTTTTGTGATTTATGAGTGTTTTAAAGGCTGAGGAAAGAAAGGCGCAATGGATTAAGGGTATATTTCCCTGCCAGTGACGGTCACTTGTTGTTAATTGTTTTTGTTAATGAGATTTAGAAAATTTATTAAATTAGTACCGGATTAGTGGCAACAAGAGATTGCTGAATTGGGTAACTTAAATGGGAAAATCCCACATTCTCGGATGGCATGGGTGACCAACGTTGCGTAACGAACTAGTTGAAACTGGACTGGCGTCAATTGATGCTTCTTACAAGTCGTGTTTCGTGTTATTTAAACAATTGCAAAAAATAGTTCCTTTTTGGTATAATTCATCTACAACTTTTTATATTGCATTGCAGCACAACCGGGTATAGTATGTGACCTTCCGTAAGCAGTTGCCTTCCTGCTTCCGAAGTGGGTCAAGGTTTACGCGTTACTTTCGTTTATTTCCTCATCAAACTACACGTAAAAAGAAATATTTTTAGATGTAGTGTGCTGTTACTGGCCTTCGGTTTGACACTAGCGACGGTGACATGAATTCTACCATCACCAAGGCAAGATAGTCTTTTTGGACACTGTTGGATGGAAAACCACTGCCTGCAAAGACATTTGTATCTCCTGAAGTGTATGAAGTTATTCAAAACAGAATTAGTTACTCGGTGTTTTTCTTTCCGGACGTATTTTATGTCGAAATTGTAAATAACCTTCCTTGTCATCAAAGTGGAGCGGCAAAGTTTTGTGGAAAGTTTCTTTCGTTTGAACGTCTGGTTTACTTTTATGATTGATTGAATTACACCGTCAGCTACATGTATAAAATACTTTCTTTCCTGTATTTCTGTCTGTTTCATTGCTTTTCCAGTACACCGTTTTATCATCTAAGAGCTAAGATGCGAGACACCCGTTGCCGTGCAAGCTAACGCCACACAAACAGCCGCGCGTTGACGATCTTCGACTTAAAACCGTTCTTAAAATTAGACAAATAATACACGTGTTTGCTCGTTTTCCTTTGTCGCTGTACGTATAAATATGTCTAGCTCAAGCGCGGCACCACTTTAGAAAACTGCGTCTGTTCCTATCGGCGCTTGCCATGCGTGGCCGTCAACTGGATACAGTATCGTAGTTATTGCATTGCTCATACACTTAGCTTCATTTGCTGCCTGTTTGTTGTTGCTTAACGTTATTATGCGGGAATATTGAACCAAAAAAAAAACAATGATTATTACAATTATAATAACAGGACGTATCGAAGGGAACACGTCATGGAGCAGAGGATGGTTAAGGGAGAGGATAGGAAGGGGAACGGGAGCAGGGGAAATGTCTCCATAATTAATATAATTAATAAAGTACTTATAAGATAATCCGTTTTCCTACTCTGTCTATTTCGTTTTACGAGTGAAATTTCGATCCACTAGCGGATCGAATACTATGAATAGTTGCTCCTCCTGGACCATGCCCATTGCGAATGTAGATTTACAACCGACGATGAAGTTGATGCCAGGGGAGTTGTTTATGTTGCATTCTTCCCAGCGCCTGTATTGTCTGTGTACTGTCTATTTCTATCCGTCTATTTATGCATGATTGATAAGCGGTTTTAGAGTGGAAACAAACGTAATTAAGCAGAACGAAAATCATGATTACTATACTCATTACGAGACCATACTAAACTAACTGTCATAGCAGCCACTTTTAAACGTTAATGCCTTTACACTGCAACAGCACCTCAAGTGTGATTCCTTTCCATTCGCAAACGTGACCCTACCGAACGATCGAACCGTGACGAAATATCGTGTCACTTGGAGTTTACCGTGATCTTGACGCACGACGACGCTACGAACGATGATAACGTGGAGCTGCTCACTTCCAGCCGGAAGCCAACACGGACCAACACATCCTTGCTGTGTTACTACGGAACCAACCACCATAAGCCATTTTGTGCAATATACTCAGTCGAACCCATATCGGACATGCAACACCGACACCGCCAGCCAGACACGAAAAGTAAACCCGCGTGTGGCGCACTGCTGGTAGTAATTATTATTGGCAAGTGTTCCTTAACTTCCACGCTAGGTAATACCGCTGCATGGCATCGAGGTACTTGCCCTTCCACTCGAAGGCTCCCGTGTGCTACCACCCGCCAATAAGAAACGGTTGATAGTAACGAACTTCGTCAAACTACCCTTTCTTCCATACCTTCCATCGCTTTCAGTCGCAGCAATAATCCATCAAAATAAGGGTTGTGCCTTCGTTTCCAGCTGTCATACATGAGCTTGTACAATGTAGATGCGGTAGCCGTCAACAATGCCCGGTGGCGCTTTATATTCTCCTAATCCACCACCGAAAACCTACCCATACCTGCGGAACATCAAACAGATGCATTGTTCCGAATGCTTAAGCCACTAAACAGTGGAATATCGACACTTCCTTCCTCCCAACCCGTTCCCTTCCGTGCCAATGCGTCAATCGGTTGGGCTAGTGAAATGCGGTCGTTAATCTTTGTTTTTTTTTTGTAATGCTGTTGTTGTTGTATGTTCACCAATGCTACTAACACGATTGCTTAGTGTTGTTGCTTTACAACGTCTAACAAACCCCATCGGCTGAAACCATCCGCGAGTTGATAATTTCACTTCCTATGGCCGGGGTCTAGGCACTCTGCCTCTTTCTGCATTTCTGGTAAACTGTGTGCATGTATGTATTCATATGTGTGGAGGCACATTTTCCACACCATCGAATACGGAGCAATGAAAATCAAAACTTAACGAACCGTTGTCGTGAAGTTGTCCGGTCGTCTAGAAATCCCATGAGGGAGGAAGCTAATGCGCTCGTGGACCGGAAATTAAGTCTACCGCGACGGCGCTGCACAAAATTGGGAAGGAATTGAAGGGAGATCGAAGAAGGAAAAAAAAACATTTGTATCACGTTACCCGTTACCGCACTCGGCAGCATGGGCAATTTATCAAACCTGCGGGGAGAAAACTTATCCATTTAGGATTTTGGGAAGCGACAAGCTTTTCACTTTGCTGGTGATCGCGGAAGCGCAGCTAATGTAAAGTCATGCTTTCCTTTTGGTTTAACACCATTATTTCCCATCGACACCTAGCGGGATATGGTTTGGGATAATTGTGCATTTAATTTGGCATCTGTAGGGCTGCTTCTGTCATTCATCAGTAACCAATATGGTCGTATCAATTAGTACCACTTCTCAGCAATCGTGAGAAAGTTCCACTATTAAACGGTGGCACTGAGTGAACTTGAAAGTGTCAGTGAATTTTGTACATGGCCTTATCCAGCAAAGGTTTACCTGTCCGAGCCACCGAAATCTCAAGTAGGTCAAGGTCCATGAACTACCAGTTCTTCTGATCTTGTAGTTCTCATTGGTGATTAAAAAACCATTCAATAAATGAGACTCAACACGGTAACCTCCTGGAGTGTGAGAACTCAACCAGGTGGTATAGTCGTTGGAGCAGAGCTTGACCTATCCAACCAGGTGGACAGGATCCATTTATCCATTACGTTCGGTATCGCCGCAAACCCATTTGTTTTGCGATCGATTCGTTCACGACATTCGTTCGGTTCAACTGGTCTGCTCAATATCTTTACACTCTTCAATGCAAAATGGGGCAAAGCTGCTAAAACTAAACGTTATTGTTACTTTCTGCCTAGGACTAGCCCTAAGTGATTCTATTCCTACCATAATAACTAATCCGACGGACTATCATTCGCATTTGATCGGTTTTGATCGGGACATGCAAACCAAGCTTCTCGATCGTACTGCACTAAAACAAACTTAAGCTCTAAATCTTACAACCAATAAAATGTAGAACCAAAAACAAAAAAGGAAAGATAACTTACTAACGCGAACACAAAATACAGTGAATAAATAAAACCTTTCAACAAGCATTCCAATCTACCCTTCTGGGCTGCAGTGGCGTGAGACAAGGTCATGTAGACGATTGAATATGTTGTGATCGTCGTTTGGTGCGCAAAGTAAACAACATATGTTGTGTGGCCTGGGAAAGGCGGGAACAGAGGGAATAGAAAATGTATCTTGACGGGGAGAAGCCGGGCAAGATTATAAGTAACAATTGAAGATCATTAGTGAGTCTCGGCTAAGTAGCAAAAAGTGAAGGTGCTGATGACGTATGCCTTCAACAAGTGAGGTTAAGTTCTTGCTTAAGTCACAGGCACGCGATCCTTAAAATAAGTTCAATGAAATCTTTCTCTTTTCTAAGCTACCCATTGCTTGGCGAGGGCTTGTCGGGCGTGAAACGTTCGCAATGTGAGCAGTTTGTGTGTAAACGATCGACACCAACACTATGGTACGTTTGCTGATCGTGAAGCTGCTGCGCCTCCGATCTTGCCTGAAATGTGGGGAGCATGAGACGAAACCTTACTCATGTGCGTCTGTGAGCGGTCTGTGGTCTGCGGGACTTTGCAAAAATAAAAGACTGCACTAACACAGCGTAAAGCTGTGGCGGTCGTCAGATTGTCTGCGCACGTTTCTGTCTGACGCTCGGCCGATACAGCTCACGAGTCGTCTGACAACTCCACGTACGCATTTACTCGCCCCAGCTAGCTCTCTTGCTCGTCGATTCTCTTCCCTGCTCGGTCTAGGAGCTTGCGCAATACCACCTCGCATGTTTCGCGTCGTGGCGCTGAACTTGCTGCGAACGAGACTGTGCGCAGTGAGAGAGCGAACGAGAGAAATATCTGTCGTGCGAATGCAATCCCACCATGGTGCGCTAATCTAGGCCAACAGCTGGCGCAAGTGAAAGTGATTCGAATAGAGCCCGCACAGAGGTATGTTCTGGACCCCTACGCACCTCGCCTGCTGAATGCAGAGTGGGGACACCGAACTGTCGAAATGTCACACTGAACCTAACCCTAACGCGTGATGATCACATAGTATTGCTCCGGAGAAACCTAACCAAAACGTTAAACCAAAGATGTATGGAGTTTGACGACATTTGGGAGTGATGGATCAGAATACTGGATGAAAGAATGCTGTAGATCACACCCTTAAGCCGGTGGCACTATCTGTCCGATACGCCGTGTGCGTGTGCCGAAGCCCTTGCTGCCGTCCGGTCCGATTGGAGTTCGTACGACGGCTTCGTTGGCGGACGTCGGTAGAGCCGTGTTGCCCGCGTTGACGTGGTTGCACAGGATGCTGCCGGTACGCGATCGTGGCCCGGAACACTCGGAACCGATCGAGATGCGTCGATCGTAGCCGGAATCGGTCGATATCTTGCGGCCGTTGTAGTATTGATCCGAACCGTTGGATAGCTTACGCAGCGGATCGAATCCGCCAGAAGAGTACTTTCGTGGCGAGATGTTTGGGCTTCCGTCTGTGTGGTAGCCCGTGATCGAGCCAGACGAGAACTTGCGATCATAGCCACCGGTCGAGTCCATGGAGATACGACGCTGTAGTAGATGTCCTTGCTGCTGTTGCTGAAGTAGTTCTGGTGAGTTGGTGTACTTACGCTCGTAGTTGGACCCGACCGAGTACTTGCGAGGGGCTGAATGCACCGGTGTACCGTGCTCCGTTGAGCATTGGGACATGCGACGATACATTAGATCGGTGGAGCACTGCGAGATGCGACGCGTATTGCACGAGCAGAAGTCTGAACAGTTCGATGAGCGTCGTGTTGATGGCACTTCCGAACAGGCGGACGTCCGCCGAGACAAACCTTCCGCCGGTACCGATGAACATGCGGAAGTGCGGCGCGACATTTCACCGCAGCTCGAATAACCTTCCGAGCAGCTGGAGAACTTTCGTGAAGCATCCGACCCGAGGGAATAGGCGCTGGAACGGCGTTGCTGCTGCTGAGTTGGCTGTGGCTGATAGCACTCGTAGGTATCGTTGCCAAAGGAGTACTTGCGTGGCTGCGGCGAATGTGGCACCATGTACGGCATCGGTGGCGATTGCTGTTGGTGCTGATGTGGATCCTGCTGTAGTGGAGCTTGCATCGGCTGGCTCATCATTGGTAGCATCTGATGATGATGATGATGGTGGTGATGTGGTAATACCTGTTGTTGCTGATAGATCGTACCAACCATCATGTCGGACTTGGGATAGAAGCCAGAACCGCGGCGCATTCGGAAGCGATCGAAACCCTCCCCGCCGCGGCTTCTCTCAATGTCATGTCCAGCGGCGACCTTATAACTCTCGACAAACTTCGTGACGTTTGTCGCCTTCTTGCCGGTCTTCTTTTTCGGTGCTACTAGCTCCAGCACAACGAACTCGGTCATTGCCTGGGCCCGACGAGCCGACGCGGATTCGGTGAACTCTACTAGAGCGCATTCATTCTGCTGTAGCTCCGGATGCTTATTGATAAACTGGCGAACATCAGTAGGTATTGGACCACCCGGGCGGAGTACGCGAATCAGCGATATTTCTCCGCACTTCGAAAATAACTCCGACACCTTCTCAACGGTGTACTTGTCGTATGGCAGTCCCGTGGCGACAACGGTGCGCGATGGCGTGGTTTCATCGTGCTCGGGCAACGGATCCAGACGACGGATCTTTGTGCCCAGGTCGTTCACTTCAATCTGGACACTCTTGCGCTTGATCGCGTACCCAACCACACGCCAGTCCTTCGTTAGTTGACGGACGCGCTTAAAGCTAGACACCAGCTTCAGACTGACAAATCCTTCCTTGTTGCGGCGCACGTGTTTTAGCAAAAATGCATCCTTAAGGATATTGTCGTTGGAGAAGTAGAACTCCACCTGCTCAATAATTCGCTCGCACATCTCATCGTCCGGGATCTCGAATGCGCCGTCCTCGGCGTCTTCATGTGTGCCGGCTTCATTTGCTCCCTCGCCGGAAGATTTTTTCATGATTTCACATCCCGAATCTTTCGCCGCATCATCCGACGAACCGGCACCGGCATCTTCCGAGTGCTGTCGCAGTTGTTGCTGATGTTCCGGCAGCTCACTAGAACTTCGCCGATCGTAAGACAATGAAACGTCGCTGTCGATCGAACTGATTGACTCCTTCGTGTCGGAATGCTTCATGTTACGATCCTGATCGTCTTGATCGCGCATAAACATCTCGTCCTCATCATCAATATCGTCGTCGTCATCTTCTTCATCATCGTCTTCCTGTTCGTCATCATCGTAGATGCCGTAGTCGTGCACCTCTTCGGCGCCATGGTGATGATGGTGGCGATGGAAGTGTTGCTGAGGACTGCTGCTTCCCGGCTCGTCTAACGGCAGATGTTCGTCGGTCGGCGGTTCCTCGCGCATCAGCTCCTGATGCTGTAAGAACGTATGATTGTCCGTCATGAGCGGAGACAATGTGTCCGGTTCCTCTTCGGCTTCTACCGCTTCCTTCGCAGCTACACCTTCCAATTCGACCGGCGTATGCGGCAGCAGTTTCGCTTCTATGGAAGTGATGGCGTCTTCTTGAGCAGCAGTTTCCGTCAAACACTGAGACTCCGATACGGAACTTTCACTTTCTTTCTGCTCCGTGGCGTCAGTCATCGTAGCTGTTTCGATCATCGTTCTCACTGCCGGTGTGGTCTCCGTTTTCGTCTGAGTGGTCTGTTCACTGTTGGTGACGGTTTGCGTTGCCATTTCCGTCGCCGTAGCTGTGCTTGGCAGCACTGGCTTCGTTGGTTCACTGGACGTTGTCGTCGTCGGCGTCGTCGTCTTTGTGTCGGCCATACTGGTTAGTTTCGGCGCCCGGTACTGCTTTCTTTCTTCTCCACTAATATGGCTAATATGGCTTCCTCTTGTACGTTGTAGAGGCGAGTTTTGTCACCGTAAGTTGCTTTCGTAGGGGTTAGTTAGTTTCGGCGATACACTCTCGGATGAAGGCACTGGTATTTTTTTTAAATATCCCCTAGCGTTGGTCAAGTACGTTTTGGCTGTCGTATCGATCGGTGCACTTGGTGCCGTCACCTGTTTCGATTTCTGCTAATCTGGCTACCAGTCTTTTGGGGGAGGAAGGTTGGAGTGAGTTAGTTCCGTTCGACGGTGACTCACTTGATATTTACAGTAAATTTACAAACGCTCACACCTGTTTTGCGGCATAGATTGTACAATGTTTGTTTGTTACACAGCCTGCTTTACAGCTATCACCGCTCAGTCTGTAGGTTGTTGATTGTTTCGATAAAGAAGTTCCGAATCCAGCGGACCTTTTTTTAAAAGTTTCTTAATCGTTTAGTGAGTTCGCGTTAGGGGATTGTTTTCTGTTTCTAACGAAAACAATAGCTTAGCTAATCCCATGAATGTCCTCGCAGTACACACACAAACACTCGCGCAGACACCCGCACACAAATTCCCGAGGATTGTCCTGCGGTGGACGGTTTTGCTTCCTAAATGTTTTGATGGCTCTGCCGTGTCCTTCCTATTCACACAGTGTGTGTCGGATACGATTTTCTATTTCCACAGTCTTCTGTACGCGCACACGTACACACTACACCCCTACTCCGGCTACAGTGATCGCGCGTTCCCTTTCACTGCGGTGCTACCAAGATTTCATGCCCGACGATCACCCCGGTTGGCCGTCTCGTGAATACGGCGTTAGACTTTCTGCAGGCGCTCTTTCACTGACGGTTGTTTCCACCGGAATTCAAGTACTTTCACAATTGCCGCACACGCTGGCATGCCCTGCGTGCATGCACTCGTCTCGGGTATTGAAGCTGTGAACGATTCAAGTCCACGATTAGAGCAGACTTTCGTGCATGGAGACGGTAAGGACGGCAAGGGCGATTAGCGTAATGTTTCGCACTGTAGAGGGGAAATAGCGCTACAGTTCGTGATTTCGCGCAACTCGAAGGCAATGGAAAATGTTAACTTCTTTCACTGCGGATTTTCTACACGGTAGCGAGAAATTTGAGGTGCGTCGAATACTTCCAGCATATAATATTGATTAAGACAAAAAAAAACATAATCCACTCGTTTTCATGTGTTTGCAAACAATTTTAGACCAATATCCGTTCCAAAACGATCACTTCTTGGGAGGGAGTAAACTAATGGTTATGAATGTTCCGATATCACCGAAAATTGAGATTTGTCGTGGTTGCTATTCGTTTGGACGTCTGAAGTCCTATGATAACTGATAATTTCTCTGGATGCTCAGCTACTGCCACCTTCAGTACGCAGCGCACATGAAGGACCTAGCTTTCTCCGTACCACACCGTATGTAAAGGCTTCTCCTAGTAATCCACGTAGCGCTAGTTGCTAGCGTTAGTTGCAATGTTCATTCACGGTGGCTTACGGCGTGCCCGAATATTTGCTTCGCTTCAACAATCAACACTTGATCGTGCACAGGCACTCGACCAACACCGGTTTTGCCCGTTTCGGAAGTTCGTACGTACTGGTTGCAGTTACACTAGCGCACAACTCCGTGACACTCGCGAACTCGTGACTGGACACTCGGTTGCCTCAGCTGTTGCTATCGCACACAAACTCCAATGAATGTCACCGATTCGCTGCTCCATCAATTTGGGCTGTTAACGTGATGCTGCTAACACACACTGCGGCCCGTCTGCTGCACGTGGGGCGCTCAGGTTATTGCGCTGGGGCAGTGCACGAACTTTACGCACTATACGAACGCACACGCTTCACCGAACACTAACACATTCGTGGGGATCGTGGGAGATTTAGTGGTTGTTTTGCGTTAACGCCTGCCACAACTTCGTTTGGAGCAGCTTTAAACTTCCTCCCAGATGCACCCAGCTGGTTGACGATTCGATACTGAAGGCACTACTGTATCTCCCACGTGCACACATACACACCCATTAAGCGAACAGACACTGTCGGGTAGGTCGAAACCAGATAGAGATGCACGGTGGCCAACGGAGCGGGGTGGGTTCCCTCTGCTGTTCTCGTCTTCGAAAGGTGTTGCTACGACAAGTGTTGTTGAAAGACTGAAATACAGCTACGAATTGACGCCGGTTTTATATCGTCTCTCCCACTCTCTTCCGCCGCACGCGCATGCATGCAACCCCGTGGCAAGCTGAATGCGTGCGTTCGGTTCGGTTTCGCGGTTCGTGTCTCACTTCCGTTCGATGCCGGCGCTCGGAACTTGCAGTTCGTGCTCAGTTCGGATCCCCAACTGGGGGTAGCACACTCTCCTTCTCTCAAACGGGGAGCCCTTGTACTAACTTTAAGCCAACTTGACCGAGGCTCCCCACAGGAACCGATGCACCGACTGTCCCATGCGTTGGAGTGTGTGTCGATCGATTCGCGCTGATCAAGCTGCGTTTCTTTTGCCGTCTCAATGCATTTCACCTATGCCGCCGGACGGCGATCGATGTTTTGAGGGGATGGTGTGAGGGTGGTTAAAAAAAAACCTCGGCGAAAAATGTCGCCTACTCACCTACCCGCCTCTTGCATTCTACTGCTTGCCGCTAAGTGTACCGAGGTTAGGTAGAGGGATTGGTTTGCGATTTGGTATTATTTATCATTTTCTCGAACGAACTACACAAACGCATTACGCACCGTACGAACAAGCGATCGGAAGCAGTGTGAGCTATCGATTGTTGCTTACCTCCGATGGTTGGTGGTCGGTTGCGAGAGCTGTTATTAAGCGGTGATTTCCGTTCTGGCACCGGCTTTGCAAACCGAAGCTTACGCGGTATCGCATCGTCGAATGGGAGCAAGTGCAGCTCACCTTCAACTAAAATGTTTTTTTTTCTTATATTCAGATTAAGTTTATAAAGTTTTGTGAGTTTATAGCTAATTTACAATATTTTAAATTATAACCGAATTAACATCCAGAAGTATGATTACTAACATACAATTTAGATTTGCATTTACATCAGCGAGGAACTAAAGCAACAAAGTTGTAGGAAGAAAATTTGCAAAATAAATAGCTTGTCGTAAGCAATTCTTATGAAATAATCACATTTTGGTCTGGAAGTATTTACCGAACAGTTGTTGCCAAACAATGGCCGATTTTGTTCACGCAACCGAAATAGTTACATCCAGACGCTTCCATTCCCGTTAACGAACCCACGTTACAGCAGGCAAAACGGTAATGGTGAAGGCTTAATCCAATAAGTGGAGCAGAAGGCTCACTGTTAGGTCAACCTGTGGTCTGCAGTAACATGACGATGTGTTTGTACGTGTGTGTGCTATGTGCACACAGGAACTAACGAACGGATGTACTGTCGCATAGGTGTTATGTGATGAGAGTCGTTGTACAACTAATGACTTACGAAGAACGCTATTAGCGACGGATGTGAAACGGCAGCATATTAATGAATTAACGAAAATAAAAATATATTGTAATGACGCTTTGATACAATTTCCATATCGTTATTTTAACTTAAGTCAGCTTGCAAATTGTTACCCTTGAAATTCAAATCCCTTTTAGAAGCTACTTAGCGCAGCACCGTATTTGTATTTATGGCATGCATATTGACACATTATCGTGAATTGCTCTGTTTTGCTTTTTGGGTGTGCCTTAATGCTGCCCTCTTTATAGCTTTTGCCCAAGTTGTATTCTCGTGTTTTAACATTTATTTTGAAGCTTTGGTGGTTTTATTAGCCCCATTGAACGGCGCTTTTCATCCGCCTTCGTTAAGGTGTGGAAAATTTAGTTGTTTTCGAAGCGAACATCCGTCCCACGTGGTTTAGTTAGTTACGCGTTTGCAAGTGCGGGATGCAAGGGGTTTGATCGACTTTGAATGCTACTGGCGGTACCCGGTGCCCGTGCTAGAGTTCAAGAGTACGCCGGGAGAGCTCAGTCAAGGTGATCAGCTAGGCGTGGAAGAGATTATGTACACATGGTTCCAGTTCCATGCCATCCAATGGCGATATGATCTTTTGTTTTGTTCATCCCCAAGCTGATACGAATGAGCGATGGCGATGTTAACCGAGAGTGCATAGTTCCAGTACTTCACCCCTACACTCTCGCCGTGGCAAGGGAGCATGAAGAAACGATCACAACAAGGCGAACATAAAAGAAATTAAAGACGCTGTAAGTAAATGTGGTACGTGATATGCGGCAGTCTCATGTATATGACGGGGGGAATAGTCGGGAATACATAGAGCGTAGTTGGCTGGGTGGTAATCAGTTTCGCCTTCAGAATCGAAGCATGATGCAATGCTATTTCCGCACCAGTTCCCTTTTATGGCAACCGGTGCACAATTCTCGTGTCGACGCAACGTCGTTACATAGAAGCATAACAGTATGGTCGTCAGCATCGAGACTGGTTCCGTCGGCGAATCGTCATAGTGTAACCGGCCGAGACCATTGCAGTAGGGAAGGAAGCGGAATCTCCGTTTCTGTTCTAGCCTGCTTGGTTAGGCTTCACAGGGGCTGTCGCCGTCGTTGTCGATTGAAAGTCTTCCGCAACGTTTATGCTCTGTTGTTTGCTTCATCTCAACATTCCCTACCCGTTGGGTCCAATGGTCGATTTCAAGGGTTGGATTCAGGGTCAGTTTCACATTTGCGAATGCTACAACTTTCCGTAGTTGTAGAAAAAATGTATCGTACTATCAACCTCAGCACAGTCGCACATTCACCGACGAAAGCATTGGAGGGTGTACGTTGTGGTAGCATAATTATACCTTCCGAGAGCGATTGGTTGTAATTTCAAGGTTAACTTCCCTCGCGACCTTCACCGACAGCGAAGAAGATGTGATGGTAAAGGAAGACTAGGACGGGAAGAAAAGGAGCTGACATTAATACGATACATTAACACAGATGTCGTGATTTCTTATCATCAACTAGTGGAGCTATAAAAAGAAAGGCACCGGTTATGTTGGCCATATAGAGAATGAATTATGTGTTAATAGGACCTCCAGCCATGTGTTTATAGCGCAAAGTCTGCTATTTATTACACGTCATAGGATATAATATTTATTACATATTTGAAAAATTTATCATTGATCAATTTAATGAACGAAACATTTATTGTGTTAGTAGTAAAGCACAAATGCATGGATGATCTTTCAACATCTACATTAGACAGTGATACATATATAAGTTTAGTAATCTATTTTGTAGAACATGTTTATCATGCCGTACCATCATGTGCTCAAATAATTTCCTCTGCTACGGTTATGCAAATGATCTTGTTGATAGGACAGGAAGAAAAAAATATAAATAAAACATCGTTCAAAAAATGTAAACATTCGTCCAACGCGTCAACGTAGCAGCTCTCAAAACCCGGTGTCATTGATCCTCATGGTCAGTGGTGGCCAAATAAAATAACAGCAAAAAAACCCTCAAGCGTGCGCACGATCACCCAACGCGAGCCGAAACCGCCCCAGCGCCGTTGTTGCGTGGAGCATAGATAGAGCAAGAGAGAGAGAGAGAGAGAGAGAGAGAGAGAGAGAGAGAGAGAGAGAGAGTACCAGAGTGGAGCGAAAGAAATACCAATAGCATGACCCATTGCAACATGGAGCCGTATATGGGGGGATTTTTTCTTCCCTGCATTGTGTGTTTGATTATTTCCGAAAGATGAGTGTCTTCATCAGTAACACTCCACGCGTTATGTGGAGGGTCCTCACTCGGTCTTGATCTCGGACATTTTAACCAAGAGAAGGGCGATTTTTTGCAATGGCGAATGGGGGTCAGTAGTGGCATAAGCGTCAATTTCGGGACCCATTCGGATGTGAATCCACACAGCGGTCAAGGTGATTCGATGGGGCAGTGTTAGGAGATTAAACATTGTTGTTCAGTGTAGCTTTTGTATGATTCTCTTTTGTTCAATCGGGTGTTGTGTGACATCTAGCCAGAGCTCTTGCCTGCTTCCCGCCTGTTGGATCCTACGTTCTATATTGGAAGGAGTTCCACACGTGTTACCACCAACGGAATCGTATGTTGCGATTTTGCCTCCAAATGCCTTGAGATGACAATCGGCGAGAGGATCAGTTAAGTATCACGCAAGATCACTACGAAGTACAATGAAGTTAAAAGGGCCCCGTATATTGCTGGATCAATTGCATTGGCACAGAAGATACACCGACTGTCAGCGCAAGATTTATGATGAATCGTTTTAAACAGGCCGCTGCTTAAGTGGTTTACTACCGATGGAAGTTTGGATCTTAGACGGTAGGAGGTAGAATTGTTTAAAAGATTTGCGATTAGAAAGGTGTTTGGCAGACGGTTTAAACATAGAGCTGCCCTGCGAAGGTTTGCTCACGGGTACTTTTTTTTAAATTTATTTTTTTGGCATGATATTGTCGAGGCGGTAGAAGGTCAATGATTTCGGCGTGTCATTGAATAACCGTGCGATCTGTTGTGCGATTGTGGATTTAACGGTTTGATGGTGCTTTGGGAGCTGTTTTTAGGGGAGTTTTAGTGATCTGTCCTAGCTGTGAACATTAGTTCATTTTGTTGGGGTTTTCCAACGCTGATGGAAATGTCATCGCGAAACGTAAATCGAGAGAGTAAATGTGGCTATGTTTCAAGGGCAAGGAAAAGAAATATGTATTTGAGGTTTGAAAATAGTTATTATTGATTTTTTTATTCCACCATAAAGTTTTTGTTTCATGTATGGCACAAATAAATAAAAAAATCTAAATTCACAGTTTCTTAAAGCGATCATAAAATAAACGTTTGATGTTTTAATTGCAATGAAAGCCTATCAACTTCAAAAGCAAATTTATACCAAAAACATAACCTATCGTGCCAGTTAGAACAAAAGTCAGTTAATTAGAAAAGAAAACAAAGGAATGAGAAAAAGGCTATAGGAAATCACCAACCCACAACGAAATGTAATTAAAACCGAAGGTAAATTGCACATCGCAATCTTCCGAACTGAAACTTTTCCCCAGACTCTTCTTGCTCCTATCAAACAGCCGCGTGCACTTCGCTGGATAATGTCCAAAACTCGGCTAGCCTAATACTGAGCTAGGCGGGTGAAAAGGAAAAGAAAACCGCCCCACCCCGGTGCAGTTGATCGCCCACTTGGTCGGCGATGCATGACCACAAAGTATATAGGACCCTGGCCAAACCTCAGGCACCATACCAGCCATCGGGTAACCGTGTGGTTTGCGTGAATTTGCCAGTTTCTCGCTGAAACGTGTCTTAATTGCTTTCGGAAGGTATCTTTAACAGAGCAACCAAACGAACGGAACTGCACACGTTCGCCTGAGCGATGGAAGAAGAAATGGAATACTTGTTCGCTGAAATACCGCGACCCAACCAATTTGCTTTCGTCCACGGCCGAGCGGGTTTGGGTTCATTCCTCACCATCCTCAGCGGGTGAAAAACCTTGAACCAATGATTCTCGAAGAACGCATTGGCCCATGTTTCTTGCGTTACCCTATTGCGAGGGAGCGATGACTACTGGCAACTCAGAAGTTATTATTTTAGACAACATGATGTCAACCTTTGCTGCTTCTGATCATAACTTTTCAAGACTGATATTTGATCCCTACGTAGCGAGCGATCATTGGAAACACTTTAGGCAACGAATTTTGAAGCAATCCGTACAGAGAGCTTCGAGTTCAAAGTAGATCTTAATCGGTCTTCATCTGCGGGTGTTAAAAAAACTCTTCTAGACAAGCGAGCCAACAAAGAGCAATGTCTGGATGGAACGGTAAGGGAAGACAGCCATTGGATGATGGCGCAGTTCGCATGCAAATAAGGAAACTGATATGTGATCTCTCGATGCAAGACGGGACACCCACTCGTGAGATGGGAGAGGCACGTGAGAAGCGTGCTATTCACGAGACGTCGCCCGCTTACTTGGTAATTGAGTTGTGCGGGGTTTGATTTCTTGCACCCGATAAGAAAAGCTTTAACATTTGCACTCCGGTCACCATGGATTTACGGATGATCTACGGTGAATAATTGAACGTTATAATATCACCACTGTAAATTGATGAATATGAACGGATCATTTACGGAAATCTGTTTGAAGTTTTTGATTTAAGCATTTCAATTGAATTAATCTAGGATTTGTTGTTGCCTGCTTTTTATTACTTTTATGTACTTCATATTTGGGGTAGCAACGAAAAGTCACTGAATGGTTATAACTAAACACGTAAATGTTTAAATGTAGACAATTTGAATTTTTATTTGTATCACAAACAAGCAAACGTATTTTTAAATTCTCAAATATCATAATATTTGACGTAGATTTCACATTCATTGAACAAAAATTAAGAAAATAAATATTCGAGTTGCTGTCGGTCAATACCTTATGTTAAAATTAATGAATTTAATCCTGCAGTAGGAAAAGCTCTATTCCTATTTCGAGTACTATCAACTTTCTAATTCTACATTTGTACAATGATTCCTTAAAAAGAACAGCATTAAAAATTATGTCTTCTACAAAATGCCTGCAATTATTGATATCACTCCTAAATCCTTTATAATTTTTCGCAAGGCAATACATGGCGCGTATTTTCCATATGTGATGCATTCCAAAGTGGGAAATTCCGTCTTTTAAATGCTGTTAAAAACATCGAAACAAGAGCAAATATGATGACTCATATGCATTATAATATTTAACACTAAAAACTAACAGCCTTGTGCTCTTGTTTCCTTCGATTCTTGATTCTTTAAATCATTTACTAAATTAGAATTTATATCTGTATAAACTTTGTTGCGAGATAGCTTTTAGATCGACGCAGACAGTTGGTGCCAATTAAGCAGATGTAATATTGTAATAGTGTCACTCTGGGTGCGATGCATTTCCGACAATAAAAAAGTAACCCTGACCAAGACATTTTGCACCGCCAGTCAGTACGGTGGCAATGAGATTTGCATACGAACAGAATCCGTTTTATTGCGACTGCCAGCCACCCGTTTGATGGTTGCTTCGGGAAAGGCCAACCCGATATTGCCGTGGGCAATGTCGTTTGAAGTTAATGAACAAAGTGTGGTGGATTTTGATGAAGAAGCCTCCTCCCAACAGGGTTGTAAGCTGTTATCGTCGGAGGAAGTGAGTTTACTTTCGATCATTTCCTAGCACGGATTTTGTCTTTACGTTTCAAAGCATTCGAGGGCCAACGAGTTCGGTGTGCACTTTCTGGCAGCGAAAGGTTTGGCTTCGCTTCCGAAAATGGGCTTCTCGGCTTGATAGGCCTTCCCGTGGTGCTTTTCGACCGCTGGTCGTTAACCTTGCCCACGGGTACGAAAGGCAACATTCGAATATCCGTTCCGTTCCCTTCTGATCGCCGGGCTAGTTGTGGTTTCGTGCGTCTAACATGGCCGTTTTGCGAGCTCGTTCACTAAATTTTTCGTTCCTTTAGGCACAGCATCAGATCCGATTCCGATAGTGAACGGGGCAATCTGATCTGATCGGATAGGTATTGGCAGCCATGAAATTATGCTGCCAGCAAGTGTCCGTTTGTTTTTGAGGAAATGAAAAACAATCTTCAATAAGGTTTAGAAACGAACACAAAAAACAACAGCCAAAGCTCGTACCATATGCTTACCACAGCTAATTAACAGACAGCAGGTGTCGGGGTTGGGACGAACGAGAAAAATGAGTCATGTGACCTACAAATCAAACATTGTAGCCCCAAAAACCAGCCCCTAGCCGCAGCTAATTTAAATATTTCCCTGTTCAACAGCAGGGAGAAGGGATCGTGCGGTCAAATCAAAGTTTGGTAATGGCCGTTTTGCTTCCAAAATGTACCACCGGAAGTTAAACGGCGCGGCACCTTTTGCGGAGTTTTAGGAAGCGAAGGAAAAGGTCGCGACGTCGATTACATAAATTAACAACAGTCGTGAACCTCCCGGTTCTTCTGTTGCGTCTCGTACCTTAGCATCACCGTCCAGCAGCGTCGTAGCTTCTCGATTAGCACAGCGATCGATCACAGCAATAAGCAGTAAACAAAGTGCGCAACCCTTACTTAGCGCATCATTTTGCGCTTAAGCTTGCTCTTGCTCTCGTTGCTCCCCGTTTTCCAACTTCGCACATCCCGCGATTCCCGTGCATTGGCGGCGCTTCGGACGCTTGATGAGGGGTAAGGATCTAACGCATGTTAAACGACTCACGCGATGTACTTCCTTAAACGGTAGAAACAGGGTTTAGTCGTGTCGGTGACATTGGCTGGAGGATTGTCTGAGTCTGCTCATCAGTAGGTCGGCTAGTATGTGGGTTTGCAGAATGGAACGAATTGCGATTCCGTGTCTTAATAATATCTCCAATTGTCGTGTGAAAAAATAACACGAAGGTATCTATATATGAAATACTAATTGAAGTTAACACAACACAACCTTGCAATCATGCATAAATATTTAAATTTGAAATCTTCTTAAAATTGTGTTACATAAATTATAGTTAACTTTTATAAGAGGTGAAATAACACAATACTACAAATGTGTTCATTGCGTTCTCAAGAAATATCTTATTATTATATTTAAGTATATAAATTTGAATCTTTTGCTTTTTTTTTGTTAAGAGTTTTTTTTAAATTTGCTGTGCATTTTTATACAAATAAAATAACTAATGAAGAACTACATAGAAAGTGCAACAGTTTTATGAAACAAATATTCGTTGTGGTATCCGTAATGCCGTAAAAATATAAGGTCATTCAACGGGAACAAAATGCTATCGGATAGCATTATTCCTGTTTGCCATAACTAAATTAGCTAATGAAGGTAACAAACCCTCGTCGTATGATGCAACACCGACCAAACAGTTACCATGTAAAACTATGACGCACTCGCAGCGCATTATTTTTGACCAGCTTATGTGCGCTTGGTAATGTTTTGCTCTCTTTTTCTACCCATTGTGCGTTCGATGTCCTTCGGATGATTGGCACTACCGTTCGAAGGTGGTTTCCAGTACAATGTTATCCCGCAGGCAGAATGTGTAAGTGATAAGGTTCGTAGCAAAACTAAACGAAATGGTACTGTATTCATTTCCGCGCCAGTGAAACGGGTGTAGATTTTCATCCAATTTAATACACTTGTGGGGAGGCCCGAAGACATGATGGTAGCGGTACCGGCCTTCACACCAACGGACCGAACCAAAATCCCATCCGGACCAATCCCCATAGCAAGGACTTACTACCCGGCTAGCCGTTCTAACGAAAAAAAAACACAAACTTGTGACGTAATACTTAGCAACATCGATGAAAAGAAATTTCAACGTAAAAATATGTGATTTAAACTCATATTTTAGTAACCACGTTAGTAGAAACATTGCTGTAGTCAGTAAATGAATGAATTCTGCAATTAATATCAATGAATAGAAGGCTTTAAATTATGTACACATTGTTCCTGTATTTAGTTTTATTCCTACAAAATGAACCAACGAATTATTAGTGGCCTAGAAATTGATTTGACACGTTCTATGGAAACAACCCCAATAATCACGTTCGCATGATTCACGCAAACACACACACAGTTTAGCTCCAATCGAAACCATTCACTTTCTGCCAAACATAAGGTCAAAGTCAACCGGACCACGTTAACTTGTTGGTTGGGTGTACCGGCTTTCCGTACGACGCTGTTGTGATATTGTTTCCTTTTATCTTTTGCCCACTCTGTAGACCCTGCTTGACAGATTCGGTTTGGAAGCAGATCATATCGGACGGTATCCTATGCTCCGTTGACACACTCTACAGTGCCGGAGATACGAAACAAGGGACGCATGCGTGCTGTATTTGTCATTCTTTTTACGTGTGATCAGTACAATCCTTTGATTAATTCAATACAATCCTTTAAAACAGTATGTAAGAAGCTCTTTTCTCCTATTCTACACAAAGTGTTTGTTTCGGGTGTGACAAATAGTTCACACGTTTTCCAAATCGCGTCATTAGCAAACATCACGTGTCACTCGTGAGCTTGTTTGCCAATGACTGGGAAGCGGAAATTTGCACCTAGAAATCACAAATTACACAATACTGACCGGCTGCTGAACGGAAGCAATTGAAGTTTTGCTGACTAAATTACAGGTTAGCGTGAACCTAATTAGTGGTTTCATGGAAATGATCCTTTTAACATGAGAAGTACGCACATGGTGTTTTTTGCGACAGGTTCTAAGCGTAACGACACCATTTATGGTTGAACCATCTTCATCAGCAAATCTTCCTTGCTACAGAGATTCATTCCGAAATCTCGTCAAAAAAACGTCAGAAGGCCACAGTTTGCAGCAGTATCGAAACTTTTTCCTTGCAAACATGCTGCCCAATAAAAACAAACGATAGCCTGTGTTTGTCGTCTGCCATGTAGTTCCTACCAAAAAGGCTCACTGAACTTTCCAGGGTCAGCTGGGTGAAGTGATTGCTTTCAGTGTCACTCGGCGTAGTCTGTTCCGAGACTGGAAGGGGATCTTACAATAGGGCTCTATGTCTCGGCGGAACATAAACAGTAAGAGCGAATAAACGGTCGGATCTTTCGCGTGAACTGTTGGTATACTGTGGTTTTACATAAGTGTCTCAAACGGACGACTACACAGTATAATGCAGCATTGGAAGATCTTCAAACTTCGTTATACGAAGAAGAAAATTGGCATTGAAGAACACACTTGTAAATAACCTCAAGTCCAGAATTTGCGAACTATTTTTGCCATCAGACCAGGTACAGACTTTAATGGTCCTCGATCCATTCGGTACCGATTGGTAGTTTGTCGTACATTTCTCGGAGAAATTCGAGGATCATACAATCTGTACACGTTACACCAAGTTCTGAAGCATGCTATAGAATAAATCGAGTCAGCAATGTGCGCCAAACGATACACACCACAACGGATATGGATACCAGTCAAGTGAATTGACACACTGACCTTCAATAGTCTCCTTATAGCGTGCCCCACCGTAGCGTTTGTCTGGTAAGCACAAACAGGACGCTTGGCGGCAGAGTTGATGGAGAGTTATCGCGTCAAAAAAAACTATAAACGAACAAAGCTAGAGGCGAAATCCCCGAAGCTTCTCAGTGGCACGCCTTTCATACGAAACCTCCCGTGTACTATGACGTTGGTTCGTTAAAGGTTTTCTGATCACGAAGCTAAGGGATGGAACAGGTTCGAAATTAATAGTACACACACGTTTGGCCACAAGAAGCCTTTGATGATCATGAACCCAACCAGTCGCTTGATGGCCGACACTGTGGTGATGAAGGAAAAGGGATGAACTAGTTTCTTTTCTTCTCTTTTTTGTCCTTAAGGCGAAAATGTACTGGAAATCAGAGGTAAAAAGAAAACTGTTGCATCAATAATGCGCAGTGGGGAGGATTCTTAATGCAAGCGGAAAAAAGCGAAAGGAATGTCAGAACCTACAACTAGACGCGCAGCTCTAGAACCTACAAACCACTTTTCACTAGTTGCTGAGCTTACCAAAGGCTGTTCATTTAAATTCGGCTTGTCATGACCAGACGACCTTTCGAACGAGTAATGTTTGTAGATTGTGTTTTACACTGATACTATCCTTGGCATTTGATCTTGTTAAGTTTTTGCTAGCGACAGATGGTTAGCTTACCTGTGCAGCGCCATGATATAGAATGGAATCATGCGTAGCAGATAATATTTACTGGCAAAGTCTGATCATAATTAATAATTGTTCAAAAAGCACAAACGAACTAAATTCCTCCACTGCATTGCAACAAGCTGTTCCGAAAGAAATATTTCGCAAAAGTCCATGTGCATAATGTTAATCGAAAAAGCAGTATTAGAATGCTTATCTTGTATATAATAATCAGTGTAGAATTTCTGTTCTTAATCGATCGGAAATATTTCTATGAAGCAACCGAATTACGCAGCCACCTTGTTTAGTGTACACTTGAGCCAGGAGCAGCTCGATGGCGTAATATACTGTTGGAGTAAGAGGAAAGTCAAAGCCACGACCTCCGAACTGCCATCTAGCCGTTATACTCCATAGGAAGTTAATCGTTCAGTCGATGAGATACATTATTCTGTTAACAGTAATATTACATAAGATGCAAAATTACATAAAATAAACAAATAAAAATACATCTGGCAAAACCTTTAACCTTCAGTTAATTAACACAGTTACACGCATCAATATGATATCCCGAACAGTCTGCTAATGCAATGCCTACCACACTTTTTTCAACTAACTACTACACTAGTTGAGCAGTTCAATTCAATGGTTTTTTTGCTCCTTTATCTAAACTAAGTTGTCATTTTGTGCTGGATGGAAGTAAGCGTTTTTTGTTTGTTTGTTTTGCACTCTTCAAATCAGCGCAACAGATACCGGTAAAGGTTAATGCTTGAACGTTGCACGCCTAACCACCATTAGGCTCGCATGCCTGTCACGCACGCATGTGCCAAGTTCAAGTGCAAACGTTTCATCAATCAGGGCAAAAGGCACGAGAGGGGGGGAGCAGTAAAAAAATCAAAACTTTAAAACCACTGCACGGTGAATGGCGGTCACGTGCGACTTCGTGGCGGCCCACCAGCTGTCAAAGCATCGCTTCCGATAGTAAGCGCACCGTCCTGCGTCCCTAATCGACTGACCCTGTTTTTGAATCGGCCCCGGGAAGGACTTCCACCACTTCCGGTATTGGTTAATAGGGAAAGATTGATGTAATGGTAATCAGCAGGGAAGTGCTATAAGCTCAACATTCTAAGAACGCGCGCAAACAACACACGACGTGTGGTGCGTGGGGACACCTCCAGGAAAAGCCTTTAGGGGGCCAATGTCAGACCCCATCCGTTGGCAGTGTTGGTGGTGAGCAAAAAAGGACAGGGAGCCGAGCGAACGGTTCACATTCTCGACGATGACTACTGCAGTGACTATTCGATGGTGAATTAATCCATCCATTGCCACCGCTCGAGGACAGCCGGAATTTGCGGCGTGCACATTGCGTGTGCATTTTTTTATCTGCCGTGGAAAGGAACATGGGGCGGGTTAGAGATACACACGGATGGGACAGGCCCGGTGTGCGTAAGGGCGCCCATTTGACGTATTCATTATGTCGTCTAGGGGTAAGCAACAACCGCATGCCCGGTACACTTGACCGCATTCGAGTCCTTCGAGGAAGTAAGAAGTGAAAGAGAAATAACATGCGCGGGGAAGAAAGAACTCCCCGCCAGCGACGATGAAAGAAAAGTGAGTTGCAAGTGTTTTATTTATAGTAGAAAATCAAAGAGCAAAAATGGGTATCACTCATACGACTCAAGAGAATTGTGATCCGCTAGGACATTGCGAAAACAAGGCAGAAGAAACAGTATATACGACAGTTGCGAACAGATGTTGATCGAGGCTATTTCCTCTCACACGCGTTACATTCTTTGTGGTGGGTACTGTGCATCTTGTATGTACTACTGCTACCCGTCTACCCGCCAAAGCACTCAAGCGACAGCTGTCAAGTGATGCACTACTAGATGATCCGACGGTGAGCAATGCCCCATATTACGTTCCACTCTGGGGGTGGTCTCGTCATCATCACGATCCTCATCGATCGATGCAAACCTTCACTCGGTGCAACATCATTTATCGTTCACGCTCGAATTAGTTTGCAAATCGATTGTGGCCGCGATGAACAACCGCTGTCGTCACCGCCAGCCCACCATGGATTGTTGAGATCTCAACAGCGAATCCGACCGCCGTAAGCGCGCGAATGATGATTTATTTACATATCGTGCCAAGATTTGGGCGACGAGACGGGAAACGAGCCCGGATCGTTGTCGTGCAGTGCGTTTGGTGTGATGTGTGAGGCTAGCGCGCGGTTAGCTACATTTAATGCATGATTGCTGCAGTAAAACGCATAAGTAAATATTTGCCAACTTGGTTCCTTGGCTTGCAGTTCCGTCGTGGGAGCTTCTCGCACTGGTTTCACTCTTTGAACACGTCGTGCAACGGTGCCCCAGTTTGCCTGCATTGTGCACGGGCCCTGCAGCGGCAAATGAGATGCATCGTCGTCGATCATCTACCACTAAAGCTGTGCACTGATACCGGTACCGGCGGAGGTAGGTGACGGTAATTGCCATTTGATGACAGCATTAGTGACATAAATAAATAATTTTGAAGCACCTTGCACTTGCACTTGCTCGCGTCTTGAGCTACCCTTTCGGCAACACTGTATGCTAAGTGAGCGGCACACGAGCTGGGAGGTCTTACGCTAGTAGGGTTATTCGGCGCACTGCAGTTCGCTTACCTAGTTCGTTTTACCCATGAGGCCAGATTGGGTTGGTTCAACCTTGTGCCATATTCAACATATATGTTTTACAGTGTCCTCACCGCGATAAGGATGGCACTATGAGCTTCCTGTACCCGTCAAAATTAACAGATTTGAGAGTACATTCTCAACACTCAACTTAGCTTAGCGTGTAAAATTAACATAAAATTGTTTCGATCTCTTAGACAGTTTGATAAAAGATAGTAGTGGTAGTTTTGGTTTGCGTTATCTGTAGAATAATAAATCATACCGTTTCAACTTCGAATTAATGATTAAGTAACACGTGTTAGAAACTATCTCAATCCATCAATTGCTGGAAACAGATGTCACAATAGTACACGGAACTTGCCAGAAATTCTAGATCATAACACAACAGCTCTTAACCTCATCTCTCGTCTGCTTACCGCCGTCGTAGAAGTTCAAGGTAAGCGAGCAGGGGAGCTTAGTAAACTGGTCAGTTCCGACGTTGCTTACCGATCGACTCCTACCAGACGTTAAACCACACACGAACGATAGAGCTAGCGATAGTCTACGGAGGAGAAGGTTACAGAGATGGGAGCTGGCGTCGCACAAGATGTGATGTTGTCATGCAATCGGTGTGCGGAAGCGACCAGTGAACGCCATCGTGCGACTTCATCTCACCGAAACAATACTTTACCGACCGGTGCTCATTGCCACTGGCGAGATTCTAAACATTCCCTGTTGGGTTACGGGGGCTGGCTAGCATCTCACCGCCACCGATAAGCGGTTGCCAGTGTGACGAGTTTAATGTCCGCAACGGTAACTGTTGCATGGCAGTTGGAGCGCTCGAGGGGTCTAGAGGCAGTTGTCCTCCAGCAATGGGCCTTCCCCGTCTAAAGGGGGATGGTATTTTTTAGCATAAATCGTTCATACGCATCGTTTTTCCTTGAACTTACGAAGCACAAAGCGTGGCTTCAAGCTCTGGGTGGAAGCAGGAAGTAGACTAGTCGGTGTCTAAAGATGGATGAAGGTTTCAGCAACCTGTCTTAGACTCAGGCTTCTACAGAAGTTATGTACTGAATTATGGCATTTTGATGATATAATCTTACCAGTTAGATGAATGCTCCGTTACTGTTTAGAGTTCAGTTTTTTCATGTAGGTACATGTTGTAGTTTAAAAAACATTCAGCGATTTTGGCAATTAGAAAAAAAAACCTGTCGAGTGTACCATCGTTCTTGCTTTTTCCAATATTATTTCTTCTCGGAACGCAAAAGTAAGTGTACATTCCGTATGAGTCTTTTTGTCCACTGCATGTAGTTTGCTTTCAATGCAGTTTAAAATCCAACAAAGCCGACACTAATTGTTTCTGGCAGGTGTTGGTCAGTGCGCGTGTCGGGTGTAGCGTGGGTTTTCCCGCATTTCCATTCGATCTGATCTCACTGGGTCAATGCCATGGCCATTCCCGGAGGTAAGTGCACGTGATTCTCTCTATATTAGAGGAATCCTTCATCTATGAATGAATAGCATCGCGTCCTTTCCCCCTTTTGTTTTGATTTATCCCTGTTCGAATCTGGGTGCACAACAGAAAAGAAAGGGATTTTCTGTACATTGCACCCCCTTGACATAGATCTCCAATGGCAACCGGCTCGTACATCTCATCCACCCCTTTCACGGTGGCCAGTGAGCTTAACATTCACTATCATTCTCTCACACAGCGAGAACATCGTGCCAGAGGTGAGTCATTTTATTGCCCATCGTAAATCAAAAGGTGCGCAAACACTGCACATTCGCCGACAGGTCTCTGCGCTAAGGTCTTTCTCTAAGGTGTCATACACCAGGCGCCAGGGGGAATTGGTGTGCGCATGTACCATTGTGAATTGTTGGGCAAGGTTGTAAATTTCCCATTCTCCAGGTCCCCGAGTAAGGGGAGACAACAGAGAAAGGACATCAGTACGACGTCTTTCAGCTGCTGTTTTTTGTTGTAGCTCAGAGGTCAGGGCGAGTCCTGTTTTACCGCTTCCAATTCCTACTTGAGGGTTACGGAAGTCCAGCGCGTTGTTTTGTAGATTGAAATGGGAATCAAATTTTCAGTGCACGTCGGGCCCTTTACGTACACCCACTTCCGAGTTGGTAAGGCTGGACAAACGTTTTAACACCTGTATGCTGATAAACCTCCAAAGCCAGATTTCATTCGGAGGCCATAGTTTGGTTATTCTGATAAAAATGGAAACAACACACATTTAGCTGTTCCGATAAGCCACCGAATAGTCAGCCGGTCGGATGTACGGTCCGTCCGGGAGGTTGCAACCCTGCTGCTACACACATCACCTGCTGCGATCGATTAGAGGGCTGGGAGAACCTTGGCCAGGGTTACTCACGTGGTGCAGAGGTGACATAAGCGCCGTTCGTGTGTGCATCGTGCCACTAACTAAGTCGATTGCGGACGGAATCGTTTGGGTGTGCTCTCAGGGTACGATGCTTTACCATACACGCGCTTTTGTATAACCATACGTTAGAAAATTGCAGTACATTGCGCTTGCGAGGAGGCGCATGTTTTCATTGCTTTCCTTTTATGGACATTTATTTAATGCAGGTCTATGGCGGATATTCTTCCCCTGGCAAGTTGCTCGAGTTACATTTTAAGACAAGACACGTGATGAATTATTATTAGACTTCACACCTTTGCTAAGTCTTTTTAAGCAGCGACTGGAAAATACAGGGCAGTGTGGTTTGATATTGCAACCCATCCATAGCTCGTTACTCGCATGAATCAATTTTTATTTCGAGAAGAAGTGATCTTAAAATGACGGCTTTTACTTAGGACAAAACAGAAAATTGTGATAGGTAATGTATACGAGGTAGACAAGGTCAAAAAACATGACATGCATCATAATTGGAATGATTAGATCGTACACCGTAAATGCAAATCAATCAATAAGCGAGCTATAATGATTGACCATCGTCCTCGACATTCACAAGCATGGTGATGAATCGTGACGAAACGTCCAGCGCTAAAGTCTAAAACGTTGCGAACTTAAAAAAAAACTGAATCGAACATTTTTTCGTTAAGATACGCGCTTTATCCACTACAAATAGACGGATACTTTACACCATTAGAGATCAACAAGATGACAGCCTGCTTGGGGCTACTAAACTGTTTGTGCGGACAACTGTTTCGGGGCTACCAAATATAGATTAAAAAAAATATTATATTTATGCACAAGGACACACCTTCGTAAAAAAAGTAAATTGCAAAAAGTTACAAAAAAACATTTTTTTTACTTTAACATTATTAATTTTCTAATATTATTAATTGCATTAATATTTCACGAGCGTAGTATATTTAGCTCAGTATTATGGATTTTTTACATAATAGAATCTTGAATAAGACAAAGAGAAATCAATTTTGAATATTTGTTTTTAATTTATCTGAAAAACGGCCGGGCCGTATATGTAATTTTGTATAAGTGCAGATATTGAATATGAAATAATACATAATAATACATTTCTTAAGATGTATAGAAATTTCTATGTAAAAAAAAAATTTTAGAATTCGGTATTTTTTCAAACAAATACTGCATTACTACTAAAATAATAGCAATTTACTTGAATGTATGTTATCTAAAAAAACTTAAAAAACTGTTGTAAAACTGTATTCGAATGGCAAAATCTTATCTCCCCTCCAATAATCGTTCAGGTGTATACAGTTTAAAAATAGACTGACACACATTAGAACCCAACTTGTTATACACGCATTGCGATGAACCACGAAACCGGTTCCATCTAGCACCGGATCCAGCTGGACGGAATAGCCGAGCACCCGTTGGGGCAGAAGTCAGACGAGGGGGTTGTTTTTGTTTACAGTGTTGTCACCCCCACGGAATCTCCACGTGGCTGGACCGTGGTACACGCGTAATCAGCTGTTTACGAAAAACGACCACCCCAAACGGAGACCAAGGCGCTAAAATTGGGGAGGTTTTTGAGTGTGTGCTTTGGTAGTTGAATGATGCGTGTGTGTGTTTTTTGTAACGCTTCTTCAACTAGAAACATTCTTCACTAATGGCCGGGGGCGAATCATCTCCCCGAGATTCTACGGCGCAGCAGGAAGTTACTGCATGTTTGTAGTACATCGATCAGGCATACTTGTTTGACCATGGCGCATAGCTTTTTTTTTGTACTGTATGCATCAGGCGCCGGGTGTTTGGTGCCGTTGTTTTTGTTACTTTGGGCCGATATTCGGCAAAACGTGACTCACCTTGTCGAATGGAACACATCACTTCCTTTGTAAAGGGAGACACTGGATGGGGTTACGTTGGATGAACGTTCCTGTACGTTATACTGTTAAAAGTTTCCTTCCCTCCTACGGGTAAACAAGTTGACGAATAAAAATGTAAAGTTGTTTTCGTGCCGTTTTACGTGGCAGTATATGAAGCGTGTCAAGCAGTTGTTTACTGTAGAGTGGAAAGTTCCAAATTTTAAGAGCTGTTTACGGATATAGGGCCGATGTGAGATACGACGTGCTAGATACTCGAATACTAGTATATAGTACAAAACATAAGCTTTTAAGAGGATACTAATTGGTAAAAGGGACTCTGTGATGTGATATTTTCGCGGTGTTTCAAATGTTTCAATACTTATCCTATCAAAGGATTTCTCTAAGAGTTAATGAAGTTGTGTTTGCTATTTAACATCGAGGTAGAGAGTAATGTAATCAGTAAGGGTAAATGCAAAGTGTTTATTCTACAAGTCAACACATATTAAGAATCAAGGTTATTGATCCTATCCTGGCGACATGAGTTAGATGTGTTTCATAACTCATTTAAGGCGGTTCTTTTTCGGTATTGTCGGTGCCATATAGGCTGACATGCGTACAAGCCATGCGTACAAGCGTACAAACCCTTCGTGTGGTAAACCCCGGACTTAATCGGATGTGATGATGATGTTTCACCTCTAGTCCTTGCATGAAGCTGACAAGAACGAAGCTATCTCGAAGATAATTTAACAAATATTTGACGCTCTCTAATTCTATCCAGTGGATGCTTGTTCTGGCCCTCAGAAGAATTCATCAGTCAATTCACCACAGTCAGACGTAACAGAGTCCCAGTAGAAAATCTTCATTAAAGCCCATTTTTGTCATGTGATTTTTTGTTAAAAATACTCGTACTCATACATTGATTACTTCGTTTCACTTGTGTACTTGCAATGCGCATCTAAATGTCACTATAGTGCTCGGCGGTGCAGCGAGCTGATTTCGGTAAGATTGCCAGCCTGAATCTTACTAAAAGTTTTTGCGATCATCACCCGATCTCTGTGTTTGTTTGTGTGTGATCATACACTCGTACAGTTTGATGCAATGTTTTTGTGAATGCCCAAAACTTGGGAATTGCACAGCAAAATTGGCTTAATTGATTTTAATGTGTATCGCATCGCATTGCACGGTTTCGATGTACGTTTACTGAAACAATGAAGTAACTAACATAAAAAATGAACATAGCCAAGAAAGATAAACAGGTAGAGAGCAAGAAATAAAACAAACTAACGTGCTAGCGGTAACCTGGTACTGCTAGGGATGGGGATACAAATTTCCACGACTTCACCACGGGTCTGAATCATGGCTTTTCCACGCTGGGGAATTTTTATGACCACCCCGGTTGTTGGTGCCATTGACCTCAGCTGTTTTGCTGGAAGTTTGACAACCGTTGGTTGATCGGGGGAGATGGCGCTCGGGGAGGTTGGTGAGTTGTTTTTCGCTCAGCTGACTTTTCACGATCTAGCCACGCGATTTCGGGGTAGGTTGGTGTTTACCCACACACCAACACCCGGGTTTTCCATCCATCTTTCTTTGCGGCACGGCATCCCGAGCTTCTCGAGTGATCGGTCGCAAGTATGTTAGGAAAGTTTGACTTATTTTCTCTCAGCTGACTGAACTGGGGGAAAGGTTCGTTTCTTCCGGATGGTTGCACACCGCAAGCAAACAGCACCAGAAACCGCTGACTGACTGACTGACTGCGTTCGGGTGGCCTCTTTCTCGATTCGAATGGACGGAGTGTTCGGTAGTAGTGCTTTACGATCGCAATCAATGCGCTTTTCTATTTTTTTTCAATAATCTCGATTTTTCTCGATTATTATTCATTTTTGTTTCGTTTTTCAAATTCAATTTTCAACGAACTATAATCCTACGGTTATCGATTTAATCGTGCCATTTTCTTTCATTCCTTGATTAAGCATTTATTTTACGCTTCATTTTCTGCAGCAAATGTCATCTACATTGCTTATGGTTTACCAAAAACTTCATGAGATCTGATGCCCAGATATTAGAAGCATATAGCTACGGTAAATTCGGTGGGGGTTTTTCGATTGTTGACAGTAAAGCTGATATGGTTCGAGGTTATGCTAGCGTTCGAGGTTATTGTACGTTACTTTATCAGTTGTAAGTGTTGCTCTTGGCCAAGCGATGAGTGAATTATCTATGAAATCTTGTTTTCACGTTTGTAAAAAATCTGTTGTTCTTCTATGTGTTTCACGCTAGTGGAGTCTTGCGTTAATTAATTAAATAAAATAATATAATAATTAAATCGTTTAATTTTGGCAAGCAGTTTAAAAAATTATCAACAAATTATTATAAACAAATGAAAAATGTGTTATCGCACTTATGTCACTTTTGTTATAAGTATCGCACGTTATCAGAAGTTGTATAACTTAAACAAATTATTATCTTTGTGGCTTTAATCAAATGTCACATAGGTTTAAGGTGAACAAACGCAATAACATTCGCTTAACTAGTACCAACCATTGCATCAGCCAATCAGTACAAAACAAACGCAATCGATCGATAAATCACCATAAGTACGCACTCGTTCTGTTTTCGGTAACGATCAAAGCTGTCCACTTTATGCCTGCTCTATGTTCTCCACATATCTCCATAGCTGGCTCCGTTCTGGTGGGTCATCCGAATGCTTCACCATCGCATTGTCATCCCTCCCTGCCTTCTTGAGGCCGGTGACATTATGCAAAAATAAACCGATTCACGACGAAGTGTAGCAAACAAAATCTAGTCGTAAGGCACTTTTTCTAGGGCTTCCCATCGTGAGTGGCCTGACCGAGGCTTGAACCAATCGGAACATCGATGGCACACGCCGCCAAGTCCCAGTTCATGCCTATTAGGGAGCTGGGCTCCTTGGCCGATATTGTTGCACAAGAGCCCGATGCGGATTAGGGACTCAGAAGCGTGATCGATCGGCTCTTTCGGCACCACATCATCGAGCACGAACGAGTGGGCCTGTCCCGCTCGCCAGAGTGTTGCGTACGGACAGGTGATTTTTCGCAGTGCCTCTCGTTGACCATAAATGGACATTGACCGGGCGACGCCCGCTGGCCACGGTGGATAAGCTTACTGTGTGGAAAAATACCCTTGTCATGTTCCATGCTTTTCCCGCAATGAGTAATTTGTGTATTGGCGTAGTTTCCGATTGTTAGCTAGAGGCGAAACGTAAAAATAAATACGTTTGAATTATCCTTCCATTCCATTAACAGCAAATCCTTGGGTCGTGTAACGTTCGATTTATTGATTCGATTATTGTCACCACCTCAGAGTTATATTTTTATGCGCAATGAGCACGAGCCGGAGACGTTCATGATTAACGTTTTTTTATGTAACAAATAGTTGTCGGTTCACTGAAATTAACATGTAGACCTGATTCTGACTTAAACTGCAAAATATTAAGCAGACTGTTGTCTAAGCGCATGGTTTAGAAATCAATAATTTCACTTCAAATGTGTTTTAGTATTGTATTATGTGTCCTTGCTACAACAATACAGAATGAAACAAAAAATATATGATTAATAGTTTAGGTCATTATCAGTTAATGTCTTATTTAAATACAGTCGACCCTCTTATAACGAGTTCAATCTATTGCAGGCTCTTCTACATTGCAGGTGTGAAATTTATTGCATCTATTATCAATTAATCTATTGATCTATTGCAGGTATTCTTCTTCTTTTTTTCGACACAATAACACAATAACCTCAAGGAGGTTAGGACTGTGTTTTCTGGCTTTCTTTGACTTCATTTATCCGTAGCCGGATTGAGGACCCGTTTACCCGTAGCGTAGAACTGACTCTGTGTACGGAGGATTGGTCCGGATGGGATTTTGGACCGGTCCTATCGTGTGTATCGTCCTATCCAATTACAAGTATTTATTTATTTATTTATTTATTTAATATAATTATATCGGCACTTAGCCGTGTTATCAGTCATATATTGACTACGAAGAATATAAATACCTCAAGGCATTTCCTCCTTGTCTATTGCCTTATCCCGGGCATGCTCGGTTGCCAATCGGAAGTATTATTATCTATCATCTATTGTAGATGTGAAAAACTAGCTATATTTGTGCTTTTTCCATGAAATTGTCGTGAAAAGTAAAATAATACAATAGTACAATAATATTAATAATAATACGTCATTCATTCGTAGTGCCACTGCTATGTCGGGATTAGGTATATTCTGAGGAAAATAAAAAAAGTTTCATGAGCAAACAACATTCGAAGCTAGCGGGGTTGCAAGGAGTATTTTCGAAACATCGAGATTTGCTCGTTATGAAAAAAAAAATGGTTAGAATACACGTGATGACAGCATTGACTGTATAAGGCATTTGGAACTTAAATAATGTAACAATGTAATGAGTCCCAGCTTGAACTATAAATTTAGTTTGTGTGTTAAAATTATGTAACCCTTTATTTGCAGTTCATTATGAGTTCATTCCAAATTCTATTTGTTCACTTTATCCAGTTTATGATTGTAGCTTTATATACTAACCGTATAACATAACAGTTCAAACAAATGCTAGAATTTTCCGCATCATCCCAAATGAGCCCTTCAGACAAAAAATATTGTCATTCACCAGCTTCGAACCGTTATTCGAAGGACAAAAGGTAGATGGCTTCGTTAACGCCATAGCAGTAGATGATTAGCCACCACCGTAAAACACCACCACCAAACAAACCTTCATCAGCCATCAGTTGATTGACCTGTCCGGCAAAGGGCAAGGGCTCGCGATCGCGCACAAGGCTAGATTTCATGGCGATTTCATTTCGCGTCGGCAGTGTCACTCGAGACGCACTTAGCGGCGTTAAAGCACGCTCCAGTAGGCGAATGAATGAATGATGTTTACGGAACTGGGCAGCAAAAGAAAACTAATTGTCTCGCATCGAGGTGAAGTTTAGAGCAGAGCTAAGGCACGGTCGATTGTTATTGTCGAGAGTTTTGGTGTGCCACCGTATACACTCACTAACTAATGGCTTACAACAAATTAATCAAGTTGGTGTTTAAGTCGAAAAATCCAATCAAATCGTCGAATAACTTACAATGTTTAATTCAATTTTTCTCGTTTATTTTGCTCAAAGTTTTGTCCTTTTCAATTGCAGTCGTCTGATAGAAGTTCAGCAACAGTAGAATAGGTTGCAGCACTAATTTGATCTGGATCTAAACTCTTCCGCCTTTAAGTTAACCGCTTTCATGGCGAGCATAGCTTCAAACCACTTCCTACGTAACGCTGTGGCCTTATCCCTTATCCAGCCCACAATTATTCAATCTCGTGCGATCAATGCACCCTCGCTAACTAGGCGTCGCGTGCCGTTTTGTAAATAGGCACATGCAACGAATAGAATGGTTTGTGTGCAGCTCTGCTGCCTGTAAAAATGGCAACTGCATGCAAAGACACGCAGAGCGATTAGTGAGGAGTTTTAAAATGAAAACGATTTGTCTTATACAGCCCGTACTTTTTCCTAAACTTTAAAGTAAAGTAAAACTGCTTCCTCATCAATTTTATATTCATAAATTATTTTCTAAAGTTGTGATATATTTTATTCAATATTTTCTTTTTGCATAACAAAAAATTAAATCTGTTGGTTTTTTTTTATTTTGAAACAGATCCAATATTTACAATGAACAGCAATAATCCACAGATCGGGCAGCGTGACAAGAAACGTTTACACATGTGGATTTTTTTATAACTACCGTTGCAATTGCACGATCTGGCTCTTGTTTGTGCTCGCATCAGGAAGTAACCGTGCAGTGCGCACAAATCTCACGGCACTACCGCTATGGAATGCAACTTGAAACCGTGAAACTAACTGTGAAACTAGTGCTATGAGCGTCAGATGTAATGGTGCGGTAGGAAGTGGTAGATGCAGCTGGGAGTTCACACATGAGAGTGTGTGGACGGCATGCATGCTGGAGGCACACAGTTGAACTCACGGAGATCGCTGACATTGAATTTTTTCCACCACCTGAATTTGAAGCCGGCACCGAACGCGTCACTTCCAGTCGAGATGCAAATCTTGACTGGCAGTTTTTCCACCTCATTTTCTTCGGCCAACCATTCGCTAACCCTAGAAGGGAGGATATCTGGAGCTCTCCGGTACCTTCCAGCAATAGACACAGAGGAGTGTTGCAGATAGGGGCTTGCGGAGAATAGTGTCTGAATAGTGTGAAGTCGATTGGTGTGATTGTCCAGCTTCATGGTCAAATCTACCGTTACCTAGCCAGAGGAAGCCGACCGAGCCACGTGCAATATGACGCTGCCGGCGTTACCAGTGGCGCTAACAATTGTCCAAACATAATTACTGACATATGAGAGGTTGATGGAAGATTGCAAGAGAAGTTTAATATATTAATTGTCATCTCGCTTTATGTAGAAACTTTTATGTATGTAAGTAAATGATATTCTATATAAAACAAACTTTTGCACGTTAGCTAATTTGTTTTTTTTTACTAACGCGATGTTTTTTGAAATTCTGTTACTTAATTATGTTGTTTTGTTCTTACTTTGTTGGTACAATTTTGTTGTTTAATTTAATTTAATTTTAATTTGCTCTTTCACAATGCTTATCTCATTATGTCTGTTTCGCAGGTTAAACTTTTTTTTTAATTGTCTAGCTTTGCTGATAGCTTGGAGTTTACTTAAGGGATGATGCAAATTCAGTAGGGGATCTGAGATAGGCGCGGTAACTCCTTATGTTATGATTCATAACATTTTCCTAAAGCGTCAACGTATCAACGCTATCACTTCATTCCAGTTGGGACCATTTGGGCTCCGCTGGTTCGGTTATCCGGTGTCATTCTTATGACATGACATACAGCTCGTAATGCTCGATAGTAAACTGCTCTTCTGTCCTTTAATCACAAAAATCCTCCTGCGCATCTTTCGTTTCAAATAACCACAAAAAGTAAAAATTATAAAAAACTCTTCAAAAGAAAACTAATATGATTTCAGCTCTGCAATTAGAAATTTAATTTTAAAATACGTTGCATTCAGATTTTCCCGACATTCTCAAAGTTTCCAAAGCTCAGAGTCTATCGATAAATCAACAAAAAAAAAAGTACACAATTTTAACAACTTATAGAATTAACAAAACTCAAACAGTAAAATGGATGAAATACAATTGAAATGATTGTTTAAGAAGTATTTGGGATATCAGCACACTGATTTCTCTTCAGTTGTATTCAGTGTTGCAGCATTTAGGCTTTCGCAAATTTAAGTAGAGAACTAATTACATTAGAGATTTTGATTAAAAGTTTATATTAAGTTTGCCATTTGTAGTGCAATTAGAAAGCTATAGTAAAGTTCATTAAAAATTATTTCAAATAATGGTATTGTTCCTTCCACGTATATGTTCCTATTACAGTTTACGCACTCTCCACTGTTCGATGCATTAATTCGCCACGCAAAGAAATAATATCAAATTTAAAAAAAAATGGGAAAACATGGCAAACTTCACCCGCCAATAAATTGCTCATGATCAAGTAATTACCGAACATGGTCGTTAATTGTGGATGGAAGTGTGCCTTTTTAAACCTTATTTCTCTTGCTCACCCCTATCGCGTTTCTATGGAAACGATGTGTGGCATGGTGGTGTCTGCCCACAATGAGCGAAAACAAACGGTACACGTGTATCGCTGCCCTTTGCGCAAAGTGGACTCTTAAAATGCCAAACGCTTGTATCAAAACCAAAAACTGCAACATACCTCACGAACCCGAAAAAATCGGAAGCACGCAAAACACAACCATCGACGCGTAACAAGTGAAAAGCCAAGCCGGGAGTTTCGTTTTCATTTACGTCTCGTCGGGTGGAGTACTTGGCGGCCCTCTTTTGAAATGGTGCTGCGTTTTATTATTTTGCATTCCCAACCCGCACCGAGACTTGGGTTTTGGACGATGGATTTGGATAGGGTGTTTTTTGCTTGGTTTTGTCTGATGTTCCCTTTGTTGCTACTCGTTTGCAAAGTTTCCGAAGCAACAGACGAAGAAGAAAGTGTTCGACTAGTTAAGCCGACGTAACACAGGAAAAACTTAAACCAACCTACCATCTCCTGTAGCGCTTCTATCTTTTCTGTTAATGTGTCGATATATCTTTCCCCTTTTGGCCACCAATTTAACTGAGGATCAACTGTTTGTCCTTTCCTTTGTGCACATGCACACTCTACGCAGTGAATTGCTCTGCCTTCGCAAAGGAAAAGTAAAACAACTAACATTATACACTGCTAGGTAGCGGAGAGTAATGGCCAGGCCCGGTAATGAACCATTTCGCGCTTCGCTTCGGTTTCAGATTTTCTCGTTCTGTTCCGGTGATTTGTTAGTTAAAACACTATGCTATATCATGAGAGTGATCAGGCGGCTCGCGTTGTTGAATGAATCGACCGAATTGATGTTTGTTTCGCACTATTCGACGAACGGTATTGGCAGTAAAGTTGTGAGAGGAAGAAAGTTATGTACAAACTAGCACACAAAAAGGAAGCAAAAACCGAATGGTCGCAGGAAACGGTTCGTCGCTTCTGATGCTCGCAACGTGGCGCTTTATGTCGACGGTTGGCCTAATGTTTGCCTTTTATGTTTAACTTTCGCTACCAGTTGTGTTATGCAACCGCCAGCCAGAACTGCTGCATCAAAGTTAATGATCATCAGTCGCCATTTGAGCGGATGATGGATTTATCCCACATTTATCAAACACATACTGTTTGGCGCACGCAAACAAACCACCTGATGATGGTTATAGTTGTAATATGGGTTGAGTGCGACATTACTTGCGCAATGGCAAGTTGCAAACGACAGCAACATTTAAGCAACGATGCATTCACAAACAGAGCATACGGGATCATATAGTAGATAGGTTGTTGATACTTTATTTCAGTTTAACGGTATAATGGTACGTAAGGGTTGATACTCCCATTTACAACCCCTTTTTCGTAGTGACACCCTCATATTGACAGGCATGTTTAACACAGAGTCATTCGGTACGTAATCTTAACACGTTTAAATAAATAAACTGAAAATTTGAAGCATTTTAAGGAGGGAGGATAAAAAACAAGCTGGCTGAAATAACAAGTTAACATAAAGCAAGGACGCTTCTAATAACTCAAAATAGAAAAAAAACAGCAGTAGCTTTGCAGAAGATTTATGATTTCTTGTCTCCCACAGTAAATTATAGTTATAAATGCAACGTGCATACAAAAAACAACTATCGCACAACGCCAACAACAGTGGAGAACGTATAGATGTCCTTCGGTGTTGCAAAATCACGTTGCTTAAAGTATCATAATCGCAACGATCACTAAACTGCTTCCCCGGAAAAAAATAACAAACCCAAAAAAACAATGCTAAAACCACACAAGGTACGTCACGCACCCATTTCATACGGACGTGTATGGCCTTGTTGTGTCAGGGATTATAAAAAAAAAACATCAAATTTTGTATCCGTTCGTCAGTCACGCGAATTTGAAACTAGTTTGACAGACCGGAGGAAACGTTCAATATGGACCGAAATCTTTGCGGTCACGTGATGCTGAGGAATCTGCAAAACGAAGCCAGCGTGTCAGATTGGTGCGTTCTAAGGTACGCTCCAACTTGTTGCCAATGATGCAGACACCTGATACAATAGTTTTAAACACAGTCGGTGTTTCTGCTTTTTGTAGCGGATGTAACGTGCAATACCATTCCGCATCTTGCGACTCTTCCATCTTTCACACCTCGACGTCGGGATCGATGTGTCAATGCTGTGCAGCGTACGAATGTTTTGGGCACGATGCCAAAATTGTTAGTGGGTGGTGGTGGGTCACATTTTTAGTCGTGTTTCATGTTTGGTTGCTGCTGTCAGTAGGTTTAGTATCTATTCGTCGCACTATGGGAAAAATTTCACTAATAGATTAATTGCAAAACGCTTTAAAAGAGAAATGTTTTAATACAAATGCGTCAGAAGAGGTTTATGCAACAAACAGTCGTATTACAAAAATAGTTACAGCTCATTAATACTGTTCAAATGTATGTTCAAGTATCTTTTGCACGAGTTTTAACAATTAATGTATGTCATTAATTAAAACAAACAAATCACATTTACATGTCAATTCAGCTAAACATGATTTCCTGTTTTCCTGAGAGCAATATATTGTAGCTTGCTCTATGTAGACTCGGCGGGAGGGTATTTAGAATATATTGCAAAACTCTAGCATTATTTTAAAGTTATCATTATTTTCTAGAGACATTTTCAAAATTTCTATTCTTTTTTTTATTTTCAAATTCTTTCTACACAGCGGTAATAGCGTACAGTACTAATTGTTTAGAAGATACCGATACTGTGCCATGTTCTAACCATGATGCGATTGCGTGGTTGCCAGCTGAGATTGGCGAATGCGAGCTCACTTTTTTGTCAAGGTAATTCAAACTTGAACTACTTTCAATGTCCCTGAGTATGGCTGCGGTTAGAATTACCATGTGGGGGAGGTGTAACCGTATGGTTTCCCTTGCATCTCTTCCCATCATCGCCTACTACGCCAACAAGTGTGGTTTTTGATCATAAAAAGGGTCTACCGGCGGACGGTGTCGCGATTAATTTTGTGACCTAATTTTTTCATTCACACTCCATAATTTGCCCTACACCACCCATTCGCCTACCATTCCTCCTCAGCCCAACAGTAAACGCTACTCTCGAAATATACGTTGGCGAATGGATGATACCTTTTTCAATTTTCGCTGAACGCCTCTGAACGGCTCGTGTCAAAAGGAGACATTATAAATAAATACTGAAAGATGAGCCGGTTGGTGCGAATGAATGTGTTTATTTCGGTGGCATTTATAATTAAGGACGATTATTTTAATTCATGTTGACATTGCCAGAATTAATGAAATGGAAATCAAACAGCATAGAGGAAAAGTGTGCCTCGTTATGTGGATGAATAATTCCTTTTCCGATGCTTGTAAAAAATAATTAATTTGCATTATTACGGCTTATTATCCGTAATTATATCTTTTTCAGCAATTTAGTACATTGGGAATGTATCTAATATTATTAATTTAACCACCATTTTCTTCTTTGAAAACAATTTTTAAACCCCTTAAAAGTAGAATGAAAGTGAGTGAAAATATTCAACTGCATAGGGAGACACCCCAACGATGGTAGCAATTGTCTGTTGGTGTATGAAGCAGGAATCATAAATAACCAACGACTTATCGCTGCTTGTTATCTGCAAGCTTAACCACACGGTCAGAATACCTACAGAGCACTCGTATTTATGGCGCCAGCAGAAGGCAGCGTGATTTAATGTGAACAATCGACAAACTGTCCGATCACCGTACGTGCTGACTCAATGAACCGGCTTAGTGTCAGGTCGTGTCAGCAGAGGTTATAGTGATTCTCAATAAATCCAATCCCACTCACCCCCCCCCCCCCCCCCCCTCCCTTTCTCCTCGGGGAAGTTTCAGATCTGCAGCAAAGGTTTCTCCTGGTTCAGGAGAGTGCAACTAATGCATTTAACGTATCACCGATCATCAAGCTGGTGAATTCGATAAATTTCGAAGGATAATTTTACACTCAACTAATTTTCGAAGGTAATTTTACACACTCTAGTAAAAATGCAACAATGTGGTAAGTTCAATTGAATGCTTTGTTCTTTGTAGATTTTCTATTAACGAATCAATTTTTGTAATTCGCTAAAATGAACTTGAAAAATCAAGCAACAACAGATAATTAGCAGACATACAATAAAATACATTCCACAAAGATCTCATAGCAAGGGCAGGAACCTTCGATGCACTGTGATGTGGGGTTTACATTGACAGTGCAGATGCCAATCATACTTATCACTTCAATGCAACCCTCCCAGAAATGCTCCCGATCGGCTGTGAAAGGGAGAGAAAGGGTATACGCATGTCCATCTATTGGGCGAAGTGAGCACAGGGTCCCCGCAGTCAAGGTTGGTTTGACTTGCTCTCGCGACCGGAAATGGCGGAAGCTGCAAAGGGCTATCTCGCGTCGAGTCGTGGCGGTCACTGTCGTCTTGGTGTATCAGCACAAGGTTCCTGCCTGTACTTCACCAAACCCGACGAATGGAACACGCCTTATAAAGTGCTGTAACCGCATACATACCCCAACGCCGAGACGTGCGATCCAAGCGACACACCAACCTACCGACCTACCGACCCACAGCGGTCTGCCCGGCGCGACGCAACCGGCGATCCGCAACCATACCGCTTGGGTGCATGGGACTTGCTGAAGGTGAACTTCCTTCGAACACCGCCATTCGCGTTGTCAGTGTCGCCCCGAGGGTTAGGAAGTGCATCGTATAACTCGGTCTCGCTCGTATTCGCTTCCTTTCTCTTACCCATTCGTTAATCTACGATACTCGTCTTTCCGGTTGGGATGAGGAGAACACTGCTTCCACACTATCGGCTACTACTTCTGACCATTTCACACTGCTGTAGTCGGCGAAAGACCTTCACGAGGATCAGCACAAGTCTACTCTCGTGACAGACCTTTTCCTTTATATTTGCGGAATCATACGAAATTTTTTTTTATTGCTTTCTTGCTACTCAGACGGTAGCTGAAGACCTGAGACAACCGTTCCTCTCTAATTGATTGCATAAATCTAAAGAAGCAGGCCCAGGGAGGGCCAATATTATAGCAGAAAACATCCAGATTTTGTGCCACCTTGGACAACAGCGTTTCGGATCAGTGACACACGTCCTTGACTTCGTGATGAGAACCTACCGTACATTTCTTCCGTTCTCAAGCATGAAAAATAACCGATTCGTGGTGGTTGAAAGGGATTTTTAAAAATTTATAGAGTATAGAATATGGAGAAAAATACGGGATTTAATGCAATATGCAATAGTTGTTCTAGTACTGGAGCGACCCATTGGTTTAGTGCTAGTAATACCGGTCTTCGCACGACAGGAATGATATCAAATCTCATTCGGATCGCAATACGCAGAGCTGTGGACTATCGACAGAACGAACTTTGAGCAATTGGGCAAAATTCTACTTTTATGTGAATTGTACAAACATTTACTTTCAATTTTATTTACCCAAACCACTACCAAAACTCAACCATGGTTGCAAGCCAGACGTTACCGATATCAAAGCTGCATTGGCGTTACTCTGAACCGTTGCTGAATGATAATATGCGCTACATTGATAGTAAAATTTAAACCCTTACGCACTAAAAGAACTCTCTCGCTCTCGAAAGAAGTTCGCTCGCTAATTTAAAACCGATACCCGTGTAGTGGCCGCGATCCTGTTTCCGAACGGACGCTGCACGAACGTTCAACAAAAAGGGAGGAACGATGGCTGTAGTGCATTAGCGCATTGCGTCCTACGCGAAAGTTTTTGCATTTTCCAAGCGCCACCACATACGGGCAGTGTGTAAATGCCCCCCGCATATGCCGAACGTGGTATGCGGCAGATTGGCCCCCTGTTGACCACCCGTCATCATCGACCGTTCATCGGTGCGGACTTACACGCCACAAACGCATTTACGCAGAGATGATGAAAACAGGTCGTACTGTTTCAACCTCCACCCCAAACGTTTAGTTTCCAAATGTGCGTTTTAAAAGGCAAATAGTTTACGGAGCTAGGGTATTGGCATTAGGGTGATGTGAAGGAAGTGTACATGCAGCCGGAGAATGCGTTGGAATGGTGCAATAGATAATATAATGTTTGAGGTTTATGTTTCTAGTTGGTCGTTTAGCATGAGCTTGGTCTGTGAAGTCTAGGATTTAAGCAAAATAATAAATTCTCATTAGAGTCATTTATCCATATTGGAAATTTTGAGTCATATTATCTAATATGTTAACCAATATTTCTTAAGTCTTAAATTCTTTCACTGTGTTGGCGATTTCACATATTATAGCCAACGCATTAACGCTAAGCCTTTGATGACTTTACATTATTTATCGGTCACCTTACAAAACTAATTTAATAATATGGAAATACTAATATTTAAATAGGCCCTAAAATTCTAATATGCCATACCATACATAATTGGCCATTCGCTACACGATACTGCAATATTCATTCATAATTCTTAACCGAGAACTGTGACCGTGCAGGTAACTCCTGAGTATGAAACCAAACGACTGTCTCATCCTTCGGTACTTTCACGTTTTCATTCAACGAAATCGAGTAGAGATTGCACTTTCTACTAGACGGCTTCTAGTGTTACACTTTTTCGGGTGCATTGGGTTCGCATACTTCACACAATATCCCTAATCGTATTAAAAATGAGTTCATTGCTGACGTCAGCGCCGTGCGTGCGTGCATTCTACATCCGGATAATTTTATTACGTCCTTCAAGAATCAAAGCATAGTAACATATTGCATCAGACAAGGCACAATAGTTTATTCCAGAATTCTGTACACTTTACGCAAATGTAGAAAGCTAATGGAATTAAGAATATATTTCACATTTCAGTTTCAGCATAGAAGCAACATGTAAAGCATTAAGCATTAGCTGCATTAAAGTAGCTGAATCTGTTAATAACAAAATATGATTGTATTCTAGACAAGTTTTATCAATCAGAAGAAATACTCAAAAGCTCAAAATGATGCTCTGTTTTGCGGCTCTTAATGATGCATTTAACGTAATCATTGTAAGTATTTTCTTACTACCAAAATTTACCTTTCCACAGGCCTTTGCTATATAAGCGCTATAAAAAGTGAATTTGTAATATGCACTATTAAAAGTAATCGGAATCGAGAAACAAAGAAGATTCAATAAAAAAAGTGTTATAAAAAAGTGCTATAATACAAAATTAAATCAATGACAAAAGTTCTTGGCAAAAATTAATAAATTGTTTAATAAATTCTAACGAAAATACATAATAGTCACTCGATAGTCTGATCTAAAAATTGCATGTTTTGTTTTAGAAAAATGGGTTTTATTTACTTCTGTTTCGATATAAACTGTTTTCGTGAGGTATATGGCCTTGCCGTTCTCACAGAAGTAAAAAAAATACTATTAAAATGCCATTTAAACAACCATGTTTTTTTTTTTATTCGGTACAACGCCTCAATTGCACTCCCTGTGCACTCCTGCAACCTCAAATGGTCTAGGGCTGCCATTCTTAGCTTTCTGTGACTTTATTTACCCGCGGCTGGATAGTCATTCCTGCGTGGGGGGATTTGTCCGGTCCGTTCGTGTGAAGACCGGCGGCGCTACCACCATGCCACTCGGCCGCCCGGCAACTAAAGGCGCAACCATGTAATAGGAGTCAATGAATTACAGGCCCAATGTATTTCCACATTTTTTTTATAACTAAAGAGAAACTAAAAGTAGAACTATGTGTCATGGAAAATCGATATAGTATATTTACTGTACTACTAATAGTATGTATTGAAGATGTTTTGAAACGCTGGAAAATGTATCCATCCCTTTTAGTTCAAAAACGACCAAAGTCAGATTAAGGGAGTCGTTATATAGTAACTTTTCGATTCTGATACTACGAATGTTGCAACTTATGCAGATGCTTATGTAGATATCTACGACGAGGTTGACATTCATCATGTGATAGGAAACAACATTCAAAATGGAATAACATTGTGGATTGTAAAGTTTATAATGAATTGTTAACATAAAATGTTTAACATTGAGTTTAATTAGAAGAGAATAACATTCTTCCATGAACATTGTATAATCCAGCACGGGGGTCGAAAATATGGTACATACAATGCTCAGAGGGGATTAATTAGATCATCTTGACCTTTTATCAATATTGGTACTGAAATATTAAGTTGTTAGATGCAAACAGAGTTATAAATCTAAAAAAAAATGAATTCATTTTTTGGTTAAACAATATGTATATATATTTCTCACGTTTGAGTAAAAATATGTTCATTCCTACACTTTTGCTCGTTCCCGTTCACTTCATGTTTGTCGTTTTCTTTCGCTAAGCGCCATTCCGCTAGATTCTGGTAAACCTGATTCAAATCCCTACGAAGCCCTGTTTGTTCATACGAAGCATTTGTTCGTTACCCTTATTATCAATGACTTATGCTCCTACATACGGTCCCAAAGAAAAACGATTCTCCGGATCTGATGTTTAGGTGGTGTGAAGCAGATTGTTAAATGCCGAATAGGATGATTCCAGGTCAAAAAGAAGCTGACGGACCTGGGACTCTGTTAGATCGTCGGATGCCTGCATCGTGTTCAACGTTGCAAGCCAATTGGAGACCTTCTCCTTGCCCTCAAAATTGTCCGGAATCAGTGAGAGCCGGTTCATTGTGTCCAGCAAATCGCGTAGCTCCGGTTGCAAATCATCCATCGCGCGGATCTCGAGTCGCAGCTTATCCATTAGTGTAATGAACATTGACACTATGTCGGCAATACATTTGCTCGTGTTGCCCTTGTCGTCCCGGATGGTAATTGGACGATCCTCCCTTATACGTTCCAGTGCAGCTGGACAGTCGAGTCGAAACTTTTTAACAAACGAATCGATCGTAGGAAACTCATCGCCTTGCACGATCTTGAATGCTACCTTATATTGGACCAGCAGCTTCGAGCAGGCAGCAGTGTACTCCTGAGGCGTAATGCAATCCCGGATGTAAGCTTTCTCGAGGTTTTGCAGCGTGGACACAAGGGCAAACAGATCAGCCATATTGTCATACTTTTCGCGCTCCCTTGCCTGGCGGTAGAGTTTTACCTCTTCGTAGAGTTCAGGCCGATTATCCTGCATATTTGGTGAAGATAATTTTCTCTCTTTGTCCTTGTGTTTTCTTTGCACCTGCTGGTTAGCCTTCAATCACAACTGGATTATGCCCCATACGCGACGGAAGGGTCAATGGCAAATATAGTTCGGTTTGTCTGCGATCGTAAACAGTACAGCACAACAAATATATGCACTATTAACTTAAGAACAATGAACAAAATTAGTGATTTTCACAGCACTGCGGCGAAATTTTTGCATTGAAATCGCGAAGTTTGTTTATGGTTCGCATTGACTCATCCTGCTGTCACCATGACGGCGGTTTGACGTTTCGTTTTTGTAGGGCTGTCAAACACCCAGCATGACACCGGGAGTGTTTACATTTTGTTCAGTACGCGATCTTGGTGCGGTCGGCAAACATGGATGGTTTGCAAGCGATTAATTCCAAACTAACGCTGCAATCAGCGGCGGTGCAACTCGAGAAGGTTTTAAAAATATCTCAAATATCAAAAACGAACAATCGGACAGTGAGTGATGGTGAAATTGAACTTTTAAAACAACTCTGCAAATCGAACAACATACGAATATGCCAGCTGGCGAATGAAGCAATATTGCATCTTACTTCGAACGGTTATGTGGAACTTGGTCAAGTACTAGGAATAATGATGACGCTGCTCCCAAACACCAATGCTGGACAATTTACCGTACTCAGTGGAACAATTTACGAATTGCTGTTGCTGGATCTACGCCGACGATGCTTGAATTCAGGAACCAATCGTAATTATGTTTGTCAATTCGACATAAGACCACCTCAGCATCCGGTTATTCTTCTCATCGATAAATCCAACGTGGGATGTACAGGAACCATTACCGATCTTATTGTACAAACATTGAACCATCAGGAGGATGTGATTCATGCTAATAGCATCGAATTTTTGCGCCCCGTGCTATTGCACATTTTTATCAACGTGTGCCATTACGCTGAATTCCAAACCTTGTGGAAACTTCTTATTGAAAAATCTTTGCAAGATTCCGAAGCAAAGTCGATCGTTTTCGAGATTCTAGCATGGAGTAGGCATACAACAGCACAACAAACACGTTTCACGGTTAGTCTTCTGACGGATGCCATGGAAATAATTCTACGTGAAAATCGAGGTGATATGAAGCTTCAGCTAGCATTCGTTTTATACTTAGCGGCGGTTCTTAAGGATTATATACAATACAATTATGACCCAAGCGGATGCTTCGATTTGTTACAAAAAGTCAGTAATGCTGCAGTGGCATGTGCTAATCCTCCAAAACTTGACGTACTGCTCACGATCGCCGCTGATATGCTATCGATCGTATCTCCACTAAAATTGTACGAACTGTTAAAATTAATCCAAACCATCCTTCCGGTTTGCGGAAAAATTAGCAGAATGCTGACCAGAGAGGCCATGATTCAATTATTAGGCCAGCCATCGTACACAACGACACATCTGTCACTCTGTGACAAAATACTAAAATATATTGAACAAGAGCATTCGGCAGAAGAATCCAAAGAGGTAACGAATTTGGAATGCGACGTCACGGGAACGATGTTCTTTCATGCCGAATTAGCTAAGTTTACGATTCTTTGCAATTGGTGGAATTCTTCCGATTCAGCCATCGATGACTATCTTCAACGGAACAGACCATCCAGCATTAGATTCTCGCACATTTTGAGTCAACTCCACAGGTCGATTTTTATTTCAACTTCTCACGAAGAGGACGTTTGGAAAACGAATTTTGCGCATTTGGTTAAACTGATGAAACAAAGTGAACTGCAGGTCGCACAAAGTAAGGTTCCGCTTCTATACGCACTAGCTCAACACAAAGGCGCTCGGCGAGGATTGCATGTGCTGCAAACTGTCGCATCTATGGGTGCAAAGGAAAATTTGATCGGCATACTGAAAGCTCTTACAAAGGATCTGGATCGTGCTTTTTGTTTAGATTTGTATCTAAGGCTGTGGAAAGCGGAGCCGCGAACATATCCACTGTTGTACGATCTGCTGAAGGATACTAGCCGTCGGGCTAATGAAGACCGTTGGGAACACACGGTTGCTCGTGCGTATACAATTCGTGAAGTGTGCCTTATAAAGTAAGTAGACAATTTAAGTTGCTCCTTTTAATCAAATGTAATACTACATTTGTTGTTTATATCGTCTTCCAGCCCTCAGCAGCACGGAGAAGATTTGGTAAACCTCTTTTCGGAGGTCCTTAGCAATCCCAACAACAGCGAAAATGAAGTGGCTATTTGTCTATCGCTTGATGCAATCTCAAGTTTGTGCGAAAACCATGTCGTCGACATTGTGTCGACCTGGAAGGTTTTAGGATTCCGTTTCGCAAACGAACGGCGCCCGAAGGTCGTTAAAAGCTTGTGTCAGTTTTTTGCGAATGTTCCGCTCATAAAAATTACCACACCAGAACAGGAACGATTGGTAAATCACATCATTGGTACACTCTGGCACTACGTTATCGATTACGAAGATCGTGAAATCATAGAAGCAGCCTTGGGTACATTGAAACACTTCCACCCGGAAACGCTAACGTTTCGTCAGATTCCTGAAGTATTTCGGCAAGGTATAGAACTGTCGGAACCGAATGAGGATTGCAATTCTGTAGCCGATACAGCGGGTTCAGTTCCGCCGGAATGTTGGGTTCAGTTGCTTCAGTATACGAATCACTGTGCCATCGAAGCGGTGGGTGATCTTTTAGGCCATTATATCACACTCGAAATAGAAAGCTACCGTGGTGGCATCTATCAAACGCCTGCAGGCCGTCCAGAACCATCCAACTTAAAGTATCTGCCGAGGGCGAGCATTTTATCGACGATCGTAAACCACCTGATATTACAGAGCACAAAATTTGCCAAATGCGACAGCACTGCCGAACTAGTGTTGGTTCAGATGCTTCGGATTGTTGCAAAACCATATCCCAAGCCCATTCCGCCCTTAAATTGGTGTTTTTTGCATGACTATTTCCACCATTGCTTCGAAATGCGTGATGCCTGTCTGCATATAGCGATCAAACAGATGCCCCTCTCCGGAACTGCGAAGAGGCTGGTGGAAAATTATCTGAATGAATTGTGTGAAACGATCATGCTGGAAGATGATCTTTTAAAAATCTATACATCGATCGCGGAAATCACCGAGGGTGTAGACACAGACATCTATAAGCGATTTGTGCATCTCTCGCTACAGTATCTGGCTGAACGTGCAGAGGACAAAGAGTTTGCGGACAATGCACCTTTCATACAAACGATGGTACTGATTGCAAATGCATTGCAGAGGAAGAAGTATGAAAATGAGGACAATTTTTATCATCTATGCATGACATTGGAAAATTTTTTCATGCGTTTCGATCTGAGATCGGAGGTAGGCGCACATTCCATGAATATCAAACCTTATATTTGATTGTTACGACTCATTTAACACGTTTCATCAAACGTTTCGTTTTAGGTGTTCAAAAAATATATCGAGGTAGTTGTATACCTTCCCGAACAACATCTTACCGGCTTGCTTAAACCGAGTACCTGGACCGGAGATATGAATGTAAAGAAGTTGGAAAAATCTGTTTATCTGCAGTTGGCCTTCTACCAGCATAATCCCACCGCCAAGTCGTTACATTTTTCAAGTCTATCCGACATAATAGCTACGGTTGCAAAACATTCCCGTGAGGATAGTTCAATAGGTGCATTCTTTTTGCAAGAATGGTTTACCTTCGTCGAACAGTTCGCCTGCAACGACGAGGATCAACCCGACGGAAAAGCTCTGATCGAGTTTATCGCTGAACTGATTGGTCTGATCCAATGCACTCTGACGAATACGGAAGATTGTATGGAACATGGCTCTCTTTTTATGCTGGATGCAATGATGACTGCAGTGATTAGTTTCTCTGGTTATGGTGGATTGTATGGAGCAAAAATGTTGGCGAACGATAAATTGTTGCGTTTGACACAATTCCCACTAGCACTGAGTACCGTATTCGAACAAAATGCTTGGCGTGAAATCGAGATAAAGGTAAGTGACAGTAATTCAAAAGTATGACTTATTCAATATTCAATGGTACCGTTCTTTTAATTTGATAGGTTTACGAATTTTTCCATCATTTGTACGGTATTGCGTCGCTGCCAAACGACTACGCAGATTGCCTGATAGATGCGCTGATATGCTGTAAAAAACAACCGTATTTTCAACAACCCAAAACATTGACTAAATTCATCACTTTGAGACGACTAAAATGAGACGCATACGCATTGTTTTTAACCTCCATTTCAATGACCACCTACCCACCAATGGTATGTTTTGTACTTTTAATAAAATAACATAACATAAATAACATTTGATAGCCTAGAGCTACCCGATTGAAACTTGAGGAATGCCTAGAAAAACATGTGTTTTTTTTATCATGTAAGCAAAATCCCCGTTTTTTATTTCTTTTAAATATGCTGTTAATTAAATATTCGGTTTGTATCCTTGCCTTGTTACAGGGTTTTACACTTTAGTTTTGACTGGCAGCACACATTTTTGACGCGCCGCGCATTTCTTATCGCCGGCACACTATTTTGATTGCAAGCACTGGATTTTTGAACGGGAGCATTTAATTTCATCAGCTCGATTCTTGTCAGCTTTTCGGTCGCATGTTCAAAACCTCCCTTGTGAAAGATGTGTTATCCATGACACCTTTTGAAAAGCTTGGTTACTTTTGATTTATGTTTATTACGATTTACGTTGTAATTAAGTTTATTGAACTGATACCAGATCGTTACAAATTTTATTTTATTCTTTGTTTTGTATTTGTCGTGCAATTGTTGTCGTGCTGACACGCACGCCGTATTGGTTATACACCTTCTCTGCCAACGCCTTCAATGTCAATGTACTGTCGTCATCTATCCACAAGCGAATGCTATTTACTGCATCATCTGGCAAGAGCTTAGGACGGTTACCTCCACGTTTTGCAGCCACAACCTCCCATGTCTTTTGATACTTCTTAATAATGCTGTAAACTGTTCCTTGATTCATATTTAGCATTTCTGCTATATCTTTGCCGGATGCACCATTTTCGTACGCTGTAACAACACGGTTTCGATCTTCGTCAGACGTAGTTTTGTTACGGCGTCGAGGTACAGCCTCCGATGTATCCATGTTTGCTGTAGGATTATCATGTAAACAGAATTATCTCCTTGTTGTACTGCAAGGATAAAATATACAGTACTTCTTTGGAATGCTTAGCTTCAAATGTGTTCCAAATGTGTAACACGTTGTGATACCTGTAAACAAGATCGTGGATGAGCAGAACTTCGGACGAACAATTACGTACCTTGTTTATAAACAAGTGCTTCAAACTGAAACCAATCTTTCACAAGGGGGGCTATAAACATGCGGTCGAAAAGCTGTCAAGAATCGGGTTGATGAAATTAAAGGCTCCCGTTCAAAAATTCGGTGCTTGCAATCAAAAATGTACGCCGGCGACAAAAAATGTGTGCTGCCAGTCAAATCTAAAGTGTAAAACTCTGTAACATTTGATATAAAAAAAAAAACAATTGAATGAATGGTCTTTGTATATTCATTGAAATCGAAAAGAAAGAACTTGAACAACCAGCTGGAAAACATTATTGTAAGTTACAGATCAGATAGAGTTACAGTTACGGATTGTACATACTACTACAACAAGAGGTATATTGAAACAAAAAACAAAAAATTCTGGAACAAATAAAAAGATTAATACAACGATCCTAACTCGAACAGAGCCATGCTTACAACCGTAAACAAACAAGATGCAAACTATGCCGGCCCTCGTGCAAAGGTCACAATATGTGGAGCCGAAATCAAGAAGACACGCATACATAACAAAACGGTGAAAGATAATGAACCTGCTGTTAACGCACTACACGGTAATCGGTCACTCGACAGTCGCAAAGTGGTCTTCAGTCGAGCATTACCGCGAAACTACGAACGTGCAATGACGAACAGTAAAGGCAGAGAAATTCTAATAGAAGCCGCTCCACAACGTTTAGAAACTGTTTATAAGGAAATATTTACTGACGAAGCATTGCAATTTGTGGCGCAGCTAGTATCGCAATTTGACCCAGAAGTTGAGCAGGTGAGTTGAGTTGTGCGTAATTCTACAAAAGGTAAACACGTCAAATACTAACCAGAAATGCTGTATCATATTTCATATTTTAATCCTACAGTTGTTACACAATCGAGTGAAACGTAAATTATTGATTCAAGAAGGCAAATGGACTCCGGAGTTCTGCAACCACAGTGAGGCTAGAGAATGGACAATCGATGCTTTGCCGGAACGATTGCGCAATAGAAAACTAGATCTTGGTGATGTGAGTCCAGCCAACACGGTCCACTTTACCGATTGTTTGTATGCGAACGTTCAGGGACTACAGGTAAGAAGGACTAAAACCATTGCGCGCTAAACATAAATGTTAGTAATATGGAAATATTATTCTTAGGTTGATTTCGACGATGGCCACTGTCCTACCTGGCGTAATACGGTGCAAGGCCTATTTAATGTAACGCGAGCGATACACGGCAAGTTACAGGGTGCCCCAGCAGATGTGCAGTCGTACCCTTTGCTCATGTTGCGCCCAAGGGCATTCAACATGATCGAGCATCACTGCATTGTAAATGGGAAGGAAGTGATTGGTCCACTGTTTGACTTTGCTATGCTCATGTACCACAATGCTCGTCAGATGGCAAGCCTTGGTATAGGGCCTTACTTATACCTTTCAAAGGTAACAGAAGTAGAAAAGGAAGATTTACTCGCGATGGCAATATGCCTTTATTTACATTGATTGTTTAAAACTTCCATATAGATAGAAGATCCGAGTGAAACGATGCTGTGGAACAAAATCTTTACGTGGACCGAGAATCAACTAAGCCTGCCAAAGGGAACGATCAAAGCTTGCGTATTGATTGAAAATATCCTCGCAGCCTTCTGTATGGAGGACATCCTTTACTCGATCAGGGATCATGCGATCGGGCTGAACTGTGGGATTTGGGACTACTGTGCGAGCATTATTGCTAAGTTTGGTTGGAAAACCGAATTTCTTCTTCCCGATCGCAACAAATATGTCAACTTGGGTCAACCGTTTTTAAGAAATTACATGCGATTACTGATCAACATATGCCATAAAAGAGGTGCATTGGCAACTGGTGGTATGGCTGCAAAAATTTTACCAAGAGGAAAGGAAAAATCTATGTTGTGAGTACCAAACTGAAAGTGAAGGGTAAAGAATGTAGTCAGCATGTTTTGATTTTTGCATTTTCAGAACTGATGAAGATATAATAGAAAGCGTTAAATTGGCCAAATCGGTTGAAATTGATTCCGGTGTAGACGGGTTCATGATTTACGATTTACGGATGGTTGATGCTATCAATGATCTATGGGACAGTAAACTTGACTGCGAGAACCAGCTTAATATTTTGCCCATCATCAATCACATCACAGCCGATAGTTTGCTACAGATTCCGCAGGGAGGTGTAACGATCGATGGTTTGAAGTAAGTCTACATGAATGTCCATTGCTTATTGCCGATTACCAATCGAGATATTTTTGTTTTGCAGCAATAATATTACGGTGGCACTTCTATTCATTTACCATTGGCTAACGGGCAGTGGTGTTTTCTTTATGAATGGATCAGTAGAAGATTCAGCGACAGCGGAAATTTCACGATCGCAGCTGTGGCAGTGGATCCGCATGGGAGCCGTTTTGGAGGACCGAGGAAACACTATCGTCACGCGTATGTTAGTTTATCAAATGATGGATAAAATTATCTCAGCAGCTTACCGTGCATGGTGCATTACGCCTCCCGATCGTAAACGATTGCTTTCCGCGAAATACATGCTGCTGGACATTATTTCTTCGCGACACTACATCGAATATATCACGACGCACCTTAACGATAGTCACAAATTTCGAACACTGCACAATAAAAACGACGGTCTGATGGCTAAGTTATGAACACGGAACCAATCGTACAACAAATTGGAACATTTCAAGCGAGCTGTTGAGAGGCGACAAATGAGTATTCAAAAATCAAAACAAAGCAACGCACAATTGCACAAGTTGTCAAATCGTATGGCCGATATTTGTTTATGTGCGTCCTCCGATAGCAAACGTCACCTACAAGCGTCAAAACTACACCCCTGGAGTTGAAAAGTTATTATTTTTCTATTTTCTTTCGTGTGTGGGTTGGAAATTTGCCGTGCCGTCGCAGGTGTTTGCCATTTTTTGTGCTATCAGGGGTGAATTTTTCGTGCGTTCTGGACGCTCGTTGTACATGTAATCGTGGATGTGATATTTCAGTGTTTAATTTGCGTACAGAGGCTAAATATAGCGTTACAATTAACGCGCTCATACATGGATGTTCCATAGGTCGGTGATCGCTTTGTTGTGTGTTGTTTGATTGTACGCAGGAAGTGGATAAACGCTGTGCCTAACTTTCTCCATCGCAAGTAGCTCCGTTTCGATACTGGTGCTTGAAAAGCCTGTAGGTCTTATCATCACACTGCTATTGACTGTTTCAACGCAAGAAAATGGAGCACATCAACACGCCAAAGGTAAGAAACCATCGCTTTATCAACTGTAGGTGGCGAACCGTGATGCGTCCTTGCATTGGGCATTTAGCAAAGTTTGCTTGATACAACGTCTAGATAACAATCCGGTGCACTCCAAATTGTTGCGAGATGAAATAAAAATAGACTCGATCGATCGATATGTACAGCAGCCTTTGCTGACGTGCTAATTGGCAGGAGAGGCGGAACACACAACGCATGCAAACTCGTGTGCGTACGTACAGCTGTCGAAAACCTGTTTAAACGGTACTGCTGCACTTTTGTTGCATGGCCGAGCCCAGTTTGTGGTGCATATTTTCCTGCAGCAAACCACAAGCAAAAAAACCCTTGGCTGTTTACCTTTTCTTTATCGATTTCATTGCATGTGATTGGCTAACATATGGAGTTACGACAAGTGTTAATCTTACTGCAAGGAGCTTATTTATTACTTTTCCTATTGTTGTTGTGAATGTTTCTAGAATGTTTTAATTCTAGTCAATCCTGACAACTGTTGCACGCATGGAGAAAATAAATCATTTTGAAAATATATTTCCTTCGTGAAGATACATTTGTGGTTCCGTTGAAAAGCGAATTTTATTTCATTCTATGCATGTGGTCTCCTGTTTCTTCGTGCTCTATCGGTTTTGTGGATAGAAACGTACGAAACAATTTGTTTACGAACATTCCAAGAGAAGTGATGTGGGAAGCATCTAAAACGCAATTATAATATGTGATAATGGTATTTATTCCTTAAAACATTTCTAAATTTGTATGGCAACATGTAATACTAAAACTACGAGGATCAAGAAATGATGAGTATGCAATTTATGAATGAGCTAGACTGTGCATTTGATTCTTATCTGAGAAGATTAAATAAACCAAACAGCAATAATCGCATTAGGGATGCCAGCGTTTTTTTGTTGCACATTTCCTGATAGGGAAGATAACATTTAATGGCATGTTGATATTCTTGTTTAGCGCGGGTTATGGAGATTGGCATCGAATTATGACTTGAGTTGGGAATACAAACTATACCCATACCCTTTCGTTTATTATTACGAACAGTATTCTTTAATTGTTTCATTTTTTTAGTCATTACTGTTTAGATAGAGGCGAATATCTCTACAAAATATATTTACAAAAATAGTCATAATTTATCATCATACGAAATATTTAAGCTACTATGTATTGATGGGAAATGATCCCAAAGTTGGGATCGGATCGTGTGAATTTACACGATACCGAGAACGGATGGGATCGAATGATCCCTGATCTTTGTTGGATGTTTGTCGATGATCCTAGGGATCACAATCCCCATACAAGGGATCACTTTTTCCATATAACGATGATCCCGGATCGATAGGGATCACAATCCCCATACAAGGGATCACTATTTCCTTGCAACGATGATCCTGGATCACTAGGCATCACAATCCCCGTACAAGGGATAACTTTTTCCACATAACGGTGATCCCGGATCGATAGGGATCACAATCCCCATACAAGGGATCACTATTTCCATACAACGATGATCCCGGATCACTAGGCATCACAATCCCCGTACAAGGGATCACTTTTTCCACATAACGGTGATCCCGGATCGATAGGGATCACAATCCCCATACAAGGGATCACTATTTCCATGCAACGATGATCCCGGATCACTAGGCATCACAATCCCCGTACAAGGGATCACTTTTTCCACATAACGGTGATCCCGGATCGATAGGGATCACAATCCCCATACAAGGGATCATTATTTCAAAGCAATGGTGATCCCGGATCGTTAGGGATCAACAGCGCTATTCAACAGTGATCCCGGATCATTCGATCCCATATTATAGGATTGGATCAGATTTTTCAAGCCTGGATCGGATCCATCGATCGATCGATCCAACTCCAACTTCTCATCACTACTACTGTGTTGATTTACGTGTTTCATAATGCTTGTTACATCCGATGCGTTAAGCAAATCTTGAGGTTTACATGGCGAAACAAAAATATGATTTAGTCGTGGCTTAGTGGTTGCTCCGCTATTCATGTTGTTTGAGTCCCTTCAGAATTAAAGTAGTCTTGGTTTAGTGACAGTGGCGTCTTTCATGACACATGACACATGACTGGACCGGTTTCAAGCCTAAACTGGATCCCACAATCGGACGGAGGAAAATTTCCGAGAAAGTAGACAAAATTATAATCTTTGATTTTTTCCTTAAATTCATTTAATTTGCTTTTGATGCGTATTGAAGAATGCTATATTTGAATTATCGTCCATAATTGAATAATTGATATTTTCAGACAGTATGTACCTGTAATAATGTGATGTCCAATTTTAATACAGACAGTCAAAAACTGCATTTGCTTAACCAGGGCAAAACTTTACGATGCAAAGAGCTTCTTAAGAACCAGGCTTTTTACATGACAATGACAAACGCCATATTCACGATGATCGTAGACGGTCGATTCTCAGGGCATTCCAGTATCTCGCACTTGATGCCGTAAATTATAAAGAGCAGTTTCGCTACCCGTTGATCGCACTTCTGAAGTTATTCGACCATCAAAGTATGGATCATTGTTTCGGGAATAATAGACAAAAGCACTAAATGGTAATTAATGATCTAAAATATTTAGTCTATAAATATTTATATTTATTTAATTAGTCGATATAATTTTTTTTTACAATTTCCATGCTGGATGCCAGATTTGCTCATTCCAGAACAAACGTGTTTAAGATTATGAACATTGTTTGGAGCTGTTCGGAAGCTGCTTCTTTGTATAATTCCGGTACATACATACGTCTTTAGTACATGAACTTTTTCCAAAAACGGAGAAATCGAGAATTCAAGCAGGAGAAAATCAGAATGATAATTATAATATAAATAATTATAAAGGACGAATTAAACTGACCAGACTCTGGTAGTCTATGTATTAGTAGTGGGAAGTCCGGAGTAAATTCATGAACATGTAAGCCAACAAATGGGATTCAACTTCGAAAAAATCCAGAGTTCACTGTTTTCCTCCGGTTTAAACTCTGAAGTCAAATCTGGAGATAATAGCGCAATTAACGCTGAAGTCAGCAGTGGATTTGATACCGGAATGTTCCACAGGTTGTCAAACAGTTTTCAAGATAGTTGTTCTCAGTTGTCCAAAGATTTGATAACATTTTTGCTTAGGCTTTTGCATAGCTTTCCAACGAGTTATCCATAATTTTTAGACTAATTTTCTTTATAATTTTTCGTATACAATATTGGGGTTTTCCATAATAATCCAATAAAATATTGGGGTTTCTTCGAAGTTTCTTACAATTTCCCATTGTTTTTTTAGAACTTTTCTTTGGTATTTTCTTTCAATTTCTTGTAGATTTGTACAGTCTACCAGCAATGTTTTTTTTTATCAGCAATGCTTTGATTTAACGCCACATTTTATGGTCTGTTAGAGTAGTTTTCAATGCGTGGTAGAGGATGTTTCTATATTTTTTTGAAGATGTTGTAGATTGCTAAGAGATGGAAAATATTTATCATTTCGTCAATACGAGGTGGCCCGGTTGTTGTTTGTATGCGAATAACCTCTGGAACAGGTTATGGCTGCCTTTACCGTAAATTTGGATGGAATCCTGCAATCTTTGAAATTTGAAGTAATAACCACAAATGCACGTGGTTTTATTGAAACGGATTTCAATGCAGGGTTTAACTAGCAAAAGTAAAACTAGCTCAAAACCACACAATATCACCATCATAAAAAGAAATTCAATTACGTAAGCGGCTACTTCTGTATAGAAACCATGTACCGCAAACATTGCGGCTGGAATGCTACAATACTTAAACACCATTGGGCAATGGTTAACCCCTAGTACAGTTGATTTTGTTTTCCTTTGGAGCTTTTCCACTGCTTTGCCCGATTTCGAATGCACCGAGAGATGCATTTCGTGTCATGACGTGCAGCCGTGCATGTGCAAGAGAGTCTTCAGATGCAATACGCGAAGAGAAAATATGTCCGACCTTGACCTTCTAAAATGAAACGAAGTTTATGGCACACTCCATTCGCATGTAGTGTCTAGTTGTGTACTCACAAGCGGGAATACATTTCTGCTAAAGCAATTGCTTTCTGAGTTACAAATGAAAAATGGAAGAGGGTGATGTTTTGGACTAGATTGCTTTTAGTTATGCCCAATGCGGCTATAAATCCGTTGACCCATATCTGATTGAGGTGGTCCTGATAGAATCGAACATCGGCAAGGAGAAATCGAATCACTGATGTTGGGTTGTATTCAGTAAACGTTTCCCTCGGTATAGCACTAGCCAGGAATTCAGCACGTGACTGCACGTGGTCGCTCCAGTTCTCAGTCGCTCTCTCGCGCTTTGATTGCTGTGCGGGAAAAGCATGCGCCATTTCTGGGAACGTTGTACACCATTGCTACCAAGAGCTACATCAACTACAAATGACTTCCAACATCTAGCATATTAATGAAGCCTGAGGAAATGTTATGAAAACTAAATAAGATAATAAATTATAAGATATGAATCAGATAAAGTTGCATGTTTAAGAAACTTGTTGCAGGACTTGTGACATGAAAAAGGATTGAAATGTATCTTAAAAAGTTCATTAGCCGTATGTGAACTTTATATTCCTGATTATGGGATATGTCAATAAATTAAATTAATCAGATAGTAATTTCTAATTCCAGTGAGTAAAATGAAGTGTCATGTTGTATAAGAATCTTTAAAAAAGGACTACAATTCAAATGTTTTTTTTTCTACAATAACATAAACTTTGCTGCGCTGTATTCCTCTCCATGTACAGATTATGAAACTCTCTAGTAAGCCTATAAGTAAACTTTAATCATGTATAAAAATGCTATTTTATGCATATTTTTCATAATAAACATGTGTGTATAAACACAGAGCGAAACACGTGAAAAAAAACACCGAACACGGGTTGAAGAGTGCTCAGCACATCCTGCAGGAACAGCACATCCCAACATATCCTTATGCGTTCGCGAATGAGCATGAGAGTGGATTGAATTGCAAACACAGGAAGCTATTGCGTGAGCGCGAGAGAATCCACTGCAAGAAAGAATACCCGTCAATGTACTGCAACTGACAATTTGGAGGTCCTGCGGCCTTTCCTCGAATGAAAGCTTTTCAGTGTAGAGTTTTCCAGCGTACGGTTGACGCGGATTGCTACGGGCGGATACACTTAGTGGACCCAGAATCAAGTTACGATTAGGAAAGAAAGGCCGAACACGTAGCACTAATCATTATAACACGTGTAATGTGAGGCACACCCGAAGCGTCTATTTGTGTACGATTTTGGTGGAAACAAATTTATCGTTTGTTTAAGCATTGCCCGTGGTTGTAAGCAAAATGGAATTGACTTCTAAAACCTCGACGGTTTGTTGGTGAAGGTTACCGAGTTCATTCATGAGTATAGCATCGAGCGTCCGCTGAATCACTCACGCGCACATCATTATTTGTCCTAGGACAGTAGCACAGAGATCGTTCGCGTCGATACGCCGTTCGAACCGAGGTACAGTGTTTACATACAGAAAAATCGATTTTCCTGACGGATTAAACCAGTGAGCTGTTGTTGCTGTAGATAATGAATTCTTCCTTCATTATAATGCGCCATACTACATTCCTGGTGACACTGGCAGTGTGAAAAGAGAAATAGTGTAACGGACGTATTAAAAGTTGATTAAAACATGAAACTGGGTGAAGAGGCAAGTGGTAACTTATCGTAACCATGCCTTGTTGTCGACATCCTTGTGGCATTAGCGTACCAAAACACCCGAAAATAACAAGCAAAGTTTTTGGCTAAAGTTGAACAAATAAACAAACCCAACCAAACTTGCAATCTCCAACCCTTGGTACCGGTGCGCGCTGGTCGGTTACCGTGGTCGCCATGACGGACGCAGAACCACTGTCACCGTCGGCATCCTCATTCAAGCAGAACTTTGATCTGGTGACGCCCGAATTCGAGGAGGATCCGAAGCTGTTGTGGGGCAGCGTACCGGTACCGCCGTTCGTCTCGGACAAGGTGGTTACATGGGTAGAGGAAAACTTTCCCCATCAGCCACCGCCAGCGGTCGAGTTTCGCGGGCAGCATGTTCTGAAGAAGGTAAATAACAGAGTCCGTACCAACGAATTTTGAAAAGGTTTGCTGCGAATGGAGGCCCGGTTGAGAAATAAGCATCTAACCGATCGAATGAATAGCAAGCTTTGTTCGAAGAAAAGGATTTACAAATAGGTTTGTGAATTGTGAATTTAAAGGTGAAGTCCTTTAAGGTGGAACGGATATGTATACAGAATATTCTAGCTTCGGTTGCAAAACCTCACACGGGGTTGTGTCGTAAATACCACTGTCAGGGAATGGAGAAGGAAACCTTTAAAAAAAAAAAGGAAAAGATTACTAAAGTGGATGAAACATTGCTTGATACTGCCCTATTTCAAACGTCGAAAGAAGGACATACATAGAGTTTTATCGGTTGTTTTTACGGCCACAAATGGTTGGCAGCAAGTTTATGAGGTGCCATTTGAAATTCCGCACCATTAAACCCCTTTTAGTATCTCTAAGATATGTGTCTATGCACAGTTTTGTATACATTTGTTTTCGGACGGGAAATGGTTTAAAGTAACACATCTTTTCGTAACAGGCCTATTTAAGTAACGCACACAATATGAGTGACATAATATTGTGAAAAGGATCTTATATTGCGAACAGCAAACCACAATTGAATGAAAATATTATTCCAAATAACAATGGCTATGCCATGTCTTGTGTAAATTGAATTACTCACAGCTACTGATAACGCCATAACTCGCACCACTTTCTGTCGCATTTCTATTTGGTTTCCCCGAAACAAACGAAACTTTATCAGCGTAAAGTATGGTGCGAACGACACATTGGTTAATGCAGTAACCAATGTGTGCTTTTCGCTGGAAGTGCAAAGTGGAAGTTGCATAAATCATTGCCGTCGGTGACATTCCCATTGGAGCGTGAGTAGTCGTGCAGCGAGACATATGACGGGTATTGCATTCTATTTCTAAATGGAATGATGTAATAGCATTCCCAAGGGCATTTGCGCGCGATGTATAAAAGGATAAAAAATAAGTTATAATTTATGGTACTTTAGTTTGAAGTAGAGTGGGAGTTTTGTTATTAGTATTCCAACACTTGTTTACATAAGTATCAGAATTTAAGCAATTTAATGATATTTATTTGATCATATATTATATTTAATCATATATGATATGCGACATAACGGACTACGCTTAGTTCTTCTTAGGTCATTAATAAAATTATAAGTCTTGCTGCGTTTGTCATTTAGTTTTTATTGCTAGATTGAATAAGTTAGTTGTTATAATAACAATTTGTGTTGTAATAGCACTAAGTCTTCGCACAAGCAGGTAGATTTATCTATCTTGGAAAATATATGCTACGTCTGAAATTAAATCATAAATACTAATAAGGGATATCTATGTTTTATTCGAAATTTTATAATATTTTAGTGAATAAAAAATATATTTAAGGATGGGTTCAGTCATTTACATTGAACATTTGTCTGAAGCCATTGTTTAAAGGTGGTCTCGTAATGTCTGGTCGTCAAATTGCTGTGGCATGTTTAACATTCCCATAAATGAAATAATTTCCTTTGATACTGCAGGTTGTCCGAAAGAAAACGGCTGACGATAATGGAAGCCCATTTTCCAAGGGATGACTGTACAAATTTGGAAATGGTGTGGTATTTATTTGTATCTTCTGCAAAGAACCCTTCAATGTATTGGATTTCGTATCACTAAGCTTCTCCTGTGGCATGAAAAAAACAGCTGGGAAAGTATTATTGCGATACGTTCTTCTTTTATTTGCTTTGGATTTGCGTAAAATAAGCCGTCAGAGAAAAACGAACTGTTTAAAAAAAAAAAAACTGCAATATTTGTCGTTAGGTTGGGTTAGTCGTTTTATCTTGGAATTCGTCGTATTGCCAGCGTAATTACGCAATCGTAGGGATCATCTTGCCGAAAGAAAGAAACATCTTTTTTTCGAGCCCAAATTTAAACAAAGTACTGAGTAATTTAGATCATCTTTTACAGGCTTTCGGGCGGATGTCGAAAATGGAGCTTAAATCGTATTTTGTGAAGGATGACGTTTAAAAATCCATCCTCTTTCAGGTGGGATCAAGCGCTTGATATGTGGCTGCTCATACATATCTTGTCGGCTGTCTACACTCGTAAGGATTATGTGGATGAAAAGTGGGCTGCGTTACCGCAAAGTGCCATTGTCTAAACGGGCGGTTTTTCATTCGTGTTTAGTAAGAGATTTTTTTTTCGTTTTACGCTACGTCTTCTGTTCAAGTACACGGAGGCGAAATCTTGGGTTCATCCGGGAATGAAAAGAACAAGCCGACCGTTTTGCTGCATCTGTGCCCGAATTATATTTAGCTTTTGCCGTGCGGTTTATGTTTACATTCCAGCCATTTCTTTTGTTCACACGTTTGGGTTACCTTTTTCCAGTACATCGCACACCGAGGAACAGTTCAAACAGGGTACTCATTTTTTTGACATTTTATATTCCCAAGGAGCTGCGGTTTGGGACAAGGTGATTAGAAAAATGGTTCATACTTTTTTGTGCACTGTACAGATTTTGCCATTTTAATAAAAGTTTATGCTTGTGCAATGTCCAAGCGGATTGTATGATGTATGATGCGAACGGCACATAATGCTGTCTATGGTGTAGTTTCAGTTTTATGTTGCGCTACCGGTGAAGTTGCCGGACGCAGAGAAAAAAAAAAACTTTTTTTACGGACTAATAACAGCCCGAAATGAAACCCGCGGCTGTGTTTGGCTTCGCGGATAAGCGCCAAACCAAAGCGATTTTGCTACGTTGTTTTTTGCTTTCATATTTTGACCAACTTGCTTTGGGGATGGGGATTCATCCCGCTTCGGTCACAGAAAGAAAAACTTACTTTCGCTTGTTAGGCTTGCGTCATGAAAAATTCACCTCATGTGTGTCGGAAGCTTCGGATTGGGTTTCTGCGTTAATAGCATTGCTTGTTGATCCTTCTCGTAAAGCTCTGATCTTAATGGGTCTGGTTGGTGGATAGAGCAGCTTCCATTTTAGGATGGGTTGTTCCGCGAGTGTTAGCCTATTTAACATGCCAATCGTTGAATTCATTAAGTTCGAATTTCAATTAAGTTGCATCCTTGAACAGGTCCGATGAAATGGAACCTAATCTAGCTTGGTTGCATTTTTTTACCATATTTGCAAGAAACAGGAAATTTTACGTGTGCGATTAATAGTCGTTAGTAGCTGATAAATTAATATCCCTTCGAAAAACCGCACAATTCTTGCGTGCGGCTACGTTTTCTTGCGATTGCATGTTCGCAGGTACTCGCACATGCCGCTGTAATAAAAGCACTGTTTAATATAACTTGCCGAAAACGAAAGATGGCAGAGTCCCCATTCACAATACGTATGTAATAACATTCATTCTGTAGCGACATTCACACAATTGGAGGTAAACGCGCCGCCCGTACGTGTTTACGTGCAATTGCCATTAGCGTTACGATACTCGAATGTGTTTCCTTCAAACGTTTTTCCACGATATTCGCAGTGTGCAAATAAACTCGAGCGGAATTTGCCAGGGGGTTTGTTGTGTACCGGGAAATGGTACACTTTAGACACGTTACTCCTGAGCGTCGCCACATCGGTGCTAAAGAGGATTGATGCCCTTCTGCACACAACAACATTAACTATTAAAGCTCAATATATGGCGATTTTTATTGTACGTGTGCGTTGTGCAAAATACTCCATGTAAGGACGGATCCAACGATCCAAGAGGATTTGTAAATTTGTAATAAAAATCATAAGAATTATTAACTTGTCCTTATTTGTATCACTTTATTTGAGTTGCATAGTCATAATCATGTAAGAAGGAAATACATTTTAGGAATAAAGGATACAATATTTATTTATTGCATTTTTCTGGAGGTTGACTTTTCAGGAATTACTAAGGACCTACTACTAAAAGTCAAAAATTTTCAATACACTTACAAATAACAATCTTACAGTCATTATGATCAAGGAATAAGGTCTTTACCAGCACCATTTCAATTTGTTTGATATGTATTATTCCCACATCAATCATTACTACACATATCAATCATCTTGCTGTTAAGTCGCTGTAGGCCTGTTTGTAGGTAGAAAACTGAAAAATATTCAGCTAAGATCACAATTTTATCTTTAACCAACTTTGACAATTTAGTCATATGTTATAAAATTCAAATTCCGATTGACAAGAACTAGTAATTTGTTTTAAATATTTTTATTTATTTGTATTCGGAAGGTTTTGAACAGCACGGGGGGGTGGTTACGGCAAACTAGTCCGGCACTAGAATTCCTTTTTGGAACGTTATTTTATGGAATTGATTTTGGATGTTGTGTGTGTGTATTTTTTATTACTATTTTAATACTTCAAAATGTGTAATGCTTCAAAATAGGCCGCCCCAAATAGACACGTCCTAATCCAATATTTGAGGTGGTTTTATTTTAAAATGATGATTTTAAAAAATTAAAAAAAATAATTTAAAGTATCTGTATGTATATTTCCCCTAATCGAGTTTCAATTTAAAGCAAGACAGATGTCCAAACTCAAGGCCTAAAAAAATTGAATTTAATCGACGAGTGGTTGAAAAGGGGTAATTGTAGTAAATAGATGATAACCGGTGGCTTGATGTTTGATTATTGATTAGATTTAACGTTTCTATTATTATCACTTCTACCACTATCACCACGTACGCGTGTACCATTGGTATCTATTTTTACCATTTACATTGTATCGCCGTTCAACCTATCAACTGTTTTCATTCACTTTCAGATTGAAAATGTCCGGATGATTGACAGATATAACAGCAAAAACCCAACCGTCGGTGTGCTGTATCTTACGGCCACGCATCTCATATTCGTCGATCCGGATGCCAACAAAGAGACATGGGTAAGTGTTTCCTTCCCGGCACGGCCTTAGCCATCCTTCCACCTTTGCTAGAATCATATTTGCATATCACTTGTGCTTGTGCTGTAAGGCAATGATGGCATCGTCGGTAATGCTGCTCGATAAGATAGCCCGTATACATTCCTGATCATATTGGCTGTCGGATGCCTTTCAAATTGGAATGTGTATGAGTAATGGTCATTCCATTTTTGTGTGCCCTAGAATTTACTGCAGCAAAACGCAATTTTATTGTATGCTTAAATTAGACGACAGTTATGTTGTAAGTTAAAGATAAGCAATAGTATATGATGTTTGTTATATCCCTCACACGAATTCATGAGCGGGAAGTAATTATTGTTTAAACTTACCAAAAATGCATAAAGATAATTTAGAATATGTATGAGACTAGATTGATTTCATCCAAAATAATACAATCATAAATAGTACACTTCAGTTTTACCTATTATTCGTACTTTGTAATGAGGATTACTTTTCATGTTGGCAAGTAGATCTTTTAGTTGAGCTTTCATGATTGCATTGGAAAAGCATGATTGCTGACGTTTGTTTTCTTTTTTACGCTTTTTATTCTGTCTATGTAATGAAACAAATTTCTAAGGATGCTCGTCCACTCGTTCACTATCATAGCGTGCATCTGGTACGAATAGGTGTTTTGAGTTGTTTGTATCTAATGAAATCTCGTCCAAACACCAGGTACTGTACATGCACATTGCGAACGTGGAAAAGTTGCCCCTGAGCACAACCGGCTCACCGTTGCTGATACGCTGCAAAACGTTCCTCTCCATCACGTTCGTCATACCGAAGGAACGCGAGTGTCACGACGTCTACACCACACTGACGAAGCTGTACCAGCCAGTGCACATCAAGAATCTGTATTGCTTTCAGTATACTACCGCGGCAAAGGAGCTGCCCAAGGCTACCGGCTGGGACTACTTCAAGCTGGAGCACGAATTCAAGCGGATGCGGGTCCCGAACGACCAGTGGAGTGTCTGTGCGCTCAATCAAAACTATGAACTGTGCGACACGTACCCGCGGCAGATCTACGTGCCCGCCGACGCAAACACGCAAATCTTGCTCGGAAGCTCGCGGTTCCGGTCGAAGGGTCGCTTACCTGCGCTTACCTATTTGCATTCGAACAAGGCGTCAATTTGCCGTTGTAGCCAACCACTGTCGGGCTTCAGTGCTCGCTGTCTCGAGGACGAACAAATGCTGGAAACGATACGCAAGACTAACCCCAACTGCAACTTTATGTACGTCGTTGACACGCGGCCAAGGGTAAGAGTGTGCAAATAGTGTTTTTTTTCGTTACCCAGTTTTATTTCATTTTACCATGATTTTCCTCACTGCAGATTAACGCCATGGCAAACAGGGCGGCCGGCAAGGGCTACGAGAACGAGGCCAACTATGAAAATATCAAATTCCAGTTTCTCGGTATCGAAAACATTCACACGATGCGTGCCAGTCTGCAGAAGCTGATTGAGTGTAAGTATTTTTCGATTTCAATCACAAATTGTGGTAGAATCTGCTTACCCTGCAAACGAACCGCTTGCTCCGCAGTGAATCTTGCGGATTCACTTTTAAACCCGTGCACAAGCCCAGACACTGAAACCGAATAAGATTCGGTAAAGCATTAGTTACTTGCCGGGCGTGATTTATTGGTTTGTGAGTCGACGTACCATGAAGTTTCACGTCTTGGCTTGTAGTCTTGTAGTCTGCTGTATTGTAGGCAAGAAATAATGGTTTCCCTGTTTGCGTTCGTTTTAGGCTGCGAGCAAAAGTCGCCCACCATGAGTGGATTCTTAAGTGCCCTGGAATCTTCCGGCTGGTTGAAACACATTCGATCGATACTGGATACATCCTGGTAAGTGTGGGAGGATTAAGCGGCAGCAATGTAATTAACGTGGGGAAGTTGACTGAAGCGCTTTCGATTCACACGATTATCACACAAACGTGGGGAGAGTACATATCGCTTTGGGGTACTTGTATAGCAGCTATTATCATTAGCTTCCGAAAACATTATGCGGTGTCGGCGAAAGCCATCAGTAATTAATTGACGATTAACGTTAGGGGGACGGCAAGAATGTGAATATCATACTTATTGACATATTACCGGATTATTTGCTAGCATAATGCACTCTCTAAAATTTTACATGGTCTTTTTAACGAGCATTTTTGGGTAAAATTATCACAGTAGCAGCATGTTATTGTGTATGTTCGTTTTTCTTTCACTTACAGTTTTATCGCAAACGCTGTGGATAAGGGCATTTCCGTTGTCGTACACTGTTCGGACGGTTGGGATCGTACGGCGCAAGTATGTTCGCTTGCTGCGCTTATGCTGGATCCGTACTACAGGACAATTAAAGGATTCCAGGTAATTGTGCTTAATCGACTTCCTTCTCGGCCAGAATTATAGTTTTCATACGTTAAAACCCTAACAGGGACTGATTGAAAAGGATTGGCTTGCATTCGGTCACAAATTCAGCGATCGGTGCGGACACATTCAAAACGATCCGAAGGAAGTATCTCCCGTGTTTACTCAGTTGCTTGAGTGTACCTGGCAGCTGATGCAGCAGCGTAACGATGCGTTTGAGTTTAACGAAAGATTCTTGCTTATCCTGCACGATCACGTCATGTCCTGCCAGTACGGCACGTTCGTGGGCAACTGTGAGAAGGATCGATTGGACCTACGGCTATCGGAAAAAACCTTCTCCTTATGGGGTTACATGTCGAACCATCTTAACGAGTATATAAACCCGCTCTATCGACCGGAAATGGATGAAACGATAAAACCTAATCTTGCCCCGCAAAACATAAAGTTTTGGCGCGGTATGTACAGCCGGTTCGAGAGTGGCGTTCATCCGAGGGAACCGTTGGAAGATTTGTTGATCGCTAGTAAGGACCATTGTACTTCGCTGGAAGATCACGTGCAACATCTGACGAAGCGTATCAACAGCTTTAAAAATATGCTTTCCAAGTCAGCCAAACGATTGCAGGGTGGTAGTGCGGCGTTACAGTCAAGATACAACACGGACACTAGGGGTCCTATTGAAGTGAATGATAATCGGTACAATTACGATCGGAAGCTAAGCGAACTGTCGGCGGCGGACGATGATCATCCGCTGAAGACGAGCGATTTTTCTTTTTCCAATCTATCGGTACGTATTATGGGAGCATGTACTATAATTTTATTTACATGATACTAGGAAGCAACATATAAGTAAACAACTACATTGATTTTTAATTGTTTTTTTAAGCGCAACTGCTAACACCGATCTGATGATTCTGTTTTCTTTTCAGATTTCAGAATACAACAATGAAGTGGACAAAGTGAACGAAGACATCAACACTGTTGCTGTCGAGTGGAAATCTCTCCGATCGGTCGTAAACTGTCCCACATGCTCTATACCTTTCGATCAAATCACGAAAAAGGTGTGTATTTTTTACAATACAATATTTTGTCTTTTTGTTCTGTTTATTATGTTTTATTTACCTCTTCAGAATCATTGTTGGAAATGTGGAGAAGTATTCTGCAGTCGATGCATCGACAAAACGTTATCGCTACCGGGTCACGAGAGTGGCAATCCGGTGCCAGTTTGTCGGCAGTGTTTCCGCATAGTACAGCAAGTGAGTCCTTAAAGGAACACAAGCAACAACATTCCTCGATTGATTCGATGTACCCTGTAAGTAAATATCTACGCTACACTTGTTTTCAACTACTACTGGCGGTATCTTCGGGATGTACAAACTATAAAATTATAATGCGATTGTGAGGCTACCGGGGCTGGTAAAAAGGTGACTGGAACAGGGGGTAAGGTGGACGAAGATTAATAATGCTACAAATAAGTGAAAAAGTAAATAGTGCAAGTTTTTCAGTTGAAATAGACCAAAGTACAGTGGCAAAATGGTTTTACGATACCAATACATACAAGTGCTTGCAAGACAGTAATGATCGAAATGATCGAATGAGATAGGGATTAGGAGATAAAATCCTTGCGAATGGCTGTCAATCTTAGTTGTTAATTACCATTAGTCGTAAGCTACGTTAACATGGAACATACAACAAAAAGCATACACGCTCATCGAAAACAGGATAGTGTGAGAATGCATTGTTAGAACTATTATATTCGTAAGCATAATGTGTAAAATGATTTGTTTAAGTATGATTCGTTTCCATGGTTGAAAACAATATTTATCTTACTAAAACATATGCGCGAGCTTTTGCTTGGCTTTGACACACTCTTCGGTATTGAGCTGAAAGAGAGCTTTATTGACGGCTGTAATGAATGAAAAAAATTGACAAAAAAGAATTGTTAGTTACATAAACGCACACGATGGCGCGATAAACCGAAATGGTTCACAAGAGAGCAAGGAAAAATGCGGTGCGCATGAGAAAATACCACCTTTTTGTGCATTTTATGCAAAGTTAGTGCTAGTTTTCGTTTCACAATCATGTCATGGTGGCTGTAGCTGTTTTACACAGTTGTACACCTCAGTTTCTTGTTTGTGGATGTATAAAATATGCACCTTGTTTGACAGTATTTAAATCGAATGCAATTGCATTCTTGAAAGATAGAGCGCGTAACAACGAAAGATAGTCAGCCATTGTTTCATGCTTGTGACAGATAAAATTTTCATTTGCGCCCTCAAAAAGCAAGCACCGAAATATATCTTTGCAGACATCAGGCATATAGCTATCTATATATGTAAACTGTATGTGTAATCTGAGGTAACAAAGTCATACAAAACAAAACAAAAAAGTCACAAATCTGTTGCTCTCAAGTAAAATAAACGTATTTAATATACAAGGTATAATATAAACAAGGTATAGCCGACTTACTTGCTGCTAAAATAAGCTCGATGACTTTATTATTGCTAGTTTTATATGATTATACATTTTATTCTACTGTTGCGACAATCAACAGTGTTTATACTATTTATACTACTGTTGCGACAAGCAACAGTGTACTTTCCTTTACATAAATCACAAACTGCACAAACATAATAAAACACAGAAAAAGGACTTACTTTAGCAATATTTATTTGCTAAGATGATTGCCTCAGAAAAAAACACAATCTTCTTCGCCGGGTTAGCTTTATTTCCAGGGAGCAATTACCCCGCAACTACCAGTTTCATTGCCTTTCACACCGGCGGACTCCACAAACTGAACTGAACTGAACAAACTGAACTGATAAGGTATCATTCTATCCCTTTGGTACATTGCGCTGCTTCTTGTGTCTTCCTGCTCTTTTGAGACTTGGGGTGTTGTGAATACACGCGCAGTTGTCAAATCCTTCTTCGAAGAAAAGTGCTCGTTAGGATTATTGTAAGATTAATCTAGGATTTGAAAATTTAAAATGGTAAGTATACCAAATATTATCGATCAAGCAACAATTATTTATACTGTTTCATGAAAAGTTCACAAAAACTCGATCTTTGACAGCAACGGAGCTAGCTCGTCCGGTGACATTTTCATGACATGATCATTGGCATAGCACCTGGCATTGATCGTTCTCATTTACATTAGTCTGGAAAGTTTGGTTGCTGTCGTAATCTTAAGTAGATCGGACTTGGATCGGAAAATTGTTGGTCGATTGGTAGGTCAAAATCATATCATATTAGAAATTTTCATATTGGAAACATGTCATATTGGAAAAAAATTGGAAAAAACTAAATATTTTTTTAGTTTATTTCGGATTGAAACTATTGATGCTTGCCATAAATTGTACATTACTGTTATATATCCATTATTTCTTACTTTCCAGTTCTCCCGTTACCAGTTACCAGTGTGTAACATATCCGTTTTTACTCCATTTTCTTTTTATTTGGGTTGATTAAACATCTGCAGATATTTGGGTCCTTTTTGATATATTTGTTTACTTGTTACATTTCCATAAGCTAATGCTCAAATGTATTATGATTCGTCTTATTATGGGTGTTATGATTTTATGGTTCTTATCGTGTTGCACATTTTTTTATATATATTTTATATATATATATATATATATATATATATATATATATATATATATATATATATATATATATATATATATATATATATTTTAGGATTTTGGTTACATTTGGTCATATTTAGTTTTCTGCGTTTCACTCAATGAATTGCCTGTTCTGCCGTTTCGATTTAATCTATTTGTATTGAAGCGGAAATAAATAATTATCGTGTGTATGTGTGTGTGTGTATTACATATAACAATGCATGTTGGAAATCGCTTATTATTCTGTATTTAAAACCCACTGATATTTCCTACATTCCAACTTTTGCATCACGCTTATCTTGTTTGCAATTTCGAAATAGTTAATCGTAAAGTTTATGCAATTTATACTTCCTGTGAAAAACTTCCTGTATGTGTGTGTGTCTGAAATACAAAATGTGCCCCTTCTGTGAAATAGATCAACAATTTGCCAACTTAACTTGTTCAGGGCCATATTTCCCAAAACCACCAACCGCTAGAAGTGCACAATGTACAGCAACAACTCGCATGATAACGTTTCTTCGCATAACACTATTAACACAACTGAAGATATGCAATCAGATTTACATAATGCAACATTTGAAATCACATCACTACATTGTGAACACCCTCCAGTTAATTGTGTGTTGTGTGTTTGGAGTTATTGGAGGGGTAACGGGTGTGTTCGAAATTTAAGATAAAACTCGCGACCAGTGTACCATTTGTATCAGTCGTTCGTCAAACATACCATAGAGAAGAGTTATAGTCTCGGTTTAAATTATCATAGCGTTTTACTGTCGTGGTTGAAAATGATTACGGTAAGTTAATTGTTTGTTATTTGCACTGCTATGTACATTTTCATCATAATTAATTTACGTAATATTGAATTTCACCTATAATCATGTTTTTGTTTTAGCTATCGCACATAATACTGCTCAACGTACTGGTAATCTTATTTTACCCCGCTGCTCGTACAGAAACGCTCCCATCGTCCTTGTCTGCGGTGAACGTGGCTCAAAGTACCAGCACCGTGCAGAAGCTTAGTCGCATAACGGATACTGATCCGCTCGGGCGCAAAATATTCATACCGGTGTTTCGTTATAAAAAGAAGCAGTCTAGCAAACGGATTCGCGTGCAAAACGGAGCTTAAGTACAAGCATGTGACTGTCCAACAGATGGAAGAACGACGCTCGTGGCGAATCAGTTAGAACATAGCTGCGAATTAATCATCGAACCACTATTGGGGCGGGGTTTTCCACGATACGATCATTGATTGTTTAACGTTGTACAGATGTCGTTCAAATGGCAGTTATTTAATATTAGTTTTATTTACACAATATGGAACTTTGCATTGAAGTTCGCTGCACGTGATAAAATGCGAAGTCATATTTTGAATAGATTATATTTTTGACAGACTATTAAAATTTAAGAATAATAGAATCATTAAGGATGTTTATAGTATGTTTCGCTTTACCCAGTAATATAGGATAATGTCTCTTATCAATCGCATGTTAAACGCTTTGGAAACAAGTACGACACTGGCCGTTCTTACAAGATTGAGAAAACCCCCTTTGGAATATTTCTGTTTAATTACTCACGAAATAATTGCCCCAAATTCCTAGCCCCTGTGATAATTTTGATAGTGGTTGTGGATATCGGTGGTTGTATGCGGGATTCTATTACGCATTGAAATTCACGACTGTTTGCAGAACTTGATAGATGTATTTTTGAACACAGTGATATCGTTTCGTCGGTCTCTTCTCACATTTCAACATGTCAATAAACGCCGGCTGTTAAACCAAATCTGATGTTTGTAAACATTTGTAACGCCAGTCACCTGAATTCTCACCTGGATTGTGGTGCTATTAGCGTCTGCATCACTCGTTTGATAGAATTTGGTGGTGCGCAAATAAAATTTATTTGTGTACGGCTGGCGCGTGTTCGGCAGAACTCGTGTTTAGCTCAGTTATTTGAACTTTGATGCTAAACGTTGGATCATGGGCTTCTAAAAATTGCTTTACCCTTTTCTCATCAACCCGCGACGAATGGTTATCAAATGCTCTGCGCAAGTGAGCCTCATCCTACTAGCGGCCGCTTACACATGGTACACAAAGCTATGATTTTTTTTCCGGAAATGGTTTTATTTTACATGACCATAATTTGTAACTCACGTACTACCGGAGTACGGACGCTAGCGTAGGTACATACAATTTCAAAATAATATGCAATTTCTAGTGTTTGAATGAAATTAAGAAGAAAGTATAATGTATTTAGGAAATACATTAATAATGCGCTCCCTAATTTAAACATTATCTAAAAAGAAATAATAAACTTGATGTGGGAAAAGTATACCATAAGGTGTAGTGTAAACTGGCATTCCTTCTCCAGTGCTATGAGAAAGTTAAGTTTGTTTTATGAATAATATATTTATGAATATATTTACAACAGCTAACGTGAACTCCAGTTTGTTGTTTTAGCTGATTGAAATTCAGAGAAAAAGCTCATTACTCAGTATATTTCAATTGCTCTGGCAAATAGGTCCTACAAAAGCAGAATGCGCAAATCGCTTATTACCTTCGCACAATGTCCTCTAATGTGCCTGACCTATGCCATCGGGGTTCTTTACTCTATTCACACTCCCACACACTCTGGGACTTTATTTCATTGGTGACGACATTTGGAATGCTCGTGCCTCAATAAATTCTGTTCGCACCAGTAAGAAAAAACCAGTTCCAACCAGTATGTACCATCGTCAATCGATCCTACTACGGACACCAGTATGCGGTGCCAGGTTTTGGGTTCGTGCAATATTTACCATCGCATTTACGTTTTTCTGCTATTGAGGACGATCCCGATCTCGAGGTGTCGTTCGACGTCATAGATTCAGGTACACCTTCCATCAGTGTTGATAGCGATGATGGTGTGCGATAGACTTATTTGCACCATTTGCAACGGGGTGGGTAGTGGCCGGGAGACTCGTCGCGGTAAGGGAGAAGTCATATAAATGGCAGCGCATATCAAACACCGATCAACAGAAAGGTGTGAAGTTTGAACCAGCACGGAAGGTGTGCCAAGTGTGAGATCTTTATTGTTGAAAGTGTCGTTGCCGTGAGTGTGGATGCGAGTTGTTCCAATTCGAGTTTTGTTATCATCAGATCGTATAAAAATGAAGATGGTAAGAATAGTGAAATGGGTTGTTAAAAGTGATTTTACTCATTACTTTTGCATAATGTGTTTATCTTCTTAGGTATCGGTAGCTCTGGTACTGATACTGTTCGGAACTGCCTGCAGCAGCTACGCCATCGACTGCATGGATGTGTGGGATGACGAGAGCATTACTGAAATGGTTGAGGATGATAGACGTTACGAGGAATCGCTCAAAGCTGGCCATGATCAGTACGAGGATGATGAGAACGACGAGCATCCCGTGGACAATGAAGACGGAATCCTAGCAGGTTCACACGAAGAGGATGAAGCTGGAGATGGTGATGGACATGGGCACTATGATGAATCAAATGTAAAACATTCGGAACAAACGCAACGCCATAAGCGAGGGGCTCCACTCGCAGAGCAGGTGATCGTCGGAGAAGCAATGAATGAAGAATCGACAGATTTGGAGACCGCTGAAACGCATCTCTTCCGACCGGTGTTTCGATACAAGTCGCAGTACACGGAAAGACGGCGAGTGAGAACATCGAATGGGGGTGACAACTTGGCACCCATTCAATAGTTCAAGAAAAAGAGAAAAGATTCGTCAACGTTCCAGCTCGTCTACTTATCATTACACTCGTTCCGCGAGCATGTGTTGCATTGTGTATTATTTTTAGTGTTCATCTGTAAATTACTCATTCCCCAGCACTTCACCATCGCTTCATATGACCGAGTCGTGCAATCACGCTCTGTGAGTGTAATAAAAAAGAGGTGTAGTTTTTAATGGATGTTTCTTTATGCATCACGTTTTTGTGCCAGATTGCGGTTGCAGTTGCGGTTCCGAGAACATTGTTGCTTGTTCTCTGTGTATGTGTGTGATTTAGGTTCGCGAAAATCACATAGAGGTGCGAATTTCAGGCGGTGTATAGTGTTATCTGACGGTAAACGAAATGTTCACGGAAGCCGATGTTTCAGGCATTCGCTGTATGTACATAAACTGCTTAATTCCGCACTGTGTTATTGTTGCTGGCGGAAATTATGTCCTTTAAAAGCCCGCTGTCCACGCTCCGAAATCGTAGCTAGTTTAGGAGCGTACTAAGCCCGCTACTAAGATAAACTAGGAGATCAGAGCTATCGCTCTCGCGTCGCTTCTCGGGACGGAAGCTAAGCGTCACATTCTGTCTCGTTTGCTGTGCAGGCCAAGACGAAGGAGTAAGAATTTATCCTTACTGGAGCGCAAATTTATGAACAAATTAAACAAGGGATACATGTTTACTAAAATGTAGCGAGTAGGCACTTAAATGAAACGGTCAAATTCCGAGAAGATGCTAGGAGAGTTATTCTTGGTAATGTAGTGGATTTATCTTCGGTGGCATCTCGGAGAAACACAATGCAATGTTTCTGCTTACAACTTAAACTTTTACTTTATTACAACTGGCTTTACATTTTAGACTTGGTCTGTCCCTGTTGTTGTTTAATTCCTATTGTTTTACTGTGCAATAGGATTGAACGCCTCTTTTAGTGATAATTTACGTTGTGATAACTTCTGATGTAAACTTTTATTAGCAGAAAAATAACTTGATATGTATGCATTGGGTACGCCACTTCGCATGCTGTCTCATAAGGTATCTCGTTGTAATGCTGACTGCATTAATTCGCCTTGATCATAAATAGTTCGTGTCTAGGATGTTCTAAACTTCTTGTGGCTTTATTACAATGTGTTTTAGCTACTTTAAATAGTTATGTGTTATTAATCCAGGGTGTCAAACCTACAAGTTACAGTATGATTAAGAGTTACTCTCTACCAACTCTCCGAGTGCTCAACATGGGTTTATCGCCCTACTGTGCTGGAAACGGTTATGGATAGGCGAGATGAAGATTTAAACTATGTATTAAATGTAAATATGAAGCTATGCGTATAGAAATAGTGTACAAATAAATGTATTGCAATCAATCATACCTTCGTGTGTAAATTTTGTTTGAATTCGATCGATTTTCCAAGCGGCACATCTTGTACTACGCTCCTACATTGCTTCGAAGCGTAAACTACCAGGCGTCTCCACTTTCCGAAGGAAATATTTTCCGACTTGGAAGCGAAGATGTTAAGAGGTGCTGGTCCAACCGAAACACTCACAGCTCCCAAATTTGGGTGCGAAGTCCCAAAAATTGTTCATTGGATGATCAGTCCATGAAATTTTTGTTCATCGTTGGCCAAAAGCTGCTAATAAGTGGAACAATTCAGGGCCTCCTTTGGGAGGACCAAAAACGATTGCAAATCGTTCCCAATCTCCAGATTTTTAACGTTTGGGGCATGTGCTAAATTGTACCTACGATACGATGTACGATGACGAGCTGAATGACAAACACGCTCGCGACCACGCACATATCTACAAAAGGAAAGCATAGGCTGATCTTTTTGACAGCTAGCCTATTCGTACAATCTGGCCCACAGGGACATACTCTTTCCAGCATAGCAATTTTCTGTTGGCATGTACAACATCAGAAGTGTCATTATGCATGACCAGTGGGAGCTAGCTGTGTGACACTGTGATCTGTCAGAGAGGTACACATATTGAAATTGAAATAAACGGAACGTTCAGGAGTGAACACGTACAGTGTCTGTTTCAAGTTTATTCTCAAAAGGTTATGGGCCCAGCAGTGGTTCCAGGAAACAGTTTTGTTTAATATCGTCAAAATGAGTGAAAAAATAGAGCACAAAATTGTGAAACTGAATGCTACCAACTACGATAATTGGAGTTTCAAGGTGAAACTGCTCCTCATAAAGGATGGTTGTTGGGAAGTGATCAGTGAAGCAAAGCCAGAGGGGGCACCTGAAAAATGGACAAAGAAAGACCAAATAGCAATGGCCACGATCGGTTTATTGGTTGAAGATAGCCAACTATCGTATATTAGAAACGCTGCTTCAGCGAAAGAGGCATGGAACAATTTGGAAAAAGTGCATGTGAAACGTACTTTGAATACAAAGGTGTCGCTAATGCGAAAAATATGTCAGACTAGGTTAGGGCAAAACGGTAATATGGAAACACACATTGCAAATCTGACTGACTTGGTGGCAAAGTTGAACAATGTGCAAGGTAACGCCGTGCTTGACGAACAATGGCTCGTCGCCATTTTGTTTAACAGCCTAACGGAAGAATACGAAACGTTGGTAACGGCTTTAGAAGTGAGACCCGACGCGGACTTAACAATAGATCTGGTTTCGGGGAAATTGATCGATGAGTGGTTAAAGCACTCGAACCGACAAGAAGTGAAAATGGAAACTGCTTTACATGCTGCATCAAAGCCAAGCAAGGATGAAAAATGTTATTTTTGCAAGCGTCCTGGACACAAAAAGGCAAATTGTGTGAAATGGAAAAAGTGGAAAGATAATGGCCAAGAAACGAAAAGCAGCAAATCCGATCACAAAGTGAATAGTGCTGTTCATGGTACAGAGTCTAATTGGGCGTTCACTACTACAGACGAAATAGGTTCTGGTGTATGGATCTTGGATTCTGGTGCAACGTGTCATATAACGAACAGAAGAGAATTTCTCGAAACTTTTGACAGCAGTGTGAAGGAAGTGATTTGTGTTGCGGATGGTGGAAAAGTAACTTCAATTGGAAGAGGATCGGGCAAATTTATTGCAATCGATAAGAACAATAAGTTTCATACGATAACAATTGATAATGTGTACCTAATTCCTGAAATGAGAGCGAATTTGCTATCGGTACGGCAGTTAGTAGCGAAAGGATACGAAGTTAATTTTAATTCGGAAGGTGCAACTATCGGTCGAGATGGGGCGATTGGTGTGATTGCACAACCTATTAATAATCTGTTTGTATTGAAGCTGCATGAGTGTATATCATATGCTGTTACCGAATGTATTCATGATTGGCACCGCAAACTTGGTCATAGAGATATTGCTGCGTTAAAGAACTTTACGGTTCCGGGAATGAACATCAGACCATGTAAATGTTCAGATGTATGTGAAGTGTGTATACGTGGAAAAATGCATCGCGTGACATTTCCAAAGGTGTCGAACAGCAAGACAACAGAAGTAATGGAACTGATTCATTCGGATGTCTGCGGTCCCATGCGTACGGAGACATTAGGAGGAAAAAGATACTTCTTGACGTTTATAGACGATTTTTCAAAGTACACAGTAGTTCATGTAATTCATCGTAAATCGGAAGTACTAGATAAATTTCGAGAGTATGTCGAAATGGTTAAAACCAAATTTGGAAAGAAGCCGAAAGTGTTCAGATCCGACAATGGAGGAGAGTATACTGGAGAAAATTTCAAACATTTTCTGAAACAGAACGGCATTGTTGGACAATTCACTGCACCGTATTCGCCGCAACAGAACGGGACAGCGGAGCGAAAGAATAGATATTTGGTTGAAATGGCTCGCTGTATGTTGTTCCAGGCAGGATTAAAGGATGAATATTGGGGTGAAGCCGTAGTTACTGCAAATTATTTGCAAAATCGTCTTCCATCTCGAACTATATCTGCAACACCATATGAGCTTTGGCATGGAGTTAAGCCAAATATGAGTCATATACATCCTTTCGGTGCTGATGTGTATTGCCATATCCCAGCTGAAAAACGTGGTAAGCTTGATCAAAAGGCAAGAAAACTCAAGCTTATGGGATACAGTGAAAATTCTAAGGCCTACCGCTTGATCGACGTGTTGACATCAAAAATAACGATTAGTCGAGATGTACAATTTTTGCAGCGCAACGAAAAGACACAACTGCATAATAATACAAATGCAATGTCGGAAGATAACGAGATTTCCATCCCGTTGTTCGAGTCAACAACAGACGAAGAGCAAACTGTCGATTCAGATGTAGATCCAACTGATGTGTCAATAGATACTGCAACAACAGACACTAATGATCAAGACGATTGGGAAGATGCTCCTGTAGCAGATGAGGAAATGCTGAGAAGATCAACGCGTGCTACCCAAGGAAAACTACCGATGCGGTATGTCTGTCTAGCTGAAACTACGCTTCAGGAGGAGCCGAAAAATCTAGCAGAAGCGCTGGCGAGTCCTGATAGCTGCAACTGGAGAAAGGCAATGCAAGAAGAGCTCGAGGCCATGACACGTAACGATACCTGGGAACTAGTGGATGTCCCAAAAGGTAAGAAGGTATTGGGTTGTAAATGGGTGTATTCATTAAAGAAAACGTCAAAAGATAAGATTTATAGGTACAAGGCTCGTCTCGTAGCTCAAGGATTTAATCAGAAATATGGCATTGAATATGAGGAAATATATGCACCGGTCGTTCGTCAAACGACGTTTAGGGCACTTATGTCTGTAGCAGCTAAACATAAAATGATTGTGCGACAATATGACATAAAGACGGCATTTTTAAACGGAGACCTTGAGGAGGAGTTATATATGAAACAGCCGCCAGGTTATATTATAAAGAATCAAGAAAACAAGGTCTGTCGTTTAAAACGAAGCATCTATGGTTTGAAACAAAGTGCTCGCTCTTGGAATATCAAATTGCATCAAGTTTTGGAAGGTGATAGGTTCAAAAGGTGCGAAGCGGATCAATGCTTATACAGAAGGCAAGAAAATGGCAAATGGTGCTATGTATTAATCTATGTAGATGATTTAATAATAGCAAGACACTAAATAGACATTTTGAGGTGGTTAACTTTGGGGAAGTTAAAACTTATGTTGGTATAGAAGTAGAATGTGATGGAAATGGAGATTATCATATTTCTCAACGAAGATATATTGAGGACATATTGAAATCAACAGGATTACAAGATGCGAAAATATCACAAGTTCCTATCGATGTGGGATATTTGAAGCCAACTGAAGAAGATAAACCACTTCCAAATAATTTCGAATATCAGAAGCTCATTGGAAAATTATTATATGTTGCATGTAATAGTAGACCTGATATTGCGGCATCAGTATCAATTTTGAGTCGTAAACTCGTCAATCCTACACAGCGAGATTGGAATGAATTGCGAAGAATTGTTCGTTATTTGAAAGGTTCGGTAGATCTTAAACTGAGAATAAGTAATCGTTTGGACAAATCAGGATTAGTAGGATATGCAGATGCTGATTGGGCTGAATGTACAGCGAATCGTAAGTCAAATAGCGGATTTCTATTCAAGTTTTGTGGTGGTAAAATATCATGGGCATGTCGGAAACAAACATGTGTCTCCTTATCAACAGCAGAGGCTGAGTTTATAGCGTTAGCAGAAGCTACTCAAGAAGCAATTTGGCTTCAACGTTTGTTTACGGATTTAGGAGAGAATGTTAAGGTTATAAAGCTTAAAGAAGATAATCAATCGTGTTTGAAAATGTTAAATGCGGAAAAATTCAGCAATAGAACGAAGCATATAGACACAAAGTACAACTTTGTTAAAGATTTATACAGAAAAGGAAGCATCAAGTACGAATATTGTCCATCAGAAGATATGTTGGCGGATATGCTTACCAAACCAATTGCGCGCATTCGCATTGAGTATCTTAGAAAGCTAAGTGGATTGGAAAAATAAGTAACTGATGTTGAGGAGGAGTGTTGGCATGTACAACATCAGAAGTGTCATTATGCATGACCAGTGGGAGCTAGCTGTGTGACACTGTGATCTGTCAGAGAGGTACACATATTGAAATTGCAATAAACGGAACGTTCAGGAGTGAACACGTACAGTGTCTGTTTCAAGTTTATTCTCAAAATTTTCTACGAGGCTCTAGGCGGTCGCTTACTCCGCCCACCGTGCATGCCCGTGTGCGTTAATGTCAATCGAATGAATTATAGCTTCACTATTATGCTTCACAACACCTTATGAACAGCAAACGATTACTAACTGCCTTAACACTACTAGCCGCTATGAAAGCAATATTGGCAATTTTGATCGGCAACCGAATATTATAACCTTAATCGTATTACTGAACAATTCCTCTATGTGACATTTTTACCTATTTTGTACGGTACTGTACCACATTGTACCGTGTGCTTATGCGGTGCCGTTATCTTCGTGTGTATGCGTGTATATGCCCATACATTACATGCATACATACTCTACGATCTACGATCTATGTATAGCGATTAATAGGTACGAAAATTGCTGCGAGCATCTTATTTTATTTTCGTGAAATTACATGACATTTTCAACCTGATCGGTCGTCCATTATCATTTGGAGCAAAAGTGCAAGAACGAGCTAAAAGTACAGTAGTCTCTCTTTCCTCAATTATGTTTTAACAGTAATCTCCATCCATCATCAATATATTACTTTTTTGCAACATAATGTAAATGCAGCAACTAACTGCATGAAGACAATCTAATTATGCATTCAATGATGTTTCTTCGCATCGCCAAGAATAAGAAGAGGATTTTTTTATACAAAATTTGAACAATAACAAGACAAAATAATTGGCATATTTCAAGTACATACTCGATTTTAAGTTAACACCTTCGACGCCGAGTCAAAATCGTGCAAGGTATTTGCAACATCTGATGCAAGTCATTTGGTTATTACTTTTACTCCCGAACTGCAATACTGTATATGCTCCAATCAGCTGTGCGTAAATGTTAGTTGCAATATGAACGCATACAACAGCACCTGCCATAACAGAAAATAGGCATCGGACTAAGTCTTTTACCTTTGCATTTTGAACCCAATAAGGATGGTGTAGTGTAGAACACGGGTTTTCTCAACTAGCACTATGTTTGAAGAAAGTTTAAACCTCGTGGTCTTCTGGATTGTTCGCAACTGATCCTTTATTTTTCCTGTAACTGTTAGCCCTTTGGCTCTAAACCCGTTTACGTCATGCGATCGACGAGTTTGACGTATGCGTTTACAATGACCGATCCAAAGCGTAATAATTTACACAACATATTCCCCGCGTTGAAATGATCATTTCAATTTTTACGATATAGGTAATAAACAAATTTCTGAGATAGCTCGTTTGTACTCTCCTCGCTTTGTTCTGACGGTAACTACTCTGGTAATTCTATCTTGCCCAGGGTGTTTTTGCACAATTCTACCTAACGGCCATTGAAATGGTGGGCAGTTCTGTTCTCTTACTAAGACCAATGCTCCTTCATTGATTTGGGTTTTACCGTTCCACTTTGATCTATTTTGAAGTTCTGGTAAATATTCTGACGACCACTGTTTCCAAAATTGTTGTAACATACTTTGAACTAACTGCCATCTAGACAACGTGGATAATTTCAAATTTAAGAACGAAGGTTCTGCTATAGAACGTATTTCTCTACCAATTAAAAAATGCGCTGGAGTGATAGTTGAGAAATCATTAGGGTCATCTGAACACGGTACTAGAGGTCTCGAATTAAGCACCGCTTCAATCTGCGTAAGAGTGGTGTACAGTTCTTCGTAAGACAGTTGATGTCCACCGACAACTCGAATCAAGTGATGCTTCACTTGTTTGACACCTGCCTCCCAAATTCCACCGAAATGAGGACTCCTCGGAGGAATGAATGACCACTGGATCCCATGGTTGTTACATTCGTTGATGATCACCTGTGCGTTGGCTTCATTGGTAAACATATTGGCCAAGTCTTCCAACTCGTTCCTGGCTCCAACAAAATTTGTGGCGTTATCTGAAAATATTCTAACAGGTAACCCTCTTCGACTGATGAATCGGCGCAACGCCGCTAAAAATGCATCTGTAGATAGATCGGACACGAGTTCGATGTGGATTGCACGAGTACTCATGCACACAAACAAGCTAACATATGCCTTCGTAATCAACGGTTTCCTTGCAGATGTGTATGATTTCACCCCAAATGGCCCAGCAAAATCAATACCAGTGTGATGAAAGGTTGGTGCAGGTTGCACCCGATATGATGGCAAATCACCCATCAATTGTGCAGTGCTGACTGGATTCGCTCTAAAACACGTAACACACTTAGCTATCACCTTACGAATTGTTGATTTCACTCTCAATGGCCAGTAACGCTGTCTTATCACTGCCAAAAGTCCTCTTTGTCCGAGATGCAAATTGGTGTTATGCAAATATCTCACAAGCATTTCGACCACAGGATGATGTGCTGGCAACAAAATTTGATGGCGACTATCATACGGAATGCACGCTCTTTTAATTCTGCCACCGACTCTTATTATACCATCAACAGAATCAACAAACGGTTTTAAATTAGCCAATTTATGTTTAGAGGATACTTCATCTACGGCTTTGAAAATGTCAGGAAATGACTCTTGTTGAATGTGCCGTATTACCAATTTCAAACCAACATCTAACTCATTCACCGATAATTGTCCTTTCGCAATCACTGTCCTTTTAGATATAACGAATTTTGCAAAACGCGCTACGTAGCTCATCACTCTTACCAACTTATTAAAGTCGCTTATCGATGAAAAATCTAATTTCACACCTTTCACCACAGATAACATTGTTCCAATCTTCAGTTCTGGAATGTCCACTTCTTCATATGACACAACACTAATTTCCTCTTCGCTACTGTTTCGTAAGAAGTCTGGCCCACTCCACCATAATTGATTTAGCAGAAGACGTTTCGGTATTTCACCTCGTGAAATTATGTCTGCTGGATTCTCCTTTGTGGATATATATCGCCATATATATCCATGGGTCAACGTTTGTATTTCACGAACTCGATTTGCTACATACAATTGCAATTGTTCGGGTGAACGGCGTATCCAGCACTCTACAATCTGAGAATCAGTCCATAGACATACACGATTGAACTGACAATCTATTGCGCTCACCACCTTGTCCGTGAGTCTAGCTAAAAGACGTGCTGCAAGCAATTCTGCACGAGGAGTAGTAATTGCTTTTTTCTTTCCCGATTTGCTTGGAAGGATTCGCGATTTGCTGCATATGAGATTCACTGTTATACTTCCTGTTTCACTAATACAACGACTGTACATGCATGCGCCATATGCGTCATCAGAAGCGTCTGAAAATCCGTGCAACTCCACGATGTAAGCATCTGATGTGAAAATCCATCTGGGTATTTGTAACTTATTGAGGCACGCAAGTTCACCTTTGAAACGTTTCCATTTTTTACTTATCTCTGCTGGCACTGTATCATCCCAACCTCCCTTTAGTTCATTGACCTCTCTCAATATTATTTTCGCACACGTTATGACTGGACCAACCAGTCCAAGCAAGTCGTACAGTTTGGCAACCTCACTCACTAGCTTCCGTCGAGTATTCACTTCTTCATCACTTGGACAAACCGAAAACGAGTACCAATCCTGACTAGGATTCCAAATTACTCCAAGTAATTTCACCGTTGTTGCAATGGTCTTATCACTAACGTCTAATTCACAACCTCGATCCCTTTCCGGAATGTTTTTTAACACTTCACTGTTGTTCGAGCACCACTTGTGCGCACCAAAGCAAGCCCTTTTCAATATTTTTTGGATGTCAGCTTGTAATTTGCAGGCTTCCACTAACTCATTAGCGCCCGTGATGATATCATCGACGTAGGTATTATATTGAAGAACATGTGCTGCTTGCGGAAATTCATCCTTATGGTCCATTGCGGTTTGCATCAACGATACAGTTGCAAGGAATGGTGAAGACGTTAAACCATAAGTCACCGTTTGCAACTCATACACGTCGATCGGATATTCCGTTGAAAAACGCCACAAAATCTTCTGAAATTGTGTGTCTGATGGTGCAACTCGAATTTGGCGATACATCTTTGGAATATCAGCAGTGATGGCATATCTATAGCTTCTGGAGTCTAACAATATTGAAAACAGTTCACGTTGTACTGTTGGACCCTTTCGTAAAATATCGTTGAGTGCTATGCCATTCGATGTAGGTGCTGATCCGTCGAACACTACTCGTAGCTTGGTGGTTGTGCTAGATGGTTTCAAGACACAATGATGTGGTATGTAGTATGATTCCTTTCCGTTATCTTCTTCCAAATGCGGAATTTTTCTCATATGACCCAATTGAATGTATTCACGCATGAATCTGGAGTACTGATCGTATAATTCTGGGTGTCTTGTTAGGCGTCTTTCTGTGGTGTTTAGCCGCTTCGTGGCCATCTCTTTTGAATCGCCTAACGTTTCACGATTGGGTTTAAATGGAAGATGTACCAAAAATCTACCATCAGTATCTCGATAGTGTGTACTTTGAAAATGGGCCATAGTTTCATCGTCATCTCGTGTTGGAACCTCTGCATCACACGCTTCTATCTTGTAAAACTTCGATAGTAAATCAGCTAGTATATCATCATTAGTTTCACAAAATGTCTTCGCAATTACTTGGACACCAGTGCTGATAACTCCTCCTGCTGTCCACCCCAACATAGTTTTTGTCAACATTGGCAGATTGTCTCCCAATTTCAACTGATCTTGTTCAATCAACTGCCAAAACCATTCCGCTCCGATCAGCAAATCTATCTTTCCTCTGATGTTGAATGTCGCATCCGCTAATTCGATATTCTCTGGAATGTGCCAATTCGTGACATCAAATGTACTCTGTGGTAAGTCGGTAGAAATCTTTGGAGTGATCAGTACGTTGACATCAAACTCATAATTTTTAACACAAGAAGCTATCTTCACGTCCATTGCTTGGTTAATCTTAACTTGCGTTCCGTTAAAGCCACTCACAACAAAATCGACATTTTGTCTCTGTTGACTCATGAGATCAGCTAACCGCGTTGTCATGAAACTCATCTGTGATCCCGAATCTAAGAGCGCTCTACTTAAATACGAGTTACCGTTTTTGTCGCATATCTTGACTATTGCAGTAGACAATAGCACTTGATTCCTAACATTATTAGCAGATTGAGATGCATGCAGAGTCGCTTTCTCGATTCCACTAGTGTGGTTGAGCTCACTTTGGGGTTTTGTTTCTATATACATGTCGTGGTGTTCTGTATCAGTTATCAATGTTGATATTGGATCAGTAACAGGTTTATGCAAGAGTGAATGGTGTCTTTTCCGACATGACCGGCAATTATACATCGACTTACAGTCTGACAAGCGATGTCCTTTCAACAAACAATTAAAGCACAAACCTAACGACTTCACCACATTAACCCGATCTGCTACGGTCATAGATCCAAATTTAACACAGTTAGAAACGGTATGTGCTTCCTGACAGATGTCACATCGTCGGGCTAGATTGTTGTGCACATTGGTAACAAGAGCTACTCCTTTAGATCTTGGTGCTTCCTTCTCAAATCGGGAATTAGTACGGTCCCTCTTTGCCATTAACAAAGCAGAGCTTTGATCATCGATGAATTTCAAAAATCTTACTAGCGTCAATTCATCCTCATTGCACTCAGCTCGCTTTTGACACCACAGTTGCTTCGTTTCCGAATCTAATTTGCTCACTAGTATGTGTATCAGCCAAATGTCTCGACTGTCCTGTTGCAATGCACCCAATGCGCGTATCACCTCATCCGATACATCATGTAACAGCCGTAAGCCGTCTGCGGATGGTCTATTCATTGGCGTCTGGTTTAAGAAGCGATCGATATGTTTAGCAGCAGCTTCCAGTGGCTTATTATACCGTTGTTTCAGCTTTTCTAAAGCAGGCTCGTAATTACCATCTTCGATCTTAAGGTGTGATATCAATGCAGCTGCTTCTCCTGATAAATTCGTCTTGAGGAAGTATAGTTTCTGGCTATCTTGTAGCGATACGTTTCGATGAATCGCACTGTCGAACAGATCATGAAATGAAGCCCATTTCAGTATATCTCCATCAAACGTCGGAAGGTTCATTCGAGGCAGCTTTAAATCGATCCGTGGAAGACTGTTGCCGACAGAAGTCGATTCTGCGTGTGGTTGAAATGTGGTGGAAACCACGCGTAAAAACTCAGCTTGCTGCTCAGCCAATAATTGAATGGCGTCCGCACCATTTTGTACGCCGTTTGGAGCACCATGTAGCGGTGAGCTAAAACGATTTTGAACAGTTAGTAAAGCTGTTTTTACCGCCACAATCGTTTCTTCAAACGTCGCTTGGTGCGAAATTAAATCGCTCCGTTCATCTTCCGTAGCACACTTTTCTACGATCTGCTCCTGCAGCTGCTCATATCGCTCCCAGAGGTCATCCACCCTTTGTAGGTTGACGCTCACTTTCACACCGTCGTACTCGGTCGCTGTTAGTACTTGTGTTGCTTCTTTTATCTGCTGCACCCGTTCGTCTAACAACACGCGTTTCAATAAAAGCGTCTTCATGGTTGCCTAAATCCGGTTCGAAGGACCAAATGTAGTGTAGAACACGGGTTTTCTCAACTAGCACTATGTTTGAAGAAAGTTTAAACCTCGTGGTCTTCTGGATTGTTCGCAACTGATCCTTTATTTTTCCTGTAACTGTTAGCCCTTTGGCTCTAAACCCGTTTACGTCATGCGATCGACGAGTTTGACGTATGCGTTTACAATGACCGATCCAAAGCGTAATAATTTACACAACAGATGGTATGGTTCGTTTGTTGCAAGTGCATATCGAATGAAAGAAATGCATTCAAAGCAATGTTGCATATCGACGCATTGATTGGAGCTCTGATCATAAAACAAAACTCGATGCGTTTGCTTTCCCACAGACTGGAACTCCGGGGCAGCATGGATTCGCCGTCGAGTTAAATTGCTTTCAAATGGTATAATAAAAAAGTTCGGTTCTCGATCTTTCTACAGCTGATACGTGCAATCATGCGAATGTAAAAATATCTGTCACACTCGTCTTCACTCTGCACGCACTTCCACTTCCGTGCGCAAAACCATCCAACCATTCACACATGCAGAATAGAGTAATGTACACGATCTTCTACAAGACAAAATGGCGCTGTGAAGCATAATGGTATTGCTTCACATTGCTGAGCTTCTTTCCTGTCGGATTTGGATATGATTCGGACATTCGATCTGTTTTGAGTAGAACAAGATTCAGAACAAACTAGTGATCCAATCAATCAGTCGATTGATAATAACGTATACACGGTGGGCTATTATACATGTATCATAACTACATTTCGAGAAGGGACAGAAGGGACCTCCACTGCAGGAACGGCACTATTGACGAATATCGAGGACGAGGATAATCCAACACAGATCCAGGGAGTAGATGATTAAGCTGCGATGATCATTCCGGTGGACATCACGATCATCGTCATCTTGTGATGCTTGGCCTGCTTGTGATGTGCGATCGTTGTTGCCGAGTCGAATGTCTGATTGCTACTAATTGTAGTACTAACAAATATCAATTGATAGATTAGGTTTTAAAAGACTATAAAATCATGATAATCACAACTATAACGAATCTATCCTTAATAATATGGGTAATATGATATGCAAGTGTTGAAAGATTTCCAGGTGTTTGGAAATAAAATAATTACGATAACGTGTTCGCGACGTTACACTTGTTGGTTAAATCAAGTGAAGTTATCTGTTGATAGCGAGGAAGAAAGGAAAAACTGAACCTACTCGTTTGACGGCTTCGCACAAACTAGCTTATACTTTATTACTATCTTCATTGTGTTAGTAATATTCGCGCATCGCCAATACTTCTAACAATACTTAAGCACATGCTTCACCTTGAAAGCAAAGGTAGGTCATTAACACCCCAAATTGTGCATGCAGATTTGATCACAAGTACCGTAACATATTTTATCCGTTGCTAGTCAAAATGTTTGTGCACTTCTAATTGGAACACAGTTGGTATATACAGATGTTTGAAGTATGGGAACAGTAAAAAATAATTTGCCATGTATGTGCAAAATGGCAATGGAACATTCTAGAGTCCTCGTAGTTGACACTTTACTACATATGTTTGTCCTGTTGATTCAGATGAAAAAGACATATATCTTACATAAGGTTTTTTTTACATAATTTGCGACAATATGAACGAAAAATGACACGAAGGAGGTTTTTATTATTTGCGTAAGAGCTGCCGATTAACACAAAATTGCATTACAAAAAGTATACTTTGAGCATTATTCAATTATAAATCATATATTATCATGCTATGTAAATGTCTGTAGCAATACTCAATACAACTTTAAAATCAAAAATAAAAGCGCCTAAAATGAGTGCACAAAAAGGGATTCTAAGATAAGTTATTAAATACTTACATTAGGTATAATTCTTGATTTCTCGAAGCAATATTAGCTCCAAACCAGTGATGTGTACTCCGACGTGGATTCATGAATCCACTCCGATCTCGACGCCAAAAAAACCGGATTCAACTCCAGAAAAAATCGACTCCTGAACTTTTGGAACGTATTCAAACGATCTACAAAAACGGAAACAGAAAAAGGCAATCCGAGCAAAAATGCATAGACAGCACTAAATTTATATTTAAATGAAAAAAATCTAAAGATTAAGGAAGCCACATTGCTGAATGTCCACAGCGAAAATGGTATTTTTTCAACCAGGGCAAATGCAGTAGAAACTAAATTGGCTCGGAGAAAGTAAAGTGAAGCAAAAGTATTGTGTACAGTGTAATAATAATGTGAACTAAAGCGCTTGTGATGATGTTTTTGAGGCGAATCCGGATTCAATCCCCACGCTCCGCTCGAGCCCTCGAGTATGAAGTATTTCGGAGTAACTCCGGATTCGACTCCGGCATGTCTCGGAGTGGGATTAATCCGATTCGGGGAAAAAAGGACGTAATTCTAAACATGGGAAAATACAAATAAGTAGAATTCCTTTTTTTATTCAAGAAGAAAGGCCAGGCCATATTGCTTATAACTAAAGATCGCATAATCTAAGATACAATTCACATTCTTTTGAAGACATTTTCTTCCCAAACAGTGAAAGGTCATCTTATCCCTGGAGTGCTCGACCAGAATTTCCAATTGAAGCAACGTAGAATTAAATTAGCAATTTATCTTGTTAGCACCTTGTAGCAAACCCCTCTGGCATAGATAATTGTCTTCAGATATACGAAAAAAACAGACGCAGTTCATGTAGGCTCACACTGCTCTGGATGCTTCTGGGTACTACACTCTTATCTGAAAATGTAATTGTACCAACAATGTGGTACAATGTCAATGTGCTTCTTACACCTGCCCTTATTTACGATGTATTGGTTGGATGGTTAATGTATTGTCACGTAGATGAACATATCTGTATAGATATATCATATTTTCTTGTCTATTTCCAATTTAACTCATCTGTATCAGTTCTGTTGTGCTCTCTAACTTCCTATTACACTACGCAACTGACGCATGTGTCCAGAGACACGCATTGGGTAAAATGAACGTTTGTACAGTTGGTACACTTGGTGTGTCGAATATACCATATGTGTTCCTGAAATGTTGAAATTTTTCACTTGTCGGAGAAGTATAAAACAGGCCTTCATCTCGATCCATTACCACAGTACAATTGGTATCAAGAAAAGGAGCATTCACTGGGTGCGAATTGGTGCAGTAAGTTTTATTAAAATGCTTCAATCCATATCTTTGTGGAGCTTGGTACTTGTGACCATGGGCTCGCTTATGGGAGCGGTTCAAAGCAGTAAGTACAATTACAGAATTTCGTACAGAATTTCGTACAGAATTTCGCAAATCAAATCTTTAAGCACTTTAACCGTTCAAATGTCCACTTACAGAGGAAGTTGTATGTTACTACGGTACGTGGGCCACTTATCGGCAGGGAAACGGAAAGTTCACCGTAGATGACGTCAACCCATTGTTATGCACCCAGCTAAATTATGCCTTCTTCGACATCAATTCGAACGGCACAATCAGGATAATAGATCCGTATCTCGACCTTCCGTCCGGTCTCAACACGATCGCCAAGTTTAATAATCTGAAGCAGAAAAATCCCGCCCTAAAGACAATTGCCGCCATCGGTGGGTGGAATGCTGGAACAGCTAACTTTAAAGCGGTAGCCGGCGATTCCCAACGGCGTACCACGTTCGCAAGGAACGCCGTATCATTCCTGCAGCAATATCGATTCGACGGTATGGACATCGATTGGGAATATCCCGATGCCGAAGACAAGGCAAACTTTGTGCTGTTTCTCCAGGAACTTGCTAAAGCTTTCGCACCGTACAACTATCTGCTTACGGTGGCGGTGGGAGCTCCAGAGTGGAGAGCTAACGAATCGTACGACATTCCCGCCATCTCGCGCATTGTCAACTACATAAACCTGATGACGTACGACATGGATGGCGACTACGGCGTTACAAGACATCATGCCGCAATCTTCCAAGGATCGGTTGATGATACGGATTTCAAGCGGCAGCTCAATGTGGATGCTGTCATAAGGTATTGGCTGAGCAAGGGTGCATCGGCAAACAAGTTGACTTTGGGAGTTCCCTTCTATGGACACACATTTAAACTGGCGAATCCTGGAGTGGACGGTGTCGGTGCGCCTACCAGTGGTGTTGGTACTAAAGGTCCATACACTCAACAACCCGGCTTCTTGGGGTACAACGAAATATGTGAATCTTCATTTTCTAAGAAGCAGTTCGACTCGGTACAGGGTGCGGCTTTCGCTTCAGGCAACGGGGAGTGGGTCAGTTATGATACAGTGGAAAGCATCAGTCGAAAGTGCAACCTGATTGCCAAGTATGGACTTGGTGGAGGCATGGTATGGTCCATCGAAACGGATGACTTCAAGGGCACATGTGGTCCCAAGTTTACGTTACTAAACGCCTTAAATGGATGTGTGAACAATAATGGTCCTGCACCCGTTACCACTACCATTGCAACTACTCAAGTAGCCACAACGAAGACCACAACCACTACTAAACTAACCACAGCAACTACTAAACCAACCACAACAACATCCACCAAAGCTGTAACTTCAGGCTCTGGTACTTTCGTTTGCACACGCGATGGTTACTTCCGGGATCCATATGATTGCAACAAATATTACCGATGCTACGCCGGTACCAAATATTCCTTCAATTGTCCAACCGAACTGTACTTCAACGAACAAGCGATCACCTGTGACTGGCCTTATAATGTGAAATGCTAATGTATTACAATAAAATCAGTCAGTGTATTTATGCAAATTTACAACACTAACAATTTCGGTAATTTTCTTTCTTTTCACAATTCTACACTTCAAGCGCTAATGAAGCATTGAAAACTCTTAGGATACAGATAAAGAGATAAAACTTTTTTAGTAGTAGGGTAAATTGTGAAATTGCTAGGCTCAATTTTTAGCAAGACGTTAGAATATCACAAATTTCCAGTAGAAAGAATGCAGACAGCAAAGGGGCTTTTTACGACAGATCAATTTCATACCAAAAATTCATTCGTTTCCCTTAGCAACTTCTTGTGTCGCGATGGCAGGCCTTATCTCTGAGGCTTTAATTTGGTGGGCCTTCTGTGGATCTGAATGATTTCTCGAAAACTATCAAAACATTTTGCTTAATTTATCGAATCTACTTGGTTTGTTGCAGTGTTGGATATCAAGGTAGTAGTAGTAGTAGTAGTAGTAGTAGTAGTAGTAGTAGTAGCAGTAGTAGTAGTAGTAGTAGTAGTAGTAGTAGTAGTAGTAGTAGTAGTAGTAGTAGTAGTAGTAGTGTTTATGGGTTACATTAATATTCTGAGGTATGGGTACACGGTTTTTGTTTTTGCTGCTAAATACTATGCTAACAAGTCTAGTGCACTAATTGTTGTAAGATCGGATTTTCGCTTACTAAGCAGTTATTATAGTATTTTAGGCTCATACTGGAAAAAAATTCTTCTAATTTGTCTATATTGGTGTTGCGTTGCTACTACAACATTTATTTCTACAATTAAAAGTTACAGTACAATTAATAAAAATATATTGCACGCAGAGGAGTCGACTGTCCTTCACCAAGGCACGTAGAAGAGAGCGTTCCAGCGTGTGTGTGTCTGTTGCACACGTCATCAGGTGGCCATCTGCTGTCACCTGTGAGTGGCTTAAGCGTAGTAACCACACACTAGAACATCTCCAACATCCCCCCTCCTTAAAACTTTGTTGTACGCAGCCATCCACTGTGGAGTTTTTCGAACCCGCGAAGAACGACGTTGAGGCTGTACTGGGGATGGTGTTCCGCTATCAGCAACTAACTGCATGAAGACAATCTAATTCAATGATTGATTCAATGCATTCAATGATGTTTCGTCGCATCGCCAAGAATAAGAAGAGGATTTTTTTATACAAAATTTGAACAATAACAAGACAACATAATTGGCATATTTCAAGTACATACTCGATGTTGCAGCGATCTTTAAATGAGGCACATACGATTTGTCAAGCTAGGTCGGTTTATTTAGTCCTAGACCTTGGACCACTTTTTACAAATTTTCGCACTCTCGCTTCGGAATCTTGATCGCTACTAATCCTCGTGTTCTAATCATCCGCGTGTTGTCCCTAAATTCGTGTCTGCTATTCGCTCCTTATATGGGTATTTTGACTGCGCGCGTTCTGATTCGCCCGAATCCTTGGCCGCCGAACGCTGACCGTTGACCCTTTACCTGTGCCGAACCCTGTCATCGACGCGCGGTGTTTTTCGGTGCGGTATCGATACTCGATCAAGCAGAAATCGATCACTCTTGATCGATTTGGTGCAACTGTCATTCTATCCTTGATCGTTTGTTTGTTATGTCGTGTCAACATCCCCCTCCACGTGAATCCGTGCGTTTGGATTCACTAATAACTAAAGGACACGACCATCAACCTACTCTCTATCAATTTCCGCGTCAATCTTGGCTAGTTTCACTACTGGTCGCTTTAGCCGTTTACCGTGAGCCGTTCTCACTACCGCCTGCCTAACTCTTCCATCAGAACCGAGGAAAATCTCTTCTACTCTGGCTCTCAGCCACTCTTTGCGAGTACCTTCCGTCACGAATACTAACGATCCAACTTCCAGTTGTTGGCCTTCATCTATCCATTTTCTACGCTGGTGAAGGGTTGGTACATATTCCTTCAGCCATCTATCCCAGAAGTGAGCTGTTAGCTCGGCAGCTCTATGGAAACTACTTCTTAGTGCCTCTGCGGAGTGTGGTAGGGCACGGACCTGTTCCTTCTTACAGGTGGAGGAACCTAAAATGAAATGGTTTGGAGTCAATGCCTCGAAATCTGAAGATGCTTGAGGCATGTAAGTCAAAGGGCGAGAGTTGATGAGACTTTCGGAGTCGGCTAAAACGGTTAACAATATTTCATCATTCAACTTCCCACCATCGTTAAACGCGTTCATGGCTTCCTTCACGCTCCTAACCATCCGCTCCCATACTCCACCCATGTGCGGTGCTGAAGGAGGATTGAAGCGCCAGCTGGTATGTGCGTCAGTAAAGGTGTCTGCACTCGAGTACTGATTGGTTGCAATTTGCTTTCGCAGCTCGTTGTTTGCTCCGATGAAATTCGTTCCGTTGTCCGAATATATCTCTTTCGGTGGACCTCTTCGACTTACGAATCGTCGTATTGCCATGATGCAGGCTTCTGTTGACAGGCTGTGTGTGACTTCCAAATGCAGCGCTCGTGTCACCAGGCAAGTGAAGACTGCGACATACCGTTTTTGCTTCCTTCTCGCATTGATAACTTCTAGAGGACCCAAGTAATCGATGCCAACTGTGGTAAAAGGCCGAATGTGTGGGGTAAGTCTTGCCTCTGGAAGGGGTGCCATTCTGGGTATACTAGGCTGACACTTTTTTATTTTACAGTGCTGGCATGCTCTCATCACGTTGGAAACGGACGCGCGTAGGTGTTTAATGAAAAACCGTTGCCTTAGTTCGTTTACAAGCGTTTCGCGATTTGCGTGCCCGAACCGATGATGATAATCGTTAATGAGAAGCTGTGTAATCTGATGATTTGTTGGGAGTATGATGGGATACCGTGTGCTGAACTTTATATGCTTTGTTCGACATATTCGACTGTTCAGGCGCAAAACACCATGTTCGTCTGCGAACGGTGTTAGAGAGTACAAAGGGCTATTCTTTTCAAGCTCTACTGGTTCCTCTGGGTTCCCTTTTCGATGATCCTCTCTCATTTTTCGCACTTCCGACGGGTACACTTCCTCTTGCGTGTGTCTCCATATCAAGTTTTCGGCTCGTTCGTACTCCTCGGAACTTAAAGGAGTATGCATGGCAGGAATGAACTTCTTGATACTACCTTGTTGTAATTTGGTGGCTCTCAAAGTTAACAAGTGTAATCCTTTGGCCTTTCGTTTGCAGTTCGTCACAAAACGAAGTATTACGGCCATCGTTCGAATTAGGATTCTCCACTTGGAGAAACGCGTTGCATCCAGGATGATACGGTTATTTACGTCTGCTAAGTGTGCCATTACATGTACACGCTGTTCTTCTGTTGTTCGTTGGATGGGTTTCTGCAGGGGCCATGTTTCTTCCGGTTTATATAAAAATGCCGGACCTTGTAACCACATGCCATGGGGATGGATGGCTGTCTCATTACACCATTTGGTGAGGTAGTCAGCAGGGTTTTCCCTTGATGGGACATGTCTCCAATGCTGCAACTCCGTCAATGTGAGTATTTCTCCAACTCTGCAAGCTACAAACTTTTTGAACTCCCTAGAAGGGGAACGAATCCAGGAAAGCACCACTTCGGAGTCTGTGTGAATGTATTTTTGGCTGATTCGAAACTCCAGATTCTCACATACGGTACGCATGAGGCTAGCCCCGAGTAACGCTGCTTCCAATTCGAGGCGTGGTATGGAAAGATGATTTATTGGGGCTACTTTGCTTCGCGCCATCACCAAGCTACAATGAACGTCTTTACCCGTATCCATCCGTAAGTAAGCGGCGCAACCGTAGCCAAGTTCACTAGCGTCCGTGAACACGTGAAGTTGAATTTTGTCGTAGTCAACAGTGGTGGTCTTCGAGAAATACCATCGCGGAATGTTCAACTTTTGTATGCTCGGTAACAAGCCTATCCAACGTTGCCATTTCTGGTACTCCAAATCATTTAATTGCGAATCCCAATCTAAACCCGATCGCCACAGATCTTGCATTATAATGCGGCCATGGATTAATGCTGGGGCCAAAAAGCCTAGGGGATCGAATAGGCTCATAACTATCCGTAGCACTATGCGTTTTGTCGGCCTTCGTTCATCCCTAGCGTACGGTTCCAAATCATCTTGCCAGTTGGTAGCAAACTTTATCGCATCCGTCGATGTATTCCAAATGAGACCAAGAACCCTCGGGAACAGTTCCTTTTGGTTAATTTCAATAGCTTTGCTCTGATCACCACCGCACCCTCTTAGTCCATCGAGAGCTCTTGTTTCATTACTAAGCCAATTTCGCATATTAAAACCTGCTTGACTATGAATGTGCTGTACTTGTTTGGCCCTGATGTTAGCTTCATCTACCGTGTCGCAACTATCAAAATAATCATCCATGTAGGTCTTCATTTTAATCGCATCAGAAGCCTCTGGGTATGATTCTTTATGTTTATCGGCATTCAGGTGCATCACGTATTGGGCCGAACACGGTGAGCAGGTTGCCCCAAACGTTGCAACATCCATTAGGTACGTTTTGGGCGGTTCATTTTGGTTGAATCTAAACAGGAAGCGTTGACTATGCGTATCTTGTTTCTGAATTCGTACCTGGTGGAACATTTTCTCTATATCCCCGCCAAATCCCACACGTCTCTGCCTGAATCTACACAGTACCAATGGGAGCTGTACTAGTAGGTCCGGACCTTTCAGCAGCTTCGAATTCAAAGAGACTCCGTTCACTTTAGCAGCAGCGTCCCACACTAGCCGTTTCTTGTCAGGTTTGTGCGGGTGGCTCACAATATTTATGGGTAGGTACCATACTCTATTTGGTAGAGCTTCTAGTAGTTCTTCCTTAGAGGCTTCATGCGCAAACCCCTTTTCCATATACATGTGTATTTGATCGTGTACTTCTCGTTTCAGGTGCTCATCTTTTTCGAGTTTGCGTTCTAACGCTAGAAGTCGCCTTTTGGCCATTGGGAGCCTATCGGGGAAATGAACATTATCTTCTGCCCACAATAAGCCAGTCGTAAATCGCCCGTCATGCATCTCCGTCGTACTCTGGAGGAGATGATTTGCCCTGGATACTTCTCTCGATGCAGGAACGTTATCACTAAATGTGGCTACACCTGTACCTTCCAGCGTGAAATACTGACGAAGCATATCGTGAAGGATTTGGTCGGAACTCCTACCTTCAATGCTGGGTTCTCTTTTTTCGACCGTACTCACTGCGAGGTTGGTGAAATGCCGCAGTTCTCCTCGGTCGTCATGCTGCATTTCCGTTGAATGCCTTGCGTGGAGGTTGACCGCCACGGATGTTGTTGCGCCGTTGTCATGCGGTCCATAGATCGACCAACCTAGCAGGCTGCGTACCGCGACCGGACCTCCTTCGTTGCCCGAACGTACTTCTAACGGTTTCAACAAAGCTACGTCTTGCAGCCCAATCAGCATCCGTGGAACTGCGTCTCGATACAGCATGGCTGGCAGACCCTGGAAGTAATTCAAATTCTTAACCAGTGAAGAGTCTAAACTTTGGATCGGTAAACTTAGCTGTTTGATCGTGTGAGCGGCCGCTACGGTGTAGCGCCGCTCTTCGCCCCGAGCCGATATCTCCAACTGAACACGCTCTGATGCATCTTCCCTCCTCTTGATGTTGCTAGTCCAGCAAATCTCTAATGGCTCTCGAACACCGCTCACTCCTAGTTGATTCGCGAGAGCTGTTTCGACCATCGTAAGGGTGGATCCTTCATCCAGGAACGCATAAGTGTCCACACTGCATTTACCATTATGGACTGTAACTGGCACAATGCGGAACAGCGTTTGCGTAGATTTGATCACGTGAGCATGACATTGCTCGTTTGTAGTTTTTTCTACAATGGACTCTTCATGTAGCAGCGTATGATGCCTAGCGCCACTTCCCGCTTTCCCACAGTTGTACTTTGATTTGCAGGGATTCTGCCCGTGGCTGCCAAGACAGTTTTCGCAAAGCTTCAGGCGCTGTACTTTATCTCGACGAGCTGCTACCGTCATCTGTTTGAATACTTCGCACTGTCTTACACGATGTCCCGAATCGTCACAAACGTAACACTTAACACTTTGTAAATTCGTAGCGGGTGAGGTGTCGTTTTTGTCACTCACCTGCTTTGAGGAAAAGTGTTTATTTTGTTCATTTGCGGGGAACGCGTGCACGAGGGTATGGCCCCGGGTACTTTTCACTGGCGTGCGATCTATCTCTACTTTAGCTGCATCTTTGAGTTCACAACACTTATCCGTGAGTTTCTCCATGAACTCTCCGAACTCTTTCAGCGTGGGTTTGCGAAACTTCCTTTTGTAGTCGATCCATTCGAGTCCCCTGTTCACTGGCAGCTTTTCCACCAGTTCATCCAATAGCACTGGGTTCGCCATATAATCCTCCATATCGCAAGCCTTTAAATGGTCGTACAACTTTCTTACTGTTAAGCCAAACGTTATAAGTTGGTCCAAACGTTCTGGCTTTGGGGCTTCGGCGCGGCGAGCTTGATGGATCAGTTCTTTCACCAAAAGCCCTGGGCGACCGAAAAGTTGTTTAAGTATTATCATCACTGTAGACGCCGCATTCGGCAACGTGAATTTCGACTCTACCGCTTCCCTGGCTGGTCCGGAAAGCGCTTCTTCCAATCGCATGATGTTTTCTACCTCCGTGTACCCACAGGCTTTCGTCGACTCGTTGTAGTAGCTGCAGAAAATAGGCCACTGTTTAGTTTCGCCGGAGAAAGGTGGCAGCTTCCTTCGCCAGATTTTCCTCGCACTTGCACGTTCTACAGCCGTTAGCGTTACATTCTGTGACGATGTTTCCTCACATAACGTTGGCGAGCGCGTTCTCCCTTTTAAGTGGAGATTGTCTTCATGCTTCTGGTTGTTCGTCAACCAATCTATCACTTTAGATGTCTCACAAACACTGGAACCGCTTTTTCTACTGTCACTATCGTCTTCGATTCGACGTCGCACTGTTGCATGGTTCAAACGCAATTTTGCTATCTTAGCATCGAACTCCGCTTGGAGCGCGGCCACTTCTAGGTCCTGTTCCCTTTCCATGCGCTCAAGCTTCAACGCTGTAGCCGTAGAACTATTGCTTTTTTTACTACTACGAGCAACGGATCCACGGTCTTCTTTGGCACTCCGACTGCCCTTGCTTTCGATCACACTGGGCGCCATCGCACTTTTCTTTTCCTTCGCCGATCTCTTCGACGCAGTTTCGAACGCTTGCCTTTCACGCGTGGCTCTCTGCTTGGCTTCTTCGATTTCCTTTGCTGACTCCGAAGGAATTGTTCGGGTATTCTCGTGGTACGGCTTGAAGGATTCGCCTTCTTGCGAACGGGTCTTTCCATGAGGATTCCTGCTCGATTTTCCACTGGGTTCGTGGCTTTTCACTTCACCTGCCTCACCCTTTTCACCGCTAGCACACAATTCGTATACCCACTCAACTTTCTTAACTTCGTCTGAAACACCAGCACAATCGTAATGCCACCACTTAAAACAATGGTCACATCGCACCATATCGGCTACCGCATTATCACGGGTACAACCGCAGCAGTCGAACTTCGGTTTCGGCATTTAGTCCGCGTTAGATGATATGCTCGATTCCAACAAACGAAACTTTATTTACGGATAAACGCTTGTTAAAAGTTTTACTTTTGTAACCTTTACGACTTATAAAAGGATTTACGATTTGTAAAAGCTTTGCAATTTGTAAAAAGCTTTGTTGCAGCGATCTTCAAATGAGGCACATACGATTTGTCAAGCTAGGTCAGTTTATTTAGTCCTAGACCTTGGACCACTTTTTACAAATTTTCGCACTCTCGCTTCGGAATCTTGATCGCTACTAATCCTCGTGTTCTAATCATCCGCGTGTTGTCCCCAAATTCGTGTCTGCTATTCGCTCCTTATATGGGTATTTTGACTGCGCGCGTTCTGATTCGCCCGAATCCTTGGCCGCCGAACGCTGACCGTTGACCCTTTACCTGTGCCGAACCCTGTCATCGACGCGCGGTGTTTTTCGGTGCGGTATCGATACTCGATCAAGCAGAAATCGATCACTCTTGATCGATTTGGTGCAACTGTCATTCTATCCTTGATCGTTTGTTTGTTATGTCGTGTCAACACTCGATTTTAAGTTAACACCTTCGACGCCGAGTCAAAATCGTGCAAGGTATTTGCAACATCTGATGCAAGTCATTTGGTTATTACTTTTACTCCCGAACTGCAATACTGTATATGCTCCAATCAGCTGTGCGTAAATGTTAGTTGCAATATGAACGCATACAACAGCACCTGCCATAACAGAAAATAGGCATCGGACTAAGTCTTTTACCTTTGCATTTTGAACCCAATAAGGATGGTATGGTTCGTTTGTTGCAAGTGCATATCGAATGAAAGAAATGCATTTAAAGCAATGTTGCATATCGACGCATTGATTGGAGCTCTGATCATAAAACAAAACTCGATGCGTTTGCTTTCCCACAGACTGGAACTCCGGGGCAGCATGGATTCGCCGTCGAGTTAAATTGCTTTCAAATGGTATAATAAAATAGTTCGGTTCTCGATCTTTCTACAGCTCATACGTGCAATCATGCGAATGTAAAAATATCTGTCACACTCGTCTTCACTCTGCACGCACTTCCACTTCCGTGCGCAAAACCATCCAACCATTCACACATGCAGAATAGAGTAATGTACACGATCTTCTACAAGACAAAATGGCGCTGTGAAGCATAATGGTATTGCTTCACATTGCTGAGCTTCTTTCCTGTCGGATTTGGATATGATTCGGACATTCGATCTGTTTTGAGTAGAACAAGATTCAGAACAAACTAGTGATCCAATCAATCAGTCGATTGATAATAACGTATACACGGTGGGCTATTATACATGTATCATAACTACATTTCGAGAAGGGACAGAAGGGACCTCCACTGCAGGAACGGCACTATTGACGAATATCGAGGACGAGGATAATCCAACACAGATCCAGGGAGTAGATGATTAAGCTGCGATGATCATTCCGGTGGACATCACGATCATCGTCATCTTGTGATGCTTGGCCTGCTTGTGATGTGCGATCGTTGTTGCCGAGTGAAATAGTTTTTCGGATGTAATAGAAGCTTGAGGCGACACGGACGACTTTCCTATCGAGAAGAGCAGAAGCACGTGTGTATATTTTAGGTTAAGAGTTTGACATTTTTGTCTACAGTGTTTGCAAAGAAAACAGCTACACCATGTAGCTAACTGTCAGGTTGCATCCTGACACCCCTGCTCAACCGCTACAGTTAGCCAAACCAATGCTTGAGCAATGTCTACGAAAAACCGCTACTGGAAGACTCTTAGTCATCATATCCGCTTGTTGATCTGCAGATGGTATATACTTCAGACAGATTTTTTCTTCCCGTATCAAGTCTCGAAGATAATGGAATTTTACATCAACGTGTTTTAAGCGTCCAAAATCCTTCGACTCTTCAGCAATTCTTATGGACGACTGGTTGTCTTCGTAGAAACATATCGGCTCCTTAGGATCGTATCCTAAATCTCGCAACAGTCGTACCAACCACTGCTCATGACATGCAGCTACGCACAATGCTGCTAGTTCTGCCTCCGTCGATGAAAGAGAGACAACCTGTTGTTTTCGGGTAATCCAAGCAACAGTGCACCCAAAAACTTTGAACACTGCACCACTGATAGATCGCCTATCTACAGGATCATTTGCCCAGTCGGCGTCCGAAAACACTTCCATCGTCGCTGCCTCAGGGTTTCCACGAAACACTAAGCCAACATCCAAAGTTCCCTTGACGAAGCGCAAAATTCGCTTCAAGTAAGTCCAGTGTAAATCCGTTGGGCAACTTTGATATTGACTGCAAATATTAACAGCAGCTGCCAAATCTGGTCGTGTAGTCAACGTAGCGTATGTCAAGCAGCCAACCAACTCTCGATAGGGTTGATTCGTTCGATCCTTCTCTTCACCGCGAGGAAGCTTCAAGTGGGTTTCCATTGGAGTTGATGCCACCTTACAATTTTCCATTTTAAATCGCTGCAATAAGCTTTCCAAATATTGCTTCTGGCTGATCTTCATCACACAGTTTTTCAAGTCATGATCGATGTGCATACCAAGGAAGTATTTTACTTCCCCTGCATCAGTCATCTCGAACTCATGTGCCAAACAGTTCTTCACCGTCTCCACCAGCCGCAATGACGTACCAGCGATGATAATATCGTCCACATATATCAGCATGATCACCAATCCTCTATCAGTTTTCCAGATGTACATACATTGGTCGATCATACTCCTTTCAAATCTCAATCTAGATTTAACGAATGAATGAAAACGCTCATTCCATGCCCTTGATGCTTGCTTCAATCCGTACAAACACCTTTTTAGACGACATACCAAATCTGTTCCTGTTTCATAACCTTCTGGCTGACGCATATAAATCTCTTCCTGCAGTTCTCCATTTAAGAAGGCCGTTTTCACATCCATTTGATGTATAAGCATCTTCTCATGATTTGCCATTGCGAGCACAGTACGTATAGTATCAAGTTTCGCAACAGGAGAATATGTCTCACTATAGTCAAAACCACGTCGTTGACTAAAATCACGGGCCACTAGACGTGCCTTGTACCGATCAGGTTGTCCGTTTATTCCTCTCTTGATTCGGAATACCCATTTGCTGGTGATGGCTGTACGACCCAAAGGTAATTTCGTCAAAACCCAGGTATTATTCCTTTCCAGCGAAAACATCTCATCCTGTACCGCAGCTTCCCATTTGGGCCAATCATTTCGATTTCTGGCTTCTGCCAAGGAGTTTGGTACGTTTTCCACATATGCCGTTGCACTTAATGCATATGCCGCAAACTCGACATCATAATCCTTATGCCATTCAGGAGGTTTGCGGTTTCTTTGCGGTCGTTGCTTCGCACTTGACTCCTCACTACTTTCTGGCTCAGCTTCAGATTGATCACGGTAACCTCCCGATGCTGTTCCGCTTCCTTCAGAGAAACTCTCGAATTCGTCATCCGATTCTTCTTCAATTAATGTTTGAGGTTCATCATCATTTATCATTAACGACTCACAATTTTTATCATTTGGATCATTCTCAGCTGCAGGATACATAAAAGGTGCTTTTCGTTCAAAAACCGGTTCGTATCGCTTAGATTCATCAAATATGACGTCACGTACAACCACAATTCGCTGGGATCTTTCGTTCCATACACGGTATGCGTTATGGGAATATCCAACAAAAATTCCCTTCCATGACTTCGCGTCCATTTTCTTTCGGTGCTCCTTCGGAATGTGTACAAATACGCTACAACCAAATGTTCGTAAGTTAGTAATATCAGGTCTCTTACCTTCCCACATTTCGTATGGTGTAACACCAGATGGAATCGCACATGATGGGCTCCGATTCGTAAGATATGCTGCAGTTTGTATTGCCTGACCCCAAAATTTCTTGTCGATACCACTATCCTCCAGCATAGAACGTGCCTTTTCCACTAGAGTTCGATTCATACGTTCACTAACCCCGTTTTGTTCTGGAGTGTAGGGAACCGTCCACTCTACGTAGATGCCTCGTTGTTTGCAAAACCTCTCGAACATTTTGCTTCGATATTCTCCACCGTTGTCACAGCGAAGTCGACTTATTTTCTGCCCAAATTTTGCGGTTACTTGAGCTTCATATTCCTTGAACATATTGAATACTTCATCTTTTGATTCGATGAGAAACACCATTGTGAAATGCGACCAATCATCAATGAAAGTAACAAAATACTTCATACCACATATTCCAATTGGAGTTATTGGTCCACATACATCAGAATGGATCAGTTCCAGTACCCGTGACGATCTTTTTCCTTCGCGTATTGAAAACGGATTTCTAGTTTGCTTACCAAGCAAACACGGTTTACACATGAAATAATTCATGTCTTTGAAATCTTTCGAATCGCATGGCATTTTTACTCCTAATACCATTTGCTTACGAAAAAGATGTTCAAGGCTTTTACCGTTCAAGTGTCCATAGCGACGATGCCATAAATCCATATTTTCCGGTATACGACCATGTGTCAACATCACTTTGTTTCTGTCGAAATTCGATCTCCAGAACTTGAGCTCGTACAATTGTCCTTGTAGAGAACCACACGCTATGATGTCAGATCCACAATGAATTTTTACTTCTCCGTTCGAATACTCTACACGCATACCTGCCTTGTCCACACGCAATACCGAAAATAGGTTGCATCTCAGCTCAGGAACAAATAGTACATCGTGAATGGTATATGTAGCATATTTACCATTCTTAAGCGTTATTACTTTCACTGTACCGGTGTATTCTGCAACGATTGTTTCACCGTCCTTCGCAATTGCTATTTCGACTGGATTCTGCAACGGATGCAACTTTTCGAATAGCGTCTTGTCGTTTACCAGATGATCCGAGCATCCTGAATCGATATACCATCGTATACGATTCGACTCAATGGGAACTGTATTTCCCCTGCTCACACCCACGAAACTTACGCTTTTATTTGATCCACCACCATGGTTTTCTGCATCAGCGAAATTTGCTCTCGGTTTCGCATGTGCAAACATTCTTTTCTTATCTTGCCGATCTTTTAATATGGGACATTCAGTGCGTTTGTGCCCAAACTTTTTACAATAGAAACACTTCAGTTTATGTTTCTGGGCTTTTCCAGCAAACGCCATGGAATCGTTCTTCTCGCTCATTTCTCCATTATTTTCTCGCTTCAAACTCTCGCTGAGAAGACGAGCCTTTACAAAGTCCAGCGTCATTTGTTCCGGAGGCAGTGTTTCTATGACAGTCACTAGCTGTCCATATGAACTCGGCATGGTTTGCAACAGGTAAAACACAACCAAACTTTCTTGTAGTTTGATTCCGGTTGCTTCCAAATCATGTACCATCCGCTCGAACCCGAGTAGGTGCGCTTGGAGAGAACCTGACTCCACAAACTTCATCGCTGAAAGCTTTTTCATAATATAGAACTGGCCACATGTTCCTTGACGTGCGAAAAGGTTTTCCAAAGTGGTCCAAATCTCTCGCGGGGTCTGTTTACCTTTTATATACTCCAACTGTGAGTCGGCAATATTCCGCACCAAAACCGATTTGCATTTAGCATCCTTCTTTTTCCTCTTCTTCAGCTGGTCCTCCTTGGTTTTCTTTACCTCAGCCGAATCAGTAGCCAATACTTTGCATTCCAAAGCCTTTTCCGCTTCAACACGAATGCAATCAATCAGATCCAGCTCCTCCAGCAACACTTCCGTCCGGAAGCTCCAGTTGCTGAAATTCGTACCATCGAAAAGATACACTTTCTTTTCTTCTTCCATTGGATCAACAGTATTCAGGGAGACTACGATGAGAAAAAAAAAAATAAACAGATGAACTAGGTTTGGGTTATACTGGGTGTCAGGATGCAACCTGACAGTTAGCTACATGGTGTAGCTGTTTTCTTTGCAAACACTGTAGACAAAAATGTCAAACTCTTAACCTAAAATATACACACGTGCTTCTGCACTTCCCGATAGGAAAGTCGTCCGTGTCGCCTCAAGCTTCTATTACATCCGAAAAACTATTTCAGGTTATGGGCCCAGTATAACCCAAACCTAGTTCATCTGTTTATTTTTTTTCTCATCGTAGTCTCCCTGAATACTGTTGATCCAATGGAAGAAGAAAAGAAAGTGTATCTTTTCGATGGTACGAATTTCAGCAACTGGAGCTTCCGGACGGAAGTGTTGCTGGAGGAGCTGGATCTGATTGATTGCATTCGTGTTGAAGCGGAAAAGGCTTTGGAATGCAAAGTATTGGCTACTGATTCGGCTGAGGTAAAGAAAACCAAGGAGGACCAGCTGAAGAAGAGGAAAAAGAAGGATGCTAAATGCAAATCGGTTTTGGTGCGGAATATTGCCGACTCACAGTTGGAGTATATAAAAGGTAAACAGACCCCGCGAGAGATTTGGACCACTTTGGAAAACCTTTTCGCACGTCAAGGAACATGTGGCCAGTTCTATATTATGAAAAAGCTTTCAGCGATGAAGTTTGTGGAGTCAGGTTCTCTCCAAGCGCACCTACTCGGGTTCGAGCGGATGGTGCATGATTTGGAAGCAACCGGAATCAAACTACAAGAAAGTTTGGTTGTGTTTTACCTGTTGCAAACCATGCCGAGTTCATATGGACAGCTAGTGACTGTCATAGAAACACTGCCTCCGGAACAAATGACGCTGGACTTTGTAAAGGCTCGTCTTCTCAGCGAGAGTTTGAAGCGAGAAAATAATGGAGAAATGAGCGAGAAGAACGATTCCATGGCGTTTGCTGGAAAAGCCCAGAAACATAAACTGAAGTGTTTCTATTGTAAAAAGTTTGGGCACAAACGCACTGAATGTCCCATATTAAAAGATCGGCAAGATAAGAAAAGAATGTTTGCACATGCGAAACCGAGAGCAAATTTCGCTGATGCAGAAAACCATGGTGGTGGATCAAATAAAAGCGTAAGTTTCGTGGGTGTGAGCAGGGGAAATACAGTTCCCATTGAGTCGAATCGTATACGATGGTATATCGATTCAGGATGCTCGGATCATCTGGTAAACGACAAGACGCTATTCGAAAAGTTGCATCCGTTGCAGAATCCAGTCGAAATAGCAATTGCGAAGGACGGTGAAACAATCGTTGCAGAATACACCGGTACAGTGAAAGTAATAACGCTTAAGAATGGTAAATATGCTACATATATCATTCACGATGTACTATTTGTTCCTGAGCTGAGATGCAACCTATTTTCGGTATTGCGTGTGGACAAGGCAGGTATGCGTGTAGAGTATTCGAACGGAGAAGTAAAAATTCATTGTGGATCTGACATCATAGCGTGTGGTTCTCTACAAGGACAATTGTACGAGCTCAAGTTCTGGAGATCGAATTTCGACAGAAACAAAGTGATGTTGACACATGGTCGTATACCGGAAAATATGGATTTATGGCATCGTCGCTATGGACACTTGAACGGTAAAAGCCTTGAACATCTTTTTCGTAAGCAAATGGTATTAGGAGTAAAAATGCCATGCGATTCGAAAGATTTCAAAGACATGAATTATTTCATGTGTAAACCGTGTTTGCTTGGTAAGCAAACTAGAAATCCGTTTTCAATACGCGAAGGAAAAAGATCGTCACGGGTACTGGAACTGATCCATTCTGATGTATGTGGACCAATAACTCCAATTGGAATATGTGGTATGAAGTATTTTGTTACTTTCATTGATGATTGGTCGCATTTCACAATGGTGTTTCTCATCGAATCAAAAGATGAAGTATTCAATATGTTCAAGGAATATGAAGCTCAAGTAACCGCAAAATTTGGGCAGAAAATAAGTCGACTTCGCTGTGACAACGGTGGAGAATATCGAAGCAAAATGTTCGAGAGGTTTTGCAAACAACGAGGCATCTACGTAGAGTGGACGGTTCCCTACACTCCAGAACAAAACGGGGTTAGTGAACGTATGAATCGAACTCTAGTGGAAAAGGCACGTTCTATGCTGGAGGATAGTGGTATCGACAAGAAATTTTGGGGTCAGGCAATACAAACTGCAGCATATCTTACGAATCGGAGCCCATCATGTGCGATTCCATCTGGTGTTACACCATACGAAATGTGGGAAGGTAAGAGACCTGATATTACTAACTTACGAACATTTGGTTGTAGCGTATTTGTACACATTCCGAAGGAGCACCGAAAGAAAATGGACGCGAAGTCATGGAAGGGAATTTTTGTTGGATATTCCCATAACGCATACCGTGTATGGAACGAAAGATCCCAGCGAATTGTGGTTGTACGTGACGTCATATTTGATGAATCTAAGCGATACGAACCGGTTTTTGAACGAAAAGCACCTTTTATGTATCCTGCAGCTGAGAATGATCCAAATGATAAAAATTGTGAGTCGTTAATGATAAATGATGATGAACCTCAAACATTAATTGAAGAAGAATCGGATGACGAATTCGAGAGTTTCTCTGAAGGAAGCGGAACAGCATCGGGAGGTTACCGTGATCAATCTGAAGCTGAGCCAGAAAGTAGTGAGGAGTCAAGTGCGAAGCAACGACCGCAAAGAAACCGCAAACCTCCTGAATGGCATAAGGATTATGATGTCGAGTTTGCGGCATATGCATTAAGTGCAACGGCATATGTGGAAAACGTACCAAACTCCTTGGCAGAAGCCAGAAATCGAAATGATTGGCCCAAATGGGAAGCTGCGGTACAGGATGAGATGTTTTCGCTGGAAAGGAATAATACCTGGGTTTTGACGAAATTACCTTTGGGTCGTACAGCCATCACCAGCAAATGGGTATTCCGAATCAAGAGAGGAATAAACGGACAACCTGATCGGTACAAGGCACGTCTAGTGGCCCGTGGTTTTAGTCAACGACGTGGTTTTGACTATAGTGAGACATATTCTCCTGTTGCGAAACTTGACACTATACGTACTGTGCTCGCAATGGCAAATCATGAGAAGATGCTTATACATCAAATGGATGTGAAAACGGCCTTCTTAAATGGAGAACTGCAGGAAGAGATTTATATGCGTCAGCCAGAAGGTTATGAAACAGGAACAGATTTGGTATGTCGTTTAAAAAGGTGTTTGTACGGATTGAAGCAAGCATCAAGGGCATGGAATGAGCGTTTTCATTCATTCGTTAAATCTAGATTGAGATTTGAAAGGAGTATGATCGACCAATGTATGTACATCTGGAAAACTGATAGAGGATTGGTGATCATGCTGATATATGTGGACGATATTATCATCGCTGGTACGTCATTGCGGCTGGTGGAGACGGTGAAGAACTGTTTGGCACATGAGTTCGAGATGACTGATGCAGGGGAAGTAAAATACTTCCTTGGTATGCACATCGATCATGACTTGAAAAACTGTGTGATGAAGATCAGCCAGAAGCAATATTTGGAAAGCTTATTGCAGCGATTTAAAATGGAAAATTGTAAGGTGGCATCAACTCCAATGGAAACCCACTTGAAGCTTCCTCGCGGTGAAGAGAAGGATCGAACGAATCAACCCTATCGAGAGTTGGTTGGCTGCTTGACATACGCTACGTTGACTACACGACTAGATTTGGCAGCTGCTGTTAATATTTGCAGTCAATATCAAAGTTGCCCAACGGATTTACACTGGACTTACTTGAAGCGAATTTTGCGCTTCGTCAAGGGAACTTTGGATGTTGGCTTAGTGTTTCGTGGAAACCCTGAGGCAGTGACGATGGAAGTGTTTTCGGACGCCGACTGGGCAAATGATCCTGTAGATAGGCGATCTATCAGTGGTGCAGTGTTCAAAGTTTTTGGGTGCACTGTTGCTTGGATTACCCGAAAACAACAGGTTGTCTCTCTTTCATCGACGGAGGCAGAACTAGCAGCATTGTGCGTAGCTGCATGTCATGAGCAGTGGTTGGTACGACTGTTGCGAGATTTAGGATACGATCCTAAGGAGCCGATATGTTTCTACGAAGACAACCAGTCGTCCATAAGAATTGCTGAAGAGTCGAAGGATTTTGGACGCTTAAAACACGTTGATGTAAAATTCCATTATCTTCGAGACTTGATACGGGAAGGAAAAATCTGTCTGAAGTATATACCATCTGCAGATCAACAAGCGGATATGATGACTAAGAGTCTTCCAGTAGCGGTTTTTCGTAGACATTGCTCAAGCATTGTTTTGGCTAACTGTAGCGGTTGAGCAGGGGTGTCAGGATGCAACCTGACAGTTAGCTACATGGTGTAGCTGTTTTCTTTGCAAACACTGTAGACAAAAATGTCAAACTCTTAACCTAAAATATACACACGTGCTTCTGCACTTCCCGATAGGAAAGTCGTCCGTGTCGCCTCAAGCTTCTATTACATCCGAAAAACTATTTCACTGGGCCCATAACCTGAAATAGTTTTTCGGATGTAATAGAAGCTTGAGGCGACACGGACGACTTTCCTATCGAGAAGAGCAGAAGCACGTGTGTATATTTTAGGTTAAGAGTTTGACATTTTTGTCTACAGTGTTTGCAAAGAAAACAGCTACACCATGTAGCTAACTGTCAGGTTGCATCCTGACACCGAGTCGAATGTCTGATTGCTACTAATTGTAGTACTAACAAATATCAATTGATAGATTAGGTTTTAAAAGACTATAAAATCATGATAATCACAACTATAACGAATCTATCCTTAATAATATGGGTAATATGATATGCAAGTGTTGAAAGATTTCCAGGTGTTTGGAAATAAAATAATTACGATAACGTGTTCGCGACGTTACACTTGTTGGTTAAATCGAGTGAAGTTATCTGTTGATAGCGAGGAAGAAAGGAAAAACTGAACCTACTCGTTTGACGGCTTCGCACAAACTAGCTTATACTTTATTACTATCTTCATTGTGTTAGTAATATTCGCGCATCGCCAATACTTCTAACAATACTTAAGCACATGCTTCACCTTGAAAGCAAAGGTAGGTCATTAACACCCCAAATTGTGCATGCAGATTTGATCACAAGTACCGTAACATATTTTATCCGTTGCTAGTCAAAATGTTTGTGCACTTCTAATTGGAACACAGTTGGTATATACAGATGTTTGAAGTATGGGAACAGTAAAAAATAATTTGCCATGTATGTGCAAAATGGCAATGGAACATTCTAGAGTCCTCGTAGTTGACACTTTACTACATATGTTTGTCCTGTTGATTCAGATGAAAAAGACATATATCTTACATAAGGTTTTTTTTACATAATTTGCGACAATATGAACGAAAAAGACACGAAGAAGGAAGTATTTATAACTAAAGAAAGAAAAGAAAAAGAAAATAAAAGAAAAAACCTAACCAAAAAAATAACTATAGTAAATAGTTCACTATGCTAGCAAGTCTAGTGCACTAGTTGTTGTAAGATCGGATTTTCGCTTGCTAAGCAGTTATTATAGTATTTTAGGCTCATACTGGAAATAAATTCTTCTAATTTGTCTATATTGGTTTTAACATGAAGTAGCCTTGTACTTTACCATATTGGTTTGTTCAGAATTATTTTTAGAATTTTGTTTTGCGTTATTTGTAGTTTGTTTTTATTAGTTTTGGAGCCATTTTGAAAAATCTGTGCGCCGTATGTGAGCATTGGCCTGAAACAAGCAGTGTATAGGAGAAGCTTATTTTTTTAATTTAATTTGGATTTCCGGTTTAGGAAAGGATGCAGAGATGATGCCAGATTTGATGCATGATTTTTCTATGTGGTTTTTATATGTCAGTCTTTTATCTAATGTTAGACCAAGGTATTTCGCTGAGTCTTTCCAGGGGATTGTGGAAGAATTTATATTTAAATATTGTTGAGGTAGTCTGCGTGTTGATGTGTACCTCGTAGAAAAATTTGGCCTCTGATTTGACAACGTTTATTTTCAACTTCTACTTTCTACAATATCTGCTATATGGTTTCAAGGCGAAAGAGTGCTGGCTGAAACCCAAATTGATATTTGGGAATTATTTTCTTATTATCTGTATGAGAACGAATGCGTATTTCTATCAGCTTTTCAAAAATTTTACCCAGGCAACTAAGTAAATTTATAGGCCTAAAAATCTTTGCCTTGTTTAGGGATTGCAACGATTTTTGATGTTTTCCAAATATTAGGGAAATACCCAAGTTTAAAGCAACTATTGAACACTATAGTTAATTTTCCGATTTCTTTTGGCTTAACCAGATTTAATTCACTCAAGTCTGGTGATTGATGATCCGAGAACAATTTTTTGTTTATCGATGTTATATTACGTTCTACTGGACTTTTTGCCAGATATGTGATTTTGTAAGCACCTTCAAATTGTTGCTTTAGAATTTCGCATTTTTCTGAATTCACAATTATAGTTTGATCATTTACTTTTCAAGGAGCGATAGTATTTGTTTTGTTCTTAATTAGGCGAACAAATTTCCATAGCTTGTTTCTATCTTGGATGTTGATATTGATGTCCACAAGTGCATTACTCCACGATTGGTTTCTTATGTAATCTAGATGATAATTATTATGAGACCCGAGGGTGTAATATGCCTTTTTATATTCCGCGCAAAGCCTATGCCTTTGCCATTTACGTCTATACTTGTTCCGGAGTTTTATTAAATCTAGTACATATTTCGGGATTACTAGGTTAAATTGTCCAGGAGTAACGGTTTGACCGGCTAAATTGTGGGCTGTGGTCAAGACTTCATTGAAATGTGAAATCATCGAATCTATTTCATCAGCACAAAGTACAGTACTATGATTTGTGTGAGAAATATTTAAGTTTTTACTCATGGTTTTCTTGAATAGTGACCAATTTGCTGTTGCATAATTGTATATTTTGTTGGGGGGTCTTAAGATGGGTTTAGAGTTTATAATTTTAAATAGAACTGGAAGATGATCAGAGGCTAAATCTGTTAGCGTAATTGGAGCAGTAGTTTTATTTAATTATTAGATATTATTAAGTCCAATGTTGACGAATTTCGACTTGAATCAGCAGAGTAGAAAGTGGGTGTACTAGGGAGATGTATAGTAAAGATACCTTTTTGTATATAATCAAAAAGGGTCTTTCCAGCTGAGTTTGTACTAGCACAGTTCCAAACTCTATTACGAGCATTGAAATCACCACAGATAATAGTGCAAGTTTTATATCTAGTTAAGCTTGTCATATCTGACATATCTATCGTATCTATATTTTTATTGGAACCTGGATGATATGCAGCAACAATTCTTATATTATTTCCACTATTTGTATTCACTGAAATATGTAATGTTTCCATTACATATTCCATTCCATCCGATCTTACTACAATAGCGACACCACCTTTGGGTGCATGGGTTCTATCTAGTTTATTGATAGTGTAATTATTTAGTTTCAAGGATATCCCTGGTTTAAGAAAAGTCTCAGTTACCATCATTATATGAATTTCATGTGTTTTTAAAAAAATATTAATTTCTGTTTTCTTATTTAGGACGCCGTTTGCGTTTCAGTTAACTATATTAAGTCCTTGTATCGGTGTATTCATTTTTGATAGCAGAATTTGGCTACTACTTCAAAGATCGCTTTTATTTGATCTTGTTTTGTTTTACAATTTTGAAGTTTCTACTAAGCTACTACTTCAAAGATCGCTTTTATTTGATCTTGTTTTGTTTTACAATTTTGAAGTTTATTGGAAACTTCACCTACTATCGGGATGATTTCGTTATGATCGAAAAGTTCCTCATTGTTTGTATTGTCTACTGCCGATAAGACACGTGCAGTGTTTTGGCCCAAGGTATTACTGATTGTATTTTTACTCCATGCATTTCGTGTTTGTGGTAGTGGAGGGAAGTATGCCTGAGATATATTGAAATGATTGCGAACATTCGTATTGTGTTTCTTCTGTTTTGGTTGTGGTCTTTTAGGGCATCCGTGAAACCCTGCTGTATGGTGACCTTCACAATTCGCACATTTCAATTTGTGCTCTGGTATTCTACCCTCGGCGGCAGATGGACCCGTCGTTAGCGGACAACACTTGGATTCGTGGTCACCCGCGCATTTGTTGCACTTGTAAATACGGTTACAATTTGCAGCACCGTGGAATAGTACATTATTTTTCTTGAAGTGTGTTACAACACTACGAAAGTCTTGCGTATTGGTGAGTTGTACGACTGTGCCTGTAAAGGTTTGCTTCTTGGTATAGTTCACAACACCAGCTGCTATCACTAATTTGTGTACTAGCTGTACAGATTTGCTCTTAACTATGATCGGAGGAACTTTGCACTCGCTCGCTTTTGTTTTTGTCAACTCGTTAACACTGTCAGTATAATCGAATGATGTCTTTGGGTCATCGTCCAACATTTCGTCATTGCTCAGTTTTGTGTTTTGCGGGGTAAAACTTATTTTATTACAACTTTAAACGCACTCCATAAATATAACACATACGAAAACGAACACAACGAAATAGTGATCGTGACGCGCGCTCGAGCCACGTCCGTTGAGGCTACCGATCAGGATCCGTTTCTTATCTCTCATCACCTCGCAGGACGTATTCTAAAGCAGGGAGAGAAACTACGTGCAACAACGCGAGAAAAAGGGATGACCATATCCGCTACGCATCAGATGGTGTCAGTTCCCAGATAACAACGAGCGTGCGGATAAGCTGGCCGTGGCCTTTTGCCTCATTCCTAAATCCTAGGATAGTCAACCTAGGAATCTTGGAAGAGGCTGTAAGTGACTAACGACATGACTGTTAACATCTTAATCTTTTTTTATCGGCACAACCTCAAGAGGTCTAGGTCTGCCATTTTTAACTTTATTTATCCGCAGCGGGATAGTCAAGCGTTCCTTCTGGGGGCTGACTGTTAACATACCCACAAATATCATCGAAGCCACAAAAACAATACCCAAAATGCCATTTGTTTTGGGTATACATCAGGACATACACTCGAAAATCTGCAATAGTCTGAAGCAACATGGTACACAATCGTCAAACACACAATTCAAAGTCGTATCCGAGTATGCCCGGATTAAGATAAAATTCAAGGAGGAAACGCCTTATAAACATTGTAGAAATCAGACCGGTGCAGGCTGATTATAAATTTTACTAAATTTAAGCCACAGCATGCTGTGTGAAGCTCAGGCTAGTCCTGATTCACTATCAAATCCTTTCCTAAGAATTGTTTGTGGAGACGCCTGGACCTTCTTAGGCAAAGTTATCCAATGTTTATGCAAGTAATAAGTATTGGACCTTTTTACAATACAATCAGATGACTTGCAATGGTCTATTCGATCCGGCTTAGAATCTAAACTAGGCAAGGTAGAGTCAGACTAAGCCATCTTATGGAGTGCTTTGTGATACGAATACGAAACCTTACTTCTTAATCCTACTTTTGTATTGTGTATTTTTTCTTTCACAGTTTAATTGAACCCAAAAACACGCAAACCTATCTGCGGAATGGAAACTCCTAGAGTATTTATTTTCATTAAATTACGAGAGCAGTTCGTAAAAATAGCGTCAAACTGATTGCAGGTAGTAGAGACAACTTCGGATACGGAAGGCCTGCTAGCGTCTTAGTATAATAAAATTGAATATAGGGATAATACAAAATGTGGGAATCAAATGCATGAAGCCGGACCGCGTTATGAATTACGAATGCCGAGCGCTTGTTCCAGTTCGGCTCGCTTTTGGTTCACCTTGGTGAAGAAGTATCTAGAAACCGCTTCTTGTGTCCACGGCTGGTGATAGAATTCGGCACGGCGTTCTTCCTCCGGATTACCGACAATGTCGGTCATCGCCTTCAGGTCGCGCGTTTGTGACACGATCCACTTCTGTATGAAGGTTTGTGGATCCTTGGCGAAGCTTAGGAAGAACTCGCGATTCGTTTTCAACTGGTTGATCGTTTCGACCGTGTCGTGAATCTTACCGTCCAGTGTTTGTATTTCCTGCTGGCTAGCTGTGCTAAGCAAGAACGTATTCATCTGATTCTTGAGTGTGTCGTCAACCTCCACGTCGATATCGTAGCAGGCTGTTTGCTTATTTTCTAGCCCACCTTCAACCGTGATCACATGATTGATAACGATTGGATCCGGTGGGTGCAGCAACGGATTTAGCCGTTGCGGAATCTCAGCAAACTTCATGCGTGGACAGCCAAAGATCTGTTCCAAATATTTGTCACACGCAATGTACTCGCGCTCGTGCGCGTCCTGCAGCTTGTGCGTTTTGATGTACTGCCACAGCGCAGAAATAATGACCGGGCGTGTTTGTGTATGTACACCGAGCAGACGGGCAAGGCGTGGATCAAGTTTAAACTGCAGGGGTTGATAATCGAGCAGCAGCAGAATGGTGCAGCGTACATTTCGATCCCCCGGACGTTTCACCTGAAACCCGTCCGTTTCTTGTGTGGAGTGGGTACGGTGCCACTCGACCAAATGATTGTCCGGGCCGTACAGGTCCTTATCCAGCTCGATGACGAGCGATTTAAAGAAGCTGGAAAATTTACGCTTTATCTTGGTCGGATCGGATTTGTTGTCCTCCAACAGGCGACCCTCAACGCGCAGCTCCCACGATGCTACGGAACCGTCTGGGTTCGCATCGCCGTCACTTCCGTCCTTGCTGGGATAGAACGTGTTGGAGATGAAGATACGCAGCTTACGCTTCTGCTTCATCGGACGCTTTAATGCTTCCTGAATATCCAAACGTTTGCGCATAATGGTGGCATCCAGCTTGCGCTCGAATGCCAACAAATCCATGTAGGCCTGCGACTCGGGTACGAGATCTCGCACTTTTTGGGGTAGAATTTTATCAGCAAGCTTTTTCTTCTTTTTTACCGAATAATCACTGGAAAGTACGAAACAGCATTATAAAAACAAACATATCTTATCACATTAGCGCCTGTGTCGCACACTTACTTCTTCTGCTGCGCTTGATTCATCGCAGCCCGACTTTCGGAACTACGTTTGCTTCCGGAAGAACTGGACAATGGGGAACCCCGCATACTTCCGCCTTGGAAACCGGGTTGCATCGGGCGTTGATGTTGGTTCTGAGCCGGTCCCCCGCCTCCTCCCATCTGTGGCGGTGGAGTGTATGCTCGTGGCTAGAACATAATACATGAATGATTTGTCAATTTTCAAGCCTAGCCTATATTTAGAAAGGGTTGTTGAGATATCTCAAGAGCAATTAACTCACCGAAAAATTACTTCCCGGCCCGTACGGGCGCATCACTGGTGGCTGATTGTTTTGGCCCGGAGATGCCGGATAACGCTGCGAACCCGGACCAGCATTCACATTAGCCGCAGGAAACCGTTGCGACATTGTGAAACGCTTTGGTGTGCAGATGTTTCGTATGAATTGTGTATTTTAGGAAAGTTTTCTTCGCACAAAAAATAAAGCCAAGCCAAAGCGACATTAGACGCTTTTGACAGTTTTGACACTTCTGACAGATGATGGATTTTGTAGTGGTGGTTCGCTGTTCGCTGAGAACGTATGTTCCGATTGCTGGATCGAATAGGGTGTTACCGGTGTCAAATTCAAATTTCAAATTATTCGGTAAAATGTAAAATGTAGCATAATCGAATGTCGCTACAGTCGATATAGTCGCTACCAGAGATAGGTGGATAATGCGTTCCAGAAAAATCCGCGTATCTCGAGTTTCCTCTAAAACATTGCTTATATATCGTATTAAGGAATCGAATACTTATTCTCACGTGAATCGAAGCACATTCAAATTTGATATTTATACGTTTATGTCAAGAATTACAATAAAATGTTATGAAAATTATTTTTTATAAGGATTAAATGTAACGTATGTTTTACGTATTTTACGTACGTATTTATAGAAATTTGCAATTTAAAAACTGTATTCTGCGTGCAGAATTCCGTGAAATGTCAAATTTTTAAAATTCGAGTCTCCAAATCCGTGTAACTCGGGTATTGACTGTAATTTTTATTTGTAATCCTACTAGATACAAAATTTTACTGCATGACGGTTTCAAAACGATCAATATTTTGGTTCAAAGCATGACATAAAATTGTCCTGTAACTGATACCATATGACCATGAAATCTCTAGGGTGATTGGAGCACAAGAGATTATGGTTTTAAATTTCTCTCTTTGTACTTTCTTACTTAATGCTTTACGTAGTCTATACCACGGAGAGTGTACGATTTATTCTACAGGAATAGTTCGTACACACTTTGAGAGGGAGCAAACGTAGTTTCCGACATTCGTTCATTCAGCATTTACGCAATAATAAAAAAGCGTTTATATCAAGTGTAAAATGAAGCTCAAAAATGCAATTTTCGGTGGAATTACGGTGGTAATGTTTTTAATGATTATTGATACAGAATGTTACAACCCGTCAACTGCCCTCGGTAACTAATTTGTGCGAAGTAACTTCAATAGAGTGTGCGAAAAGTTAAAAGATCCTTCATATTACAGAAATGATCCATCAGAACCTTTGTGTTTGCCCGTGTGGAAATCGCAAAGGAGGAAAGCTTTATACTGTTCCTAGTGTGCGTGTAAGTATATTTATGTTCCATCATTTATATTTTGAAAAAATGTACCACATTACACATTTCATACTCTTTTGTCTAATTTCAGCTTAATTGGTACGATGCTATGGCACACTGTAATTCAATCGGCATGTCGCTTGCTACGATAAAGGATGCAAATGATCGACAATTGTTGCAGCTGTATTTGCAGTCAAACAAATACAACTTACGGTCACATCAAATCAAAAGTGCAAATCAGGTACCGTATTGGATTGCAGCCAATAATCTTGCTGCCGATAGTGGTCTTCGGTGGGGTCTCAGCAATCAAGAAGTAAAAACATCTGAATGGAAATTAGGATCAGCACCGCGCAATGATCGATCCGAACGGATCTGCGTTTACATACTGGGTGACACTATGCAATGGGTTCCAGCTCTTTGCGATGGTGAACCGCGGCAATTTATTTGTGAATATTAGCAAGCATGAGATCACGATTAAATTAGCAACACGGTCTGGCAGTTATTGATCAATAAAAAAAGAAAAAATAGATCACGATTAAAGAATAAATGTTGTTGCATTTTATTAAATGGACATTTCAATGCTCTCGAAATTGTTGGCAAACAAACTTTTTCCGCTGTGTGCATTGGAAATCATTCCACCTGAGCGTATCCTTCGCAATGGCCGCGCATCTTTCTGACTGCTGTCCATCCTCATCTAGAGCATTGTTTGGTTCACCATCTGTCCAGTTACTGTATGTTACCGGACGTCCAGTAAGGCCCCAACGATGGGTTCCTTGTACACCCAAATCATTTGCACCGATCCAGAAAAACTCCTTCTCTTCTTCGGGATCTTCTTCCTGAATCGTTTGATGCAAAGCATTTGCTTCTTCCTCATTTAACACCTCAGCTATCTCCATTCCGACACTATTGCAGAAAGCAACTGCACCGAACCAATCACTGATCTGGGAATAGTCAAATTACAGTTAGTGGGGAACACAGGAAACATTGCCAGTATTGTCATAGTACCCGATTGCTGGAAACATAGTACTCTTTCTGTTCAAACGGCTTGCAAGGGCAAAGGCATGGATTTTGCTGCAGTATTCCTTAAACAGGATAGAAGAACAAAAATTAATTCTACAGGATAGAGTGCAAAACTGGCATCATACTCACCCTCCACATTGTTTGCTGTAGTTAGATTACTCCAAGCAACGGAAAACCCAGCGATCAGTATTACTATTGAGTACAAACCCATTACACAGTGTTCTTTAAAAGTCATCACTTGTATCCGTAGGTTACAATACAACTAGAGGCGAAATAGAAAAGCTTACTTTATGTATAAATGAACACAAACCGCGCTGTGTACGTTTGCCAAAGAAATCTCCACTACAATGGGATGGTCGGCGATAAGACGTGTGCCGAGAAGGCTACATACAGGTCAAATTTCATTGATAAGGCTTGGTATTCCCCTTGTTTGCTTTCTGAACCTTAAATAAACGTTTTTTATTAACATAGGTGCGGAATAGTGTTGAAATAATGTTTCTTAAGATTTGTTTAAGATCCGAGGTTTTTTTTTTGAACAAAATAGAATATGATAACGAAAACTAGAACAAGAACAGATTATGAGAAATTTTTCTCTTTCGACTGCAAATCGCTACCTCTTATATTTAATTAATAATAGCCTAAAAGAATACAAATTGCAAATTTTTAAATCGCTAATCATGTCGTAAACTATCAATAGGGACTCATTTGATTTGGTTGTAAAATCCACAATTTCCATTTCCAATCCACAATTTCCATTTCCAATTCCAACGAAAATACGATAGACAGCTTATTTTCTTTCTGGGTTTGTTATATTTTGTGCAATGTGAGTTTTGGCAAATATTTTTTTTATTAATTACACTACACATTTCTGGCCAGTAATGCGAAACCTTATGTACATATACTTAAAAATGTGGTTGAGAGCGAAGAAACAAACACATAAACGAGCACGATGCCGGGTGAGAGGGTCAAAGGACAAAATCTAACGCGAATATAAATGATGTACTAATTATGAAATGTCGATGGACAAAGAGGATAAAACACGAAGACAGGATGACAAAAGTGCACGTGCAAAACGCGTCCAGTGCTGTCTACTAACTGCATAACGGCTGATTTTAACCGAGAGTAAAGAAACGGTGAAAAGGCTAACTTAAATCACTATACTTTGTTCAACGCCCATCGTACACGACCATCGTGGTAGTTGCATCGATCTCGTATGTATGAACTATATAAATACTACACGATAGAGTAGAGTGGAGCGACTTCGAGGTGAGGAGAGCGGAGTTTGGAGCCATTACTACCTCCAAACACTCGCATTTGTAATGACACACTTTCATTGAACACAAATAGCATGACAGCACGAAACAGTAGCGTTGTGAATGGCTTCCGGTGCCGATTTTATAACTGTGGTGAGTATGAGAAGCTAAAAAGGATTCAACGAAGAGCTGGGACTGGTATTTTCCGTTTACTTCGAGGTGGAACGAACGGAAATGCAGGTGGGCGGAAAGGCAACACGAAATCAGTCCGGCAATCGTTTAGACCTCGCAGATGAAGTACGTTTCGAAGCTACAGGGTGTGTCGTTCCACTTGAGACCCTTGCCATCGCGGTTCCACAGCTCGAGACAGTGTTCCTCCTCACCGTTTTCGTAGCGGAAGTTGTTCGGTTCACCGGCGTTCCAATTCGTGAAGGAAAGCGGTCGCCCGTTCGACACCCAGAAGAAGCTGCCTTCTTCGGCCAGATCGGTACCAGAGGTCCAGAAATGTTCCGTTGCAAGACCTGCGATAGAGAGAGTTAGTGAAGTGTAGCAAAAAAACCTTCTTTTATAACAAGCTTACCATAATCTTTCACATATTTCTCCAACCGATCGTTTTCTTCCTGTGTCTGTATACTAGCGAGCTGCATTCCGTGGAACCGACAGTACTGCAGTGCCTTGAACCAGTTAGCCTATAAAGAAAAGGAAGCAGATACATGAGTTTGAATAACTTCTCGGTTTTACGTAGCTCGCTTTTTAAAACATACTTTAAAGAAAATGCTAAGATAGTAACGCTTTTCTCCGAGCTTCAACAACGGCATAGTCCATCGTGGCGGTGCAGACGATTCTTCCACGCAGTTTGGACAGTCTGTGAATTAGGCAAGCAGAAATAAACATATTTAATCATTTAAATTGCACTTGAATTACAGCTTACAATTTACCATACACACTACGAATATATTACATCTTAACCCTTTTTATTGTCCCAAGTTTTTCAGAAGTAACACTTCTTTTTATTGTATGGGATGCATTTAACCCCGCTATACACTATTTTTATTGGAAGCTACAACGACTAGCAAAATTAAACATAATTCGCATTACAATATCACTTGTTATCAAATTAATTTGACCGTTGAATAGTTGAACACTGTCTGTGTGACATATGTACAATCTACAATACAAGCAGAAAAGAGTCATTAATTGGGTAGACCGATGGACGTTGATGCCCAAATTGTATACACAATTTAATGTAACATAGTTTAAATTAACTTCAAGCTGTAGATAGCTGTAGTGCATAGTATTAAAAAATGTAAGTATTATATGAATGCAACTAGGAGATTAATTGTTTATTGTTTAATGTGAATAGAATATTAATTATTTATTAAATCTCAACTTTTTGAAAATGCGTATCGTAGGTAATTATTCATATCCATTTAGCATTTTTGCCATAGGCAAAAAAGAAAAAAATTAGCTATAACACGCGCTCGAAATCATTGCGAGAAATAACATTTACAACAGAAAATATTGAAGCTTAGTCTCAAACGAGCATTATAAAATTAAGGGGAATAAATTGCTTCATTTCCAATTTTACTTTTTATGCTCTGTTTCCCTCAAATGATAATAGAGTTAAAAAAAATGTCAGACTGCAGAAAAATGAAACCACTATTTTAAGACTCCGTTTAGAAGGCCAAGGTTTGGATGTTATTCAAACTGAATAGCTAAGCTCCTACAAAAAAAAAAAAACTTGCCAAACTGAGTTGGGGAGGATCATTTGAATAGAATTCCGATAAAGCGGCATTATTTTTCAAGAGCATGTTTTTCAGCGAGGATATGTTGCAAGCCAACACAACACGACAGACACGAACAAGATTAGATGAACCGTGACATACGGACGGCAATGCACCGTGGACGGATTCCATCGAAGCATGATCGATCAATATGTCTGCTGGATGGACAAGAATTCATCCTGAACCACGCAGCTTCCGATCACGTACGTACTGCTAATCAACAGGCTCGTACGACACACAGGTGCATTAAGGTTAAGGTCATCCGACGAAGTCTCCGGCAGGATAATGTGTTCTCGGTTGTGCATTAATTAATTTCCCTCAGCAACCGAGCTCCCGTCAGATAGGTATTGACAGACAACGTGCCAAGGTTTCGCGCAGCAGTGCAGCGGTACAGTTTGACAATGTGAAATATGACAGGGAATATTATTACAGGCGCTTGAAGTGAAAGGAGTCTGCCTACGGAGTCTCTTCAGTTACGTGCTAGAAGTGCCATTGATGGTATTTCTTCTGGTTTTTATTTCTAGCATGATCTTTTGCCGACAATGTAGATGATTTTGCCGTGATGATAGATGATGTCTGCAACGAGTCATAAATTAGCGTGCTTCAGGATGTGATGTTTGTGGCCAAAAAGTTACTTAGCTGCAGTTCTGTATGACAGTCTCAGTAAATGGACGTCAATAGCTTGCCACTATGCATAAACTCTCTTCATTATTTTTTTTTCTTCTAAACGCTAGAACACGATTAATGATGCGCCGTACCGACTATGGCGCAAAACTTGTTCATCATCCTTTCCATCTTGGAATGCTACATTCATCGTAGCAGAAATAAAGAGGAAACATTACGCCAAACAAATGGCGTTTAGCTTTGAGGACGAATCATGCACACTGAAATATGATCGCATTTCCCAACCTTTCTACAGACGACCATACCGAGGCACCCGCCGCACGAGGGTACTCCCTTCGGAGCTCATCATTGGGATTCGTGATCTGTGTCCATTAAAGCTGGTGCTTCTTATGTAAGCGATGTTGTAGTTGGTCGAATTGGATGAACACCGCAACCGACCCCGTTCAACCCCCGTCCGACCGAGTGCCCATTGCGTAATGGCGTCGCGGGTATGGAGATAATTCAATTTTGACATTCCCGTGCGAAGACGGAAACCTCGGTAGGACGATCATCTCGGTACTCAAAATACTCGATCGAAATGGGAAGGATCGTATCAGAGATATTAATTTTTCGTCTTTCTGCAAAAGGAAGATGATAGGATCAAGAGAAAAAAAGCCACAACCCTACTACTCGCACACATTCTCCCCTAAACTCTCGCACTTCGCCATTTCGACCCCCATTGACATCCGCACAAACTTTTCGGGAGGTTAATATGAGATTAATTGTGCAGTTATGCCTTGACATTTATTTCACAGGTTATGGTGACAAAAGCGGCACATTTATGGGGAGCTGCGTGCGCAAATGGCATGCACCTTGAGGAAAAGTCGTTTGCACAAGCGGTCAAAACACTTCATCTTTGCCGTACACATCACCTTTACGCTGCCAAATTGGTAGGGTGAACTTTGGGGTTTGCTGATGGTACAATGGTTTGATTTCGGTGTTTCACACATTCATCCTTAGTGAGGTATTGTGAAGTGCAGAAGCGGCTTAAGGTCTGCATGTTAAGTTATCAAGCATTTGTTTGTTCACCTGTATAATAGGTTTGCTTGAACAGCAGAAGAATTATTTATTTGTTCGATGAAAAATACCAAGGATTAAATAATGTGTTCATATGTGTCAATTTTGACTCTTTTTCCTTTTGCTTTGATAATAAATTAACTAAATTAAAAGATATTGAAATAGCAAGCACAACATATTAAAATTTTGTACATAAATGAAAGAAATTTCGTAAAATTGTTTTGTTGGAAACAAAAGCAAACTACTGTACCAAAATATTCATCACTTTATAATTCTGTCAGGACACACAGATTAATTTCTCTATGAAACTCGTTCGAATACTTCCTCATGATCAATCTTTTCTGCCTCAGGGAAGGATACGTCCATGACACTCAATCACCAATCGGTGTAAATGCATCCGGTTTTATCTTCGTCTAACGCATTAACCGCACAATCATAAAAGCGGTCCATGGCGTATAACAGACTCTCTTCAAGTGGTCATGGGGTCACTCAGGGTATAGCTGACTTTGATGGGAGATTCCTATGACTATTCCATTTCATTCCATTAATTGTATTGTTAGGCATCTACTTGGTTCATCTGGCGAAGAATGTGCATTTGTTCGCTCGTTAAGCGGTGGACCTCGTAAAAAGATGTCGATGAAAATCTTGATGGAATTTGAGCATCGCGAGAAAACGTTCAGTTAATGCTCAAAATGTCATTAAATTCACATGGACACCGGGTTAGTATGTAGGCAGTTACGAGGATGAAGGAATTGAACGTCACCTTGTAAAAAAAAACAACGAAAATGACAGCGTCCCTGAGGCAGGTTAGTGATGGGCAGGTTACGAAACTTTTGAGCGCCATCGGGCAAGGAAGTTCATTGCGATCTTTGAGGTTTGTGCAGTACAGCTGTGCAATACAGCCGATCGATCCACAATGCCAATCGGTTTCTTACACCGCAATCAACAAATGCATAGAGTGTGCGTACGCTTTAGCTCCGTCGCGCTCGAATCGCCCTATCTGTGTGAAACAATTCATTTGGGCAGCTTAAAACCGTATTATGATCACGCAAACAAGCACACTGTGCAGAGAGTATATGATTGATATGAGGCAATGCAGGTGCGTTAAATGGATGCTTACCAGAAACGACAGCGAGGCTACAACATACATCATAATTTCGAGTACGCATACCGCCACACAAATACGTTGCCCGTGGTAATTTAAATACAATTCTTCGTTAATTTTCTGTCCAATCGGCGCAAGAGGCACAGCGTACGGTTTTGTCGGAAGGTGTCTCAATAGTGACAAATGTACGCACCGTGATTGATACGGATCGCGCATATTTTTCCACCCCTTTGCTGAGTAGTGGGCCGACTGTCCACAAGTGGGAAGGGCACATGCATGTTGCGTTTCATTATGTATATGCGTTCGACATTCTGTACCATTTGATTCAAACCACACCAAACTCCTGCTGTGGCTGGTGGCTAGCATGGCTTACGGTAATTCGTTTGCCGGTAATGGATGATAGCGTTACCTCATACCGTCACCGGTTTTAACACATGTTTGATTAAACCACCGATCGCACTGCGCACGGCGGGGTTAAGATGGATGGATTTTCGATGGAAAGGTTAAGCCAATTTATTAGCCACTATTAGCCACGAGCCTGTTTCTAACGAGTCGAGATCGGGATGAATGATGTTGAAAAGGAAAGTATCATTAGTAAAATTCATCAAATTGCTATTTTTGCTCAATTTAGAGTGCGCAATTTGTTGGGCAAAGATCATGGCCATGAACTAAAGTGTTTGATGGATGATTGATATGTCTTGAAAGAATCAAAAAATATCTTTATTAGCACTGCACAGTTTATTGCTAACTTTTTTGTTGGGAAACTATTCAATTAGCAGTTCAAATTATTTATCGCATTCAATTACTCGAAACTTAGTATTTCACAATATGGGAATTCTTTCAATCTGGATTGATGAGAATTTTATATCCGGCGACATGGTAGTTTTCAAAACCAATGAGAAAAGAAACCAAAGAAACGTTTGTTTTGTTTGTTTGGCCGAACAGAAATGGAACAACAATTTCTCTCAGATCTCAGAACAAGTTTTGTTCATTCATAAAAGAAACAAAAATCGTAAAGGCATCGTAAAAATCAAAGAAAAAGCAACAATATATTTGCAACGGTAATCAATAGTGGCTTTAAGCATGATTTACCGTGCACCGCAAGGTTACCGCGAGAAAACAAACCACCTAGAACAGCCTTCAGCATGTGGAAATGTACCAATTGTTTATTGAACCTTCTCGGTTTGAGCCACATGCCTGCACGCACCGGACAAAGGGAGTTTTTATTTGGGAATCACAAACCATAAACCTCCACAAAACAGCCATTGGATTCGACACCTGACCGGAAGCTTGCGCCATCGACGACGTGGCCCCTTTATTTCACGCAACCAACCCTCGAACGTCTCACGCACCGCTTCGATTGAAATCGAGAATGACAGTGTATGGGAAGTGTAACGCACCGTAGACTGTTGCGAGATCAAGTTTCAAACAAACGAAGTGATCTGGCGCACCACCATTTGCCTGTAATTAAGGTCATTATTGCGAAAGGATATGTAAGCACGGTAGCATAACATTGAATCAATCTAGCACGACTGTTCCCATCAACAGCAGGGTACCCTCGAATCAAAATCGTCCCCAATGTATCAACACGTAACGTAATCCAACCGATCCGCGTAATCCTGGCCCTATTCCATCATGCCACAATCGGACCGGATAACACCGTTCCCCCGTGTGCCCGTGCACGAGCCAAACCGGATCGTTTCGGTGTGTGGCGAAGGGTCACTTTCTTCGGCATAATTATGTTAATCGTTAGTCGCGGGCCCACCATCCGGGCATGAAACGTGCACCGAAACAGTCGGTGCTTTTATCGCTGTGATGTCATAAAGCTAGAGAGAAAGGCAAGACGGTTTCATCTCCCAACAAAAGCATCCAGTTGTTGATTTTTTTTTCATTAATATCACATAAACACACACACTCGCACACAGACACGCGAAGGAAAGAATCCACCTACCACCAACAGAGGGGTAAATTAAGGAATGATAATTATTGGTACCGTGAGAGTTGCCCGCAAGAGCCTTTGGAGTTGCGCACTGAATTACACTTTCACTGAGCAGCACGACCAACACTGCCAGGACGAAGCCCATCCGATTCCATCGCACACAAACAAGCTTTTTTGGTTGCATCATGAAGCTTTGGTGGAACTTTGTGTGAAGATCAATATTATGAAGTCAGCACTTTTCAACGGGTACGGTTATTTGCACTGCTCACTACAAAAGAGTGTTGGTTTATGGTTTATGTCTGCGCGAAAAAAAAAAACACTTGTATTCGCACGACCTAGCGGAGCTAATTAGGATGCACTTTACAATTCATGCATACAATCACGAGAAGATCACGAGTCTCAACTATAAGATGAAGCCACACGCGCCACGTACGTGAGCTTTGTGATCAACGACTGCCAAACCGCAACTAAACACGCACGCGCTCGAAAAAAGGCACCAAAGACGCCGTGCATGCGAGCCGGTGTGCCTCCCTACCACGGTGCACAAAAGCCACCCCCTCCCGACACACGATACGAAAGATCGAACGAACGGCGAACGAATCAACCGAAGCAACCGATCGACAAATGGATGCAGCGGGTGCGCTGCGTCTTCACCCGAGCGAGGTTCGTCGCTTGTCGCGTTCGAGCGCAAGTCTTTCGTTCCATCACCAGCAAGCGCAACCAGAGGAAGGACGAACATGCGAGGACAACTACATGGGAAATCGGATCGGTTTGTGACCGTGCGGGAGCTGGTGACCAAACCTAACCTTCCCCCAGTTTTGCACACACACTAAACCGCAAGGCCCCAAGACCTCCGTTATGCTAATGGTGCTGTTTAAATCATTCGAACGTACAATAACACACAAAACAAAGCAAAAACTAAAACAAGACAGGTGGCCTTGGGAGGTGTGTTGGTGAGAGTGCCCAACCGCCCGCTAATCCGCAAGGTGGTTCTGTTCTGGGGTTAGTTTGTGGGGTTGCGAAAATGAAGAGCATAACCAACCAACGGAATGCAGCATTTGGTTTCGACACCACGGTACGAAGCGTGCGTGAATTCTAGTGCCATCTAAGGGTTCCTCCGTGCTTGCATACCCTGCGTACCCTGTGGTGGGTCAGCCTAGTGCCGTCTTTTACGCTGGGCAATATCTGATCGGTGAACCGGTTTCAACCGACTCGTGTTTAGGAGAGATGAGTCGGAAAGGGTTCCAATGCATGGCGGACTGTACACGCGTTTTGTTTTTTTGTTTTTAGCTGTGAGCGTCTTACATGAGAGCACCTCAGCTGACCACAGTTACTTGGAACCGGACGACAATCTTTACATCATCCCCGGGATGATGATGGGCTGAGGAGGTGAGAAAGAGAGATGGTTTACGTTTTCGTCGCCACTGTACGGAGGTGGGAATTGAACTACCGAACGAGATGTGTTTGTTGTTTTCTCTCTGCCTTGATCAAACATTTCAAAGACGCAGAAGTACGTCCGAAATAGTAATAATAAAAAACACACACACAAAATGGAACATATCTAACGGCAGCTTCACTGTACTTTAAATCCCTCAAATCGTGTGGCATCGGATCCCAACCGGTGTAAACAAAGTGATTACACAAGCATGTCTGTTTCTTCGTGCTCTCCTTTTATAGGATGTAGTGCCATTTTTTACATGCCAAGGAAATTTGGGCATATCAGTGGGAGCGAGTTTTTTTTTCTCCTCTTGGTGGTAGCAGTAACCGTGCTAAGCACCGTTACGTTCACATCAAGACGTTTTGGAATGAAGCACCCAATAACAAAAGGTGAAGTAATATTAAATGTAATGGAACACATAATGACAGTTGACTTGGTTTGAGCTTCCTGCTTCATTTACGCGTAAGAGTTGTTATCTTTAGATTTATATTCGTTTCAAACCCTTCTGGAAGTTTGAACAATCTAAACGTGGCACGAAATCTGCTTGCCCTCTAGCGACGCGAAGCATAAATCACTCACGGTGGTCAATGCTTACCGACAGCCATCTTTATCCCCCTACAGACCAACAGAAAACCACATGAAAAATGGTTTCGATAACGAAAGATCGTGTCATAGCTGAAATCGAAAGTAATGTCATGTGGGACGAAAAGGTGTCCTGTCTTCGGTGCTGCTTGCCCACCTGATCAGATCAGACGATAGTCATCCTTGAGCTGAGCTTTCGAGCTTGATCTCGGGTCACAGTGAGTAGTTCACATGTGCGCGTCCTGATTACGCCGGTCGCCCAATATCGCGGTCCACCGGTACGGGCATCACCAACAACCTTGAGCAAAAGTCCAAGTGAATGGGGAATACTCTCTTTTTCCACTGAAAACAATTGCAACCATATAACGAATACAGACAACTCAAGGATTATTACACTTTCCAGCGAGTACCGCTACCGGGGATTGTTTTTGTATTGCATTTTCTGGACGGTGTAACTTCAGGTCAGGGAAACCACATTCTTAACACGTTCCAACGGGAGCAATGCTGCTGCACGCTGCCACTTTGGAAGAGAATGGAGAATTGCTGTGCTAATTACCCGACCAGCTGGTAGGTTTACGCTGAGAGCTGATTGCTCGTTTGTCGCACTAATGCGAATTGGAGATTATGACAAAATTGTGCTTTTTTATCAAAATCAGGTCAATTTAATTCCCAACATTTCCAACAACATGGTTTTGTACGTTAAAATTACAAGCTGTTAAAATGGCACCGCTTAAAAATCAATGTCGTCATGGGGCAACAAGCAAAGAGTTGAACGCAGTTGGTGCCAATAGCAGTCGCGCTTGCAGTGCTTACTATTGATGTAAACAAACATTTCAGAGAATGCTGATTGGTAATAAATTCCAATTAAAATGGAGCGTTGTTTGCGTGTTACATAAGCGCTCATTCTGGCGGAAACATTCCAGTTTATAGTGAATTAGAACAATCTGCATACCGCGGTATGTGATCCGATGCAGGCTGGGTGCTAAGTAATAATAATAACAATTAGCAAACATTGATTATTTATGAAGCAATCATATGGTAGTAGGTATCCCTGTCACGACATGAATGTATTTTGCCGCCAGCTAAATAGCTTGATTGTGCTGCGTTCGTTCGAACCGTGCGTACACCGTGCAGAAGAACTGTGATTGGGTTGCCTTCGGAACACGTCCTCTTCGTTCGATCGTTTACTGTAAGGCTGCGAAAACATGGGATCGGTTTCGATGGATGTTTAAAAATAGTGCCTTCAACCTTCACAGGCCGTAACTGAGCCAGAACTCGTTCTGATTCTTGGTAATTCTAGATCACCGCTCGGTTCCACCTCGGTGATACGCGCACAAGCGCTCCGGTGTGGGAGGTCATTGTGTTTCGGTGACATTTAAAATCTTCTTATTGCAGGATTCATGTTTCCGGCTAGACGGATTCACTCGCATTGTATAACATATTAGCATATTAGACTGATTATGCCGCAGAGGGTGCATTAAAGCGAATTGTGAATAACTTTGAGAGTCTTAACTGATCGTTGGAGACATAAAAGTTCAATCGCATGGATTCCTTAAGAGTTTTTAGAAAGCGTAGAATTGTTTTAGAACTATACTACAGAACAAACCACATTAAGCTTAATGTCAAAGTTCTTGAGATATCCGATCGGTTGGTTGATATTTCAACGCACAGCACATTTTGGGGAAGATCGTGTAGTACTGAGAATGTTACAAGTGTTATATCTGTTAATTAGCATTTGACATTTGTTTGAATGGCTTCCATCATGGAGGAAGAATACAAAAGGAAGAATTCGCAAAAATGGATAACATAAATATGGCAAACTTTATTCCCTAGAAGGTTTAAACAATGCAAAACGAAATGTTAACCAAAGATGGACAAAACGAAGCAACAACGAAATCAGAAAAACCATGTATTGATGGTGTGCGAATCGGTTAAAATACCATCTCCAAATACCAAATTAAATTGACCGGAGGGAACAACGATATTAGTGAGGCAATGTGTTAGCAAAAATAATTAAGTTAACTACCAAAGCACCAACCATAGTTTATTGGTATACGAATATAAACAAATGTCTATTATAATTGATTAATAGACGAACTAAAGTATTTGTTGAAAATGATAGATTACTCACCAACAATTGGAATCATCTTACCTTGGCCATCCTGCCCAGTGAAAGAGAAAAAGTGCAAATCCACTGTAAAAATGGTGTCTACGAAAGAAACATAAAACAATTCTGACGTTTCCTTTCTATCTTCACAGCTTTAGTACGATTTATTCATGATGAAAACATTTCAATCAGCCCATGCGCAATTTCTCTGACATGGTTTGGTCTTATGCACGAAATGGATCTGCCTGCTGGTAAGCCCCTCGGTTAGTTTTTATCCTTACGCAGCCATCATAGTCTCTATCCATTCGCGTAGAGATTATATTAAACACTACTGTACGGTCTCGACGATTAAATCAGGTCGAAATGTGGGATGTTGCTTGTTGCTTTTCAGATGCTGTTGTTTGACGTCTTGTTTGAGAACAGAAAAAAAAAATACGTAGTCGGGATCGGGTGACTCAACGCTAGCCTAAATTTAATCTGAAAAAAGAATAGTCAACCAACAAACTTTTTTCGTATGGTGTATGAAGCCGTCTGGTATAATGTATAGTTACCCTAAAATCATGTTGAGTATTGCAATGTCCAGTAGCAAGTGTCCCGTTGCTACTCGTGCTAGCTTCGGAATGGTCTACTAAAAGCAGGACCTCCGGCAAAGATTGCTCCTTGACCAGAGATCCAATATTGCAAGTTTTACGTGTTAAAGATGGTGGTGAAGGACACGCTAAACTCGCCGGGATGCTGTCCGGACACGTACACCTTCGACACGGCACTGGTGGCTGTCGGCGAGGGTGCAATCGTTGGTGGCGCTGGTGAGACGACCGGCAACGTTGGTTCAATGGCAGAGAGGAGACGGTTTTGTCGCTCACGCTCTTCAAGCAGCGGCAACAACAGACTCAACTTGTTGGACAGGTCGTCCGCCGGGTTCGTTGTCGGTTGAATGCGAATGGTGGAAGTCGTCGGGATGGTAAGTGTTTCGGTAATGAAGGATGTTATTACGGTGCTGGTAACGTCACTCTCGTACACGGTGGTTAGGATCTCGCGTCCCTGGAATGTGACCGGCAGTACGATCGATTTCGTCTGCGTGACCGTTTCGACAACTTCCTTCACGTGTGTCTTATAGTCGGTGGCCGTTGTCACCACCACCTGATAGCGGTTCGGGTCCGGTAAGAATTCGGTTGGGCGCGGTATGAAGTTGGGCTCGGGAGCTACGCCCAGGTTGCCGAGCAGCAGCTGGGAAAGCAAAATGTTTGCCAGCGGTGCGTTCGACAGTACCGAGTTCGGATCGGCAGGTTTGCCCTTAGTTTGCACGAACGGTGTGGCTTCGTAGATCGTGGTCGAGATGGTGGCGGAATAAGCAGTCGAACGGCCGCGGAAGGTGTTCTGGGACACCGAGATCGTAGTGGTAGGCGTGGAACTGAGAATGAACTTGGTGATCTCGAACAGACCATCATTGTTAAAGGACGTTATCTCCTTGTTGAGCACGTGCACGGGCAGTCCGTTGGGACCTTGTGTCAGTGAGAAGCAGGAGGTACATATCTCCTCGATACTGGTGGTAGTGGTCTTGATCAGACTGATCTCCGTCTTGGAGTTGGCAACCACCGATACGGTTGTATCCGTCGGAAGGAAGAACGTCACCGTCAGTGCGGCCGTACTCGGCTGGATGTTGGAACTGCCGAGACTAACTGTCTTCCGTCGCCAATCCTGCGTCGATGGCGATGACTGTCCGAAACGATTCCAGTTACGACCTTGCTCTTCTTCTTTGTAAGTACCTCGCGAATTACCTCCGCGACGTGAGTTGCTGGGCCGTGTAGGAACCTTGTTGTACGCAGACAGGGTAAACGTTGGTCTTCGACTGTTGGCATTGTAAACATTTGGTTTGTATGCCAACGATTTTAACGTATTGCGATTGCGCGATCGGGCAGCATTTCTAGCCAGGGTCGTTTGTGTTGTGGTGGCACGAGGCCGACTTGGTTTGACCGGCTCGTTCGCAGCAATGCGACTCTTTGACAGCAGCCGATATTCGGAATAGTTGTCGCGAAGGTTCTTGTTCAATCGAGGTGTTGTCGGATAGTCGACGTAATCGTCCGCCGTGTAGTACCGTGCATCAACACGATTTGTAATCGTTGGTGTGTCTCGATACGTGACCCGACCGCGCCGTGACGTTCGGCTATTGATCGCTTGGCGCTTCACTCGACCACTACGATCACCGGTGTCTTCCGGAGATGCTTTTGCCGCTTCCTGCTTTAAACGTATTTCGTTCGTAATCTCACTTAGCACGCTCAGCTCAGGATCATCCTCGAAATCTTCATCCAGCGCATTCAAATCAAGCAATTCGCCAGAATCGCGTGCTAAATAACGTTGAATGCCAGTCGAAGATGTCAGCAAGCGACAGCGCAGTGCGCATGAAGGGGATTCGGCACCCGCCGAAAAAGCGTGAAACCATGGTTTTCACAATGTAGTAAAAACGGTAGCACAGAAGAACAAATAGAAGAAAAGAAAGAAAGAAAAACACATAATTAGGCTGGAGATGACCACCGGCAGGCTAGTGTGCTACGGTTTGCAAGTTGTGTATGTGTATTGGGCGTTTGTTTTGCGGTCAAGTCCGTGTGGTGCGGCACGTGCTTTGTGGTGATGCAGATAGATGCAGTCAGTGTTACAGGGTCAGTAAGATTCGGTCAACACACCATACCGACAAACAGTTGAGCCGTCTCCCTCCGGTCGCTTGTGAAAGGTAGCCTTTATAAAACAAACTATTATTAATAACAAAACTCCCAACATAGATGATCCCCATGTCCATTGACTGTACAGATGAGTAGGTTAATGCCGTGTACGTACAGATAGTGAGAGGATATGGTGTGAAAGTAGAAGTGTGAAGTAGTGTGTTAAAATTGTGTAATATTACTTACAGCTAAAGGATACGAAGGATAATAACCAAACGATTTTTTTCACATGCGCTAATATCTATTATTTGATAATCATATACTATAATCTTTCAGGAACTCGGAGAGAGAATAAGTTTAGTAGCATTTACAGTATATTACAATAAGACAAAAGTAAAGCATATTCAACATCTACATACTTCGAGTCGTCACCGTGATCTACATTTGCTTCTAGTTCATGAGAACTTGTTTTATTGCGAACAGTTGATTTCTAAAATGTTACTTTTTCTTCCATTATGGCTATATCCACTCTTGGTTTCTTTGCAAACAAAGATATTTTCCTAACTTGATTGTGCTTGTATAGAACAGTAACATCTGAAAAAATGGGTTGTCATTGCAAATGATTCTGTTTAACGTTACTTAACAATTTGGAATAATCTTCGTTTGTTTTATCAGTTTTATCGTTACTTAAGAAAGTTTGATCCCAATGAGTCGCATTCGATATCTCTGCTGGCATCGAATGGAATAGATATAGACAGACAATTGATATGAGACAATTATATCATTAGATGCTTATAAGGTTCTTTAATACTAGGTTCTTTTAAACTTATTAACCTTAAAAGACCGACAATCTTTTGCTGAATAGCTAATGTGCTTAAGGCAATGTGAGACAATGTGTATAAGTTGAAGTTTGAAGACTGGACAATATTTTCGTATAAAAACAGTCATTTTATTGTTGATTGCTGTTTTAATAAATAAAAAACTCTAACATCAACATGATCAATCACATGTTCGATGGTGGCTAGGAAGTAGCTTGATCTTACAAAATATCCCTTCATTTTTTTTGTATTTTGAGGCCACACACATTGTGCTCTTCGTTACGAACCCTCTTCATCTTCATTACCATGTTATTCGTTGATTATACAAGTTCAACAATCAATGTTCGATAATGCCACACATTATCACGAGGTGCTTGTTATCTGAAAAAGGGTTATGTTTTCTCACTTTTTTTGTATTCGCAAGCATCGAAAACTAGCACAACTTATCAGACACCATTAAGTACCGTCTGCCAAGTCTAGTTCCGCCCTTGAACTTGATGGCTTACCAGCTTCCTTCCTGGTAGGACACTCGTTTACGAGAAACGCAGAGACGGAAGAGGAAACCCTAGCTTAAACGGGCCTGAGAAAAACTGGTACTCGGCGTCGTAAGGGCTTGTGTGATAAACGAGTCAATGGAATGGTCAGAGATAATACCCTTTGGTTTACACTCGTCCAAACCATCTCATTCCCATCGTTCGGTGGCATAAACTGAGTCTGGGTCCGGTTCACCGGTACCAGTTCGGACGACCTTTACGTACGCGTAACGCGTCGGATTCCAAACGTCCCACGGTGGACCCACCGCGGACTACACCACTGTGCCTCGGGGCTAATTGGCGCGGAATGATAATTGTGCTCTTTTATCGTTTCTCTTGCCCAGTGCTCTCTTGCAAAGCTGATCTTGCGCAGCACCACGAGGCGTTGACGGTTGCAGATGAATACCATCCACATCGTCATCATCATCATCATTTCCATTCATCCGGATCCAACTCTAGGAAAGCGGTCCCATCGCATCCTCCCTTTCCTCCAGCCGGCCAATTTGACACAAATGTCAAGGACGAATTTTCTGTTTGATTTACTGCCCGTAGGTGAGATGCGCGGAAGAAGGTTTATCTTCAGAATCGAATTAGATTGTCGTTTTTATTTCACGCATCACAACAGTTGGTAGTAGCACTCACCTTCTGTGGAAGTTGTCTACTTGCTCCCGTCCATGACAGTGGACGTTACTCATTGAGCATTGATTTCAAGAAGGTTAATTTGCTGAATGTGGTATTTCCGTCTAGGAATGCTCAAACTGTTTGAAACAGCTTACTTACATTATACGTGTCCATAGTGAAGTCATCATTGTGTCAATACCTTTTATTTTGAGCTCCATGGGAAACAAAATCGTGTTACGCGCTTAGAGATGAACTTTAAACTGATTGACATGTCCGTTAGGAAAAAAGAGCACTATTCTTGAGCAGATACAAAAAAACCGAAAGATTTGTTTTGGATATGTTAATGGTATAACATCCAACGTCAACAACCCAAAAGTCGAATTTTAATATGTTTTATTGTATTGCATATGATTTTGCAGTTCTATTGCATGAATACAAAAAAATGAATATCTTATTTTCAAGCCTTATAGATTAACTGCAATGTACTGTTTAACTACAGCCTGACTTAAAGAAAATTATAGGTTATAGCTTAGATAACAAGTTGCGTGATTTGAAACACTTTAGGCCATATCTTGTTTATGGTCATTCCGAATTGGGTACGACCCCCTATTATCAAGACCATTCAGCCAGGTGAACGTAAAATCTTATCCACCTGATTAACTAAATTGCTAGTTGTATGGGATAACTTTCTTACAAAAGTCAGGTTTGCAAATGTGCTATTAAACTGAAGTGTTAAAGTTCGCTAAAGTACTCAAGCAAAAAGAAACCAATTTTTGCCTAGGAATATTGGGAAAATATTATCCGTTATAAGTGGTATAGTTTAAGTAACCCATTGTGTGGCTTTTGCTTTGCAGATCTTTCATAGCGATCCATTCTTTTCCCATAATGTTCCCGTACAAACCGTTCACTTGTTTCAGCTAACAGTTAGTTAGATGCCCAATAACAATAAACTAGAACTGGATCATTATCAGGGTTTAGTGCAATGTTCAGGAAGCTGCCCGGTAGATCAATGCCCAATTATCGTGGGCATGAAGACGATTGCAGCCTCAGCCTTGGCTTCGTTTCTTCACGTGATTGCACCTTGAGTTTTTTTTATTTATCTGAAGAACGGCCAGACCACTATATCTATGCCTTGAGTTTCATGTTGTGTGTGGAATTCCGTCAAACGATGGCCCAACGAACATGGCAAAGCCGAAACGACAGCAACATAGGCTTATGCAGTGCCGTTGATGTTGAACTGTCGAGATGGCTTAAAGGTTAATTACCTGTTCTGTTGCTGGCAGGCGTGCTGACGTTTCGCACCGTATGCGTGTAGCGTGAGTGGCGATTCCACCGTGATTCCGCCTTGAAAGGAATATTGTTGTGGCCATCTTTCTTGTTCTGCACAGCGGTGGTTACCAATACGGCACAGCCACAAACTGGCGTGGGTGCGAACAGAAGCGATCTCATAATTTGATGTTGCTCATGTATTGCGGAGCACCCATCGCGATAGCCATTTTCGAAACATTGCCCGTTTAGCAGACAAAATGCATTACGGTGATCATACGAAAGCGATATGCGTATAAGCGCTGGCGCTGGTTACTGCTGGTGAGGAAAGAAGCTGGGACAGTTAATTCATGTAAAAATCTATCCGTGAACGGGAAGTTTCCTTACGCTTTGATGGCACGCTGGAAACGATCGTAAAATAAAACGATGCCCTCCAAAAGGTTGCATCGAATAAGTCCGCTTTGGCTTTCTTCTCCTGTCTCAAACTCAAGCGAGCGATGCTTTTAAAGGTTCACCTCATGAGGACAAGATTGTGTAACGCAAAGCAATGTCATCCCCAAAAGAAAATAATAAAGAAAAAACCCAGAAACATTACCAAATGGAATTTCCACCCAGGTAGACACCGGTGGCATCAGCGTAGAAAGTAGTAATTTAGATAGTTTTTGACGACAGCTACTAAGCGATTGATGCGCCCAAATGATGGGTTACAATGTTGGCTCGGGTGGCACTTGATCTTTCGGGGGAATTTTGCTACGCATGAGTGGAAACATTCATGAAGCTCGACATGCTTTTTTAAGTGTTGAAGTTACGTTTAAAAATAAATGACGACTTGCACGGCAGCAAACACCGCCGAGTGGATAACCTGCACTTAATGTACCTCTATGACATGCTTAACGGAAAAGGCCATTAATGAGAGAATCGATAAGGACGCTTCAACATCTAGATACGATCAAGATATGAGTTAAACGCTTGTTTATGGTTGGAATAATGGGCGGAAAGAAAAATCGAGACGAAGTCAAAAGGTCAGGTAGGATAAAGATTACTTTGAAGAGCATGTTGATGCTTGAAAATGATATAAAAAGATTATTGTGTTCTTTTTATCGCTGCTAATGCTTCCTTTTGGAACCATACGTGTTTATCTGATATCGTATACGTAGTTGTAAAATGCTGTGGAAATAGAATAACATCGCTGAATAGGTACATGGATTTACATTTTAAATTCACTCCAATAGAATGGTCAAATTGATCATATTTGTTACAAATGATTAATTTTTGTACGTACCCGAGAGCTGAGATGCTGTAACGAAAAAATGCAAAGAACACATTAGACCTCCAAAACATACACACACAGGTAGCAATTGAAAAGAGTGGATTGTTTCTGGGAAGGATGCATAATTATGATTCTTTAATTATTAGTACTATCCGTTCATTTATCTTGTGCCCGCGTGTACTTAATTTAAAAGCAATACATGATTTTTTTTAAGACTTGCTCAAACATTCCACTGTATGTGACAAAGTAGCCAAATCCACCGATCGTCGATTCCGAAATGCATTAGTCCATTTCCCATGAGTAGATCAATGCACCGCTAGTGTTCAGTATGCCAACAAAGTATTGGGAGACACAGTTGCGTAACCGCTCATTAGTCCCTATCACTCACCACTTATCGGCTGTCCGCGTGGGGTGTTTAGAAAATGTTTCACCAACCAAGGAGCATGTTAGATTTGATTAGTTGTCAAACATTTCATCCGTCAAATTATGGTGGCCTGGCGTATGGACTGAATGTGGCAAAACGCACACCAAACACCACCACTGTTGTGTGTCCTTAAAATGAAAAGAATTTACCACCGTACGTTCACCATTCCCATTGCCCCATCGCCCCTTGTAGCCTTTTCTCCATAACAGATTGTAGCTATCGAATTCGTGGTTGCACTGTTGCTGCAATTGGCAATCGATAGGACTACCGTACGAAGTAACCACAAGTGGTATGGTAGCTACAGTGCAAAAAAAATACCTATAATTACCACAAGTATCGATCGATCATCCGCCACGGAACGAATGGGCTGAAAGGCGACGATAGCTAAGGAGCATTCAAAGCATTTGCAACGAATCGATAAATTAAGTCTAATCGAAATGCTTAACGACAGGAGCATTGGGTAATGCTACGGAATGAAGGCTCAAACCTTTCCCTGGAGCCGTAACATCGTAAGCGGAAATACGTCCACACTTCCTGATTGTGGTAAAGATAATTTATCTAGCGTCTGTTACAATTCCATTACTTGACATTTCAACCGTCTGACAAATGATTTGAACTTGGCTTAAATAGCCCTCTGTCTGCAAAGCTCAGAAGGAACGATGAAAGAGATTTATAATTGACATTAATTATTAGATACAAGAAATCATCTGCATCATAAGATTTATATTAATAACTGGTACGCAAATAATCGAGCACATTTCATTACAGATAGTGAAATGAATTAATGAAAATCAAATAAGATAAGTAACATGTTACGCATACCTAACAAACAGGCAGGACAAACACTTAAAAGAGCTAACCTAATAATCGACTTCTCTCCCAAATCGCTGCCCATCTCTTCCGGTTAGCTTTGACACATTGGAAATCAAACTTAAGATAAGCCCAAACCAAATAAACTGGTCTGTTAGGCTCACTGGTGACAGCAGCCATAACTGATCGTTAGTCCCGTGTCTCATTTCCTGGTGATGTTTTAATTCATTGCTCCACATGGACAGTAGCCGCTACGGTGCCCAGAAAGATTGCAGCAGTGGACATTGTGGAGACAGTTCCATTCAAATCAACTCTTCCCGCTACCGATTACTGGCGAATCGGTTCGTTTACAAGTGTTGATGGTGGTAAAATGTATGCACAGGTAACTTTCACAAGACACCACTTCTCTGGATGCTGTTGTTATCGTGTGGTAGTTTTTCCGGTCGGAGATGGAACGAATAACAGCCTATACGTTGCATGGTCGGTCAATCGTGAAGAGAAGGATTTGCATAACAAGCGAATGCAATCGAATTTTTCGTTACACTTGACACATGTCTCTTTGCGGGAACGAACCCGTTTTCCTACGTAGATTTATTATCTACGCAAGTGTTAATAACTCTTTTCGACGAAAAAAAAAAATACCACACTTATGCAACGAGTAATCATAATTTTACGTTACTTGTGAGCCATATAAGCCTTCAAACATGTGCTAATGTGATTCCTCTTGTTGTAAACATCAAGTATTTTAACCAACAATGCAACAACAATATCATGATCGTTCCGGAACCAGCTGATAGCATTTCATCGCTAGCCTAGACATTGAAGGTCTTTCATTGACAGATTGTTCCCTTTACAACCGCACACACACACTCTCTCCAACTCCCTCCCTGTGTTTTTTTGTTTAGTCCTAAGTAGACATAAAATGTGTTTGTGTAATGTAGCTAACCACCGTGTCACCGTGTCCTTCCCAAGGCATGCAGCTGTCACTGTTACCGCCTACCAATGATATCACGATCGCACTCGACCGTTCGGCTGCTCCAAACGGAACTGAACGCTATTGCTCAGCAAATACTGTTTATGCGTCTAATTCCTTGCAAGCACTAAATTATAGGTCAAGAGCGGAGTAAACAGAACAGGTATCTTTGCACCGGCAACCACACCACCAGAACCACCGCACCGCAATGCCACAATTACCTCCCGGACATTCGAGAGCGGTTGTTAATCGTTAGAATGAGTTTGGATTAGGACCGGAGGACTTGAAGGAAAAGGAAGAGGAACTGTTTGAAGGACGCTTGATCGATATTGATTGAATAGGGTCCGCAGGATAATTACCTCTCTGTTTGCTGTAGTACTTGTCGCGGTAGAACGAGTCCACGTGCTCCGACTCGCCGGACTGGAGTGACTCGATGTCGTAACGATCGTTGTCGAACGATTCGCCCAGATCATCGTACTGGTCCAGATCACGCTCCTCCCGGTAATCCTCGCCGCCCGTCTCCTCGTCGTTGTACTGTTCGTCCTGGATGCCACCGTCTTCCTCGGTCCGATTGTACTGCCGGCCATTTCGACCATTGAACAGATCGTACCGCGAGCCGCCATTTTCACTGGAGGTGGTTTGGTTTTGCTGTCGGACGTCCCGGACGGATGCGAGCGGGGAGAAGGGTTTCGGCAGAATCTCTTCCACCGATGGCACGCGAATCTGTGGCTTGCGACCCGGATGTAACCGCCGTTCCAGGTAACGCTGGAGTATCTTCTGCGTGATTAGGTTCTGTCGCTGGATTTCCAGTACTTGTGGGTCTATATCTGTTGGGAGGGTGTTTGCCGTTGTTGTCGGGGTGTCGGGGGTGTGTGGGTTTGTGTGGTTGTATGTGGGACGTTGTTTATGCAGGCAGGAAGTGGGATGGTTGCGTTGCGGGTCCGGTGGCAGATGCGTTTTCGGGTCGGGTTTATCGGCCGTAACGGTGTGGTGTGGAATTTGGTTTATAAATTTCAAGTAGCAAGCAAGATAGCGAATGCAGAAGATAGATTTGGAAAAGAAACAAAAAAGAAACAGAAGTAAAGAGAGAGAAAATACGGAAATAGAGGGAGGGAGAGTGTGTGTGCGTGCTCGGGTCCATCAAAGTTGTGTAATGGAGGCACCAGGGAAACGAAACAAACGGTCCCAAAGTATCCCCGGGATGCGAACATCCGAAACCATCACCTTGCGATGGGGTGTTGTTTTTAAAAGGGTGCTTTATCCAACGTTTATTGAATGCTTAGGAGTGGCCCGCGATTATTTCAATACGTTTGGATGGCGGCATTTCCTCTTGGACAGATACTTAAGACGACGCGAGACGATGGCAACGGTAAACCCAATCCGCGTAACATTGCAAACTGAGGTGGGATCGAACCCTGATTTGAGCTCAACTGGAGAGCGATGGTTTCATAAATAACCGATGAATAAATTGATTATGTTTGATTTGTGTATGCGAAGCGTCTCACCGACCATCGACTGTTGTGTTTTGGAATTCTGCTGCATGATGGGATATGAAGGCGCCACAATGAGGTTAATGGTGAGCATGTGTATCCTATTAAGCTGTTGGTTGGTTGGTCGCTTATCTGGAAGGGTTTCGGATGCCAAGCCCCAAAATGGCGACGATCGCTGAATGTAATATGTTATTACACGCGTGTGTGAGTTACGTATCTAGACTTTTTTATGTTTTATGAAACAATGTTCGATTTTGGGACATGCATTATCCCAAGTTAAATATAATTTGCAAATTACCCCAAAAAGGTGGACTGTATTCCAACACCAAGCAGATTATTCCATATAAATAGTAAATGGATGATCTGCAACTGTTTTTTTTCAATATTTACTCGAGTAAAATGTAATGTAATTAAAGAGCACTTGTACGATCCCTTAACATTGCATCATTTAAACAATATTGCCGCATTTCATACGATTCCGCTCAATGTGATGCACCGCTTGTACACAAAACAATTATAACTCACCGTAACTTTGGCTGCTTTTGAAACCTGCAAACAACGAAACAAGACAACGAGAGTTTCATTACCATCCAATTCAAATCCGTATTCGCAGGGCGCGGTACAGCGTTAAAAGCGACAGGCGGTGGTTAGCAGCGGGGAGAAAAGGAGGAAGCAAGGAGGATGACGAAACGAATTCTTTCGCCAGCAGCAACATTAATGGTAAAAGCTCCTACAACCTCCTTATTTACAGTCCCCCATCCCACCCCCAGGCCAACACCTTGCGCGATCGGTCATAGCCGGAGCTTGGTTTGCGGGTCAAGTTGCCAATAATTTCACTCCGCGTTCCGTCCGATGTCGCTGTGGGGTTGGATCGATGGTGGATATGCGTTTTTTTGCTTAGTTTTCAAATTTTGTAGGACATGGTCAGGTGTGGTTCACGCTGGGCAAAATTACACATACAATCTGGCGGTGTCGTGGTCGAAGCATGGGTTACGATAATGACAAGAAAATTATTTGCTATTTGGCTACTGTTTGGACGAAAGCATGGAGGATGGTGAACCAAGCCGAGCAGGGAGAAGATGTTTGGCATTGACCTTGCGATTGTGCAATCATACGAGAATGTGTAGCTAGATGAGTGTTGCGGTTGTCGCAATATTTTTGACGCACATTATTTGATGGCAAACGTTTCAAACAAAACATATTTATTGACTAATTCAAGGGGTTTTATAGCGTATTGTGTATCGACTCGACTGGTTGTTTGAAGAGATTATAGTTTATAGCTATAGATTATAGTATAGTTAATTGTTCATACATGACAGTTAAAAAAAATGAATCATGTTTAAGCACTGATCGATCAAACGTTCGGTTGAATCGTTTATAAGTAACATTACATTTGGAAATATATAAACACTTTAACATCAGCAGCTCCACAAGTTCTGGGGATGGGTTTTACGTAACGTTTTCCATTAGAAACTCCTTATTGTTATTGTGTTCAATTCCGAGACTATTGGTCAACGTCAACGTTCACTATTGCTTTGGTCAGCACCTAACCATTGCGTATCAGGCCAATTTTCCGATGTATCGACTTCGGCACCGAGAAGCTAAATGAAATGTCACAGGAACTCATTTTCACGCACTAACGTGAGACATTGAGTGGTGCGAGATGAATCTGAGCGTTCCGTCAGGCGCCAACATAGACATTAGAAAATTAACAGAATGTTTTTATGGAATTAAATAAAAATAAAAACATCTATATTCGATATCATCAGAAAATGATTATTGAGAGTATGGTCGCATTTGGGGTATCTTCAGGAGCAACAAAAATTTAATAGCGAACCCTTTGCAAGTTAATGCAAGAATTTATGATTATACCTTGCATTATGGATGCATGATCTTCATAGTAATGGCATTCCGATTGCGTTAATCTCCATAAGGTAGCCCTTAGATTTTTCTTGTTGAGTGTAACGAGCTTGCTCAGTTATTTTTAGATGGTTACTAATCCTAGGTTAGTGTTAATTTGGAATTGAGCCTTGGATTGACGTACCAACAAGAACCACGACAGACTGCGAACCATAATTTAAATCACGGCTTTTCTGTTACTAGTACGTTTGGGATTACACACTTACACATGACTTATATTACGGGTGATATAGCCGACGTACAAATCGTGCGCACACAACGTCAACTTATGTCAGCAATAATAAAACACCAAATATTCTGGTGAAACAAAGTGGAACTCAACGTTCTTTAAGGCATATGTCCATCTATTTAAAAGGGATTTACAAGCAATGTGCACCGATGAGCCACACCATACCGATTGCCTGGTGATTTGTCATGCGAATTGTCTAAACAGATCATATCGCAAATATCGCCCAATACTGTCCTTTAAGAGCATATGCTTAATTTTACTATCCAATATTAGATTCATTGCATCAGTTATGAGTTATAATTGTTTCAAAACAATTATAGAAATATATAAATATAGAAATTATAGAAATTTATATAGAAATGCTATGTTTTTGCTTTAGTTATAAACTTTCTCCACAGAACTATCACCATGGGATTTCCCTTGGGAATGCACAATTGCAACCTAACCGCTGAAGCTGCATTAAACTTCCGCCTTTAGATGTCTGCTAATAAACGTTTAAAAATCCCTACCCAGAGGCCATTTTCTAAACTGTTCGCCCCCGTCCCGAGCGAGATAAATAATATCGTTTTCTTTCCGACCAGATTTTATTTCCCGGTGCCCAACGGTCGTTCCAAGTATTCGGCATGATTTCCGGATCACAGACCGATCCTAAGACCAACGGATGGCGAGTGATTTTCACCCAACCATTGTTGCGATCATAGCCAATGCACCTTAGGTGCAGCACTTTCTCCTCAAACCCCAGAAGGACGGTAATGAATCGACGTAGCGCAAGTGGGTGGAAGGTTGAAAGAAAATCCTTCCGCAGTTTGTCGTTGTCCGGTTAGATTAAACTCAAATTTCTTCAACTGACGGACCCATGGCGTTGGCGAGATCATGGCGATGAATGGTGGGAAAGAAGTGGGCGATGAAGCTCGAGTCTGTACTTGCACATTCGCTCTAACGTCTCTAAAAGCGTGTAGCTCTCGGTAGCTCGATAGGGGAAACGAGTTTTTTTCCACACACCGAACGAACATTGCTCGCTGCCCACATACTGTCCGACTGGCCGGAGTATTAAGGTGTGTGTTTGTGGTTAAGGATTGTGTGCAAAAAAAAGCAACAAGCATTCCAACACCGGTTGACTTCGTTCGGATCGGTAGATCAGTGCAAAAACATAACAAAATGAAAACTATAACATGCCTCCTTTCAGCAACGATCAAGTTGACCTTGCACCGATCTTGTGCCACCATGCCTGAAGTCCCGATGGTCATTGAGCTGTCGTAACGGACCAATCTACTAGATCGGATCAAGTACCTAGCAAGCGCAACGGAGCGGGAGCTATTATGCTCGAGCAGCTTTGTAAATCAATTCCATCTCCAGATCTAGCTTCTCTAGCTCTAAAGCTTATAAAGAAGGATACTTCTTTGTCCGTTCGGGTAGTTTGAATTCATTTGCAAGCAACTCTCTGTTCGCGTCATCAACCTCCCAGCAAGCAAACAAACAGGTAAATCATCTTTCCGTTCACATTCTGCGTTACTTTCGGAGCAACAAAACACACCCGAAAGCAGCCAACTTTGCACTGCGCCGACGAGCAGATGATGATTGTTAACGCAGGTTGCTTCGTACGAAAGGCCAGGACCGGCTAAAGGCGGTCGGTTTGACGTAGAAGGTCGCCCGGTCTTCCGGGCAAAAACGGACACCGGTCAGAGCAACATTCTTTTGCTCCGTACGGGCTCAATGATGATCCTTTCGCGTGGATGGAACAAGCGGAACATTGGGTGGAATGGTAAGCAGTTGCTCAATGATTGTTGATGCTACTTCATGACATTTAAGTTGTTGTTTGATGGGAAATTCCTGGTTAAATAACCATTTTATTTCAATTACCGCAGTCCCAGCTCAAACCCCCTCACGGTAACACCCAACCCAACTCCCAGCTCATGGTTTTAGTGCGAAGAATGTAAATATTTTATAAAAGCCTAATTGCTATTTGGATAATTGTTCCCTCTTTTTTCCATTCGAAGGTTCCTGTTTTTGGTGTCGTTTCTTTTTTTTCGCACCTGGTTTAAATGTTGCACTTCCAATTTTTCGTTTTTACTTTCACCAATATTGCTGCCAAGAGGGTGTCTCGATGTCAGTTATTCCAAACCTAGCAGGTTGGTGTTCCTTTACATCCCCTACATCCACCGGCTGGCATGAAGCGAAAGGTAAAGGTGCAATTGCATCGTCCACAGATTTGGCTGGCACGGTGAAGTCCGTTCACTTTTTCCCCTGGAACACATTTCGCACGAGTCACATTCCGCGGGCCACGGGAAAGTGTGCGAGAAGCGTCTTTTGTCCGCTGGTGTTTGTTTCAAGGAGAGGACGGAATCCATTCCCAACAGGCTGTATTCCAAACGCCCGATCCTTGCGATCCAAGCGAAATGTTTCGTCGGTGCAACTGCGCCGAACAACCGAAGCTAACAGCGCTTTCTTTTGCACAGCTCTCGCTTTACGTGGCGAACTAGCGAACTGGAAAATCTAAAACTGTACCACCCGCTAGCAGTCGGGTCGCTCCAGCCACACACAAACATATGGCGCATAGTTTCTCCTCTGCATCCCGTCCCAACTGCGAAACAAACCGCACTCATTGCACAACTTTTTAGCGGAATTAAACGGTCGGTTACTTAACGATCACGACCCGGTTCCAGGTGATGCGAGACAGGATTTGCACTGCGAACTGCAAAACTGTCTTCGGTGGCTTTGTAGCGCAAATTTTTACCGTTCCTTTCACTATTGTTTCAGTTTGAACATGTGTCGTCGGTTTTCCTTTTCCCCATTTTAGCTCACTACATTACCAACAGGTCCATCCATCGATGTGATAGTTCCTTTTCGGCTAAGCTTGATGTACTTTTGCAACAGGAAACGATGTTGTAGATTGTGACCATATGGCTTACAAGTAATTGCAGGAGCAGGATCTTGTTAGCAAGCTATCAGGAAAGGTTTTGAAATCGACTTTGATAGTTGCTTTATCGCATCCGGAAAAGCGATCTCGGTCTGCCCCGGGCATTCCATTGTTCATAATCTAATATCCAGCTTGAAATCTCTTGACACGACGGTTATAATAATCATACGGATTATTGAATGTGAAAGCCATTAACAGGTTGTCTGATAAGTCCCCGGTCTGACACATAGATGGCGCCGATAGTATTAAATGCATATTATTTTTATACAGTACCAACCTTCAAATGATTCGTGTCAAAATTTGACGTCTGTATGTCAATTAGTTTGTGAGACAGAGCGTCTTTTGTCAAGCAACTTTTGTGCAAGTGTTGTTCCACCAAGACAACGCACCGTGCCACAAGTCATTGAGAACGATGGCAAAAAATCATGAATTGGGCTTCGAATTGCTTCCCCACCCACCGTATTCTCCAGATCTGGCCCCCAGCGACTTTTTCTTGTTCTCAGACTTAAAAAGGATGCTCGCAGGGAAAAAAAATTGGCTGCAATGAAGAGGTGGTCGCCGAAACTGAGGCCTATTTTGAGGCAAAACCGAAGGAGTACTACCAAAATGGTATCAAAAAATTGAAAGGTCGTTATAATCGTTGTATCGCTCTTGAAGGGAACTATGTTGAATAATAAAAAACGAATTTTGACAAAAAAATGTGTTTTTCTTTGTCAGACCGGGGACTAATCAGCCAACCTGTTATGATATTCGTGTAAAACATTGAAATTATTAGTATTTCCATTATATCTCATAAGATAGAGTTATTTACATAAACTGATCCTTTCATGTGGAAAATATTTGATATACGTAATACCTTAATGTTAGTGGGTTTGGTTATCTGATAGTCATATCCTTTGGGCACTTTTTGCTACTGTTATTTATTATTTAAACATAATTCTAGAAATTCAACATATTCATCAATTTTTATGGTACGGAATGATTGGAATAAGTTATATTAAACGCATCAATATTTTTTTTCATTTTCTTTATCCTCATCTTGACCCTACAACCTTAGGGGGACCTCAGGAAGTATGGGTTTTTTAACTTAATTTACACATAGTTTGATGCGTCTACCAAAAAAGGCCGAGGTATTGGATTGGCAGACGAAGGCTCTCGATCGTGAGCGGTTTAGAGGATTCCTGCAAAGAGCCAAGATCGCTGACCAAGGTAGTACCGCCGGTTAAGTAAATTATCATAAAACTATCCTGCTGCTTCAGTATAAAACATTGATCATTGACTTCAATGATCTGGAAACAATTTATTTATTTAATAGTGTAACGGAGGATAAATTTCAATTTATCGATGTAATTCCATGTGACGAGTGTATTGAAAGTAATTAAAATATATCTATTGCTACCTTAAAATGTCATACGTAAAACATTCACAACAAAAATAAAAAAACACGCATATCTCTATGCGAAAAACCAAACAAATAGAATCTTCATCCTCTGAGTCAAATTAATAACTTATCTTGGATCATTACGATAAATCGATTTACTCTATCCCGTGAAACGTGTTATAGCATCGTAATTACTGTACAAATCATCCGTAAAATCCATTGCCACTATCACATTCTCATTCTCTGCAACAGAACCGCCATCAGGTCACGCGATAATCAGGTAGGTGGGTGTACGACCAGCGACGGAATTAATGTGGCTAAAGTGTGGCGGATCTATGCTGAATTGATTCACGTGTGAAAAACGTTATTTACCCAACCATGCCCATGCCGGTGGAGCCTGCAATCAATTTATTGCCTTCGAAGCACACCTCTTCTTCCCAACCGCTCACAGCTGCCGTCGTCTTTCGACTTCTCACAAATTAGTTGCCAATCGCAAATTCATGTTCATGAGAGCGTAAGCGTTTGTGTTTTTGTTTTGCTTCTTTAAGCAACAAGTTTCTGCTTAGCGCCGCGTGCGCCTATTTCGTACTACAACAATGGAGCACTGGAAGGGTTGGAGCGGAAAATGGCACACAAATCCGGCAACAACTCAACAAATGCACAGCATTGACGCTGGTATAGCATAAATGGTTTCATCTTCGGCCCGACCTGCTGTCGGTCGGTGGCAAACGTGTTGTCAAATTGTGCAAGTGGTAATTGTCAAAGTTTTCGGAGAGAACGTTTCAACGCGCCTACCGCAGTGAGCTCGGTGTAGCTAATTGATGATTCGCTGCGTACCGTGATCGTTGATGGTGAGATGGAGCTTTTCTTCCTTCCATCAGGACAGGTGAGCTTCGGAATGCTCGCGAAACGTGACGATAATTACTGGGAACCTTGAACTGACTGGTAAGCATTGTAGTCCAGCTGGTAAGCACTGCTCTGTGATGATGGTTTTGCAAACGTAAACACCATACGTTGATCAATGTTTTGCAAGAGCCACAATTAAGTGCATTTAAAAGGCGTTCATGTGGTTTAAAGATTAAGACGGTTGCAGGAAAAGAGTATATGCTGTTCTTTGCCGTAATTCTCCCACACGTTGGATGTAAGTCTACAGATTTTGAAAAGCAAGTAAGAATGATAAGGGTTTTGTGTTGCGGAGTTACAAATTTCGTTTCTATGACAAGTGACCTTTCGTTTCTGACCAAGACAACGAAGAACATTTCAAATCATCCGAATGTTCCATCATTTGTATGGTCATATCATGAGCAGTTGCGTCCAGTGAAGTACTGAACCAGGCCATTGTAAACTATCTGTACTAAAAAGGGCTCTAAAGAATTGATGATAGTAAAAACGAATATATAAAATGGATTAACCTACCATTTTATGGCACTAGGAAGGTGAGAGTTGTTGATTTTGGAGTTGAACCACTTTTCAATAACCAACCATAACGATTGTCGAACAAAATAATTGAAGTTTAAAAATACCGTAAAGTTAATTTCGTTCTTCTGAATCTTTTTTTTTCTTTTGAAAATGCTTCGGTGCGAAAAGGGATTAAAAATCAAATACAATAATCCCAATGTATTGGGAAAAATGAAAAGCTGAATTCGTAGCATGAAACATAAGAATAGAATGAGGAACATTGCCTATATCAACGCTTGCAGATTTGATTGATGTACTGTTGCTATAGCCCTTGATCACACTTTTCGAGGTTGTCAAACATGCACCAGATCCGCGTGGTACAGTGAGTCTTCTCATGTTCGCAAACAAAAGGCAATGCATTTCATCAAGCGCCAAAGCATCTTTTCCAAGCATAAAATGCGGATTGGCCGTCACTTGCGCACGGTTGCTCAACATTTTGGCTACTACCGAAGGCTTTCCGCAGCACGGTCAGCAGCACGATCGTGTTTCGTTTCGATTCATGCTGTGTGCGACGTTACGCCACGGATCAGTCGCGCTATAGGACCGCAGACGGTCATGGAATTCTCCCGCCGTGTTAAACAAAACTAGACAGCGGAGAGCAAAAAAAAAAAACAAAAACACAAAACGCGACAGACCGTGAGCGGCTTCGGTGGTTGGATGGCCTCCGTAGAATGTGCTACCATCGTTCTATTGGCGAGGGGGGTGCGATACCCAATCCTATCTGACCCCATCTTCCGACGCTAAAGATGACCACCGCTGGAGATTGGTACCGCCGTTGCTTTCGTGTCTCGGTCGATCGTAGCGCGATGCAATTAATCACCCGGAATGAATTAATTGAAATTCAAATTCCCTCCACAACATGAAACGCCCGACCGGTGGCGCACTGCTCGGTGGCGGATGTTAACCGTGAGGAAAAATATATGTTTTTTGCCTACTTTTCACGCGACTACCGATGTGTGGTTGATCAGGTTTCCGTGAAAAGTAGTGTGCGCGTGTGATTTTACAGCGATATGTTACCCGATGACGAAACACGGATTCTTCGCGGATCAACTACCACATTCTTCAGGCGAGGTAAAATGAGTGGCCGTGTAAATGAATAGAATATCATCCACAGCGCCCATTGAACCGTTCTTCTACAGAACAATGGTGTTTTATGCTAATCATAACCAGCGAACCAGTCTGCAAGGAGCGGGACGGTAGCGATCTCGAATGGGCTAATAATAGAATACAGGGTAGGTGGGACCCGAAAATCTCACAAAATGGTGCCATAAGAGTTTGCTTCCTTATTTGCTTGGTAAAGAATGTTTTGTCTGCAGCGGGAAGGAAACAATTCGCAGTTATTTTAAGATTAGATCGCTGATCAGTAAAATCCGATAACTCAGCATTGTTGCGAATCACCTGACAACATTGTACAGTTAGTATTGTTGACAGTTCATTGTACCTTTAATGTATTGCTGTATCTGTTGTCACAAATAGTAAATCAAAATACAAAGTGTGCAAAGGGAAAAGAAAATACGTCATGTTCTTTATAGTTGACATATTCAAGACACTTCCCTTGAATTGAAATCGTCATTGAAATTAAAACCATAAAAACATTTTCAATGCTACAAAATGTTCATTTCACTACATTCAAGGTTATCCTCGCATGGTGTTATAGCATACGGTCGCGTATCTTAGCATTTCATTTCCCTTTTATCTCCTTCATGCGTACAATTTTCACTCCGAAGGTCTAATCAGCCAAGAGGGAAAGCAGCGGTACAGTTATTTTCAGCTACGGTGTGGCGAACGTCATCATCATCACCATCATTCGCGCAGCAGCATCGCGTTTCAGTGTAAAAAAAAAACCGGTTCATCACTCTCACCTGATCACGCTTGCACCCATGATAGGTCGCGACCAGACAGGCCCATGCACCTCCATTAGATAGCGCTCCACAGGGTACTCTACATTCGAAACGACGGTATTTAGGTCACCTACCGCGTGTGTTCGGTATGTGCGTATTTTGTGTTTTATATAAAATCGATTACGTCAAGACGGATTCGTCGCTAGGACGTTCGGAGGGCTCAAGTCTTTCGTTTCGTGCAATGTGCGTAAGTTCGTTTTTAACGAGGTTGATATGTTTTCAGATGAGACTATTTTGAGTGCAGCAAACAAAAACATACAATTTTTAAAGTAACATTTTACCAGACGTATGTTAAACAACTTTTTCCCGCTTTAAATCTCTCTTCTTTGTCTCGATCAAAGCATGACAAACAAACCGGTTTCACTTTTTCCGACGATATTGCGCCATCGCCAGCGATAATAGTGATATGCAACTGGAACCCCGAGGGCTACTTCAATGACGCCACGCTGCTTTAGATGCACTACTTTTCTTAACCGATCTATAGAATGTGAGACATGATGATGGCTGATGCGATGGTGCGCTTCAATGTGTGATGAAAGTGTGATTGCATATGCAGAAGCGTACTATGTTTAGATAACACTTTGAACTTAATCGTCGTAACACATGGGTTGAGCAGACGATGGCGCGTGCTATTAATTCTATTGGCCAAAACGGTAGAGCATAGATGCTGCAATCGATGTTTATGTACAAATTTAGAAACATTCCACGTTGACAAATTGGCGGGGGTTTGGTAGGTGTTTGTATGTATTAAGTAACATGTAGTACGGGCCTTTAGAATTGGCATAATTAAATTATATTTGGAGAAATGGGTACAAATGGTAACACTACATCAATTCTAGCTTGTGCTAATGTTGGGTGGTATCGAATATGCTGGAAATTCCTATCTTGCTTCATAGTGTAAAGTGAAGGCCGAAACCGCCTCCAAGCAACAAGATTTCAAATATTAGCATAACTTTCGCACATCCTATGAATTTATTTTCTGATGGTGGAATATTTGAATAACGGAGTATATGTTCAGACATTGACATTTACATTTAAAGTCATTTCTGTATCATTGACCAAGTCCCATTGACCACGTTTGTGACGCATTGCATTTCAGTAACGACTTCAACCATCACTAGTTGTATTGCATACAAGTCTTCATAATTTATTGTAGATTAATGAGATAAAGTACAACTCAATAGTTGCTTGAGGTTTACAGTTAGTGTGGAGATTAAACCGGCAACTAGATTGATTAGATGATGCAGGAAACCGAGTATTAAGACTTCCCTTGATATATCAATTGAGTCGTAACTTTGATTCTGTCACGGAGAATATGCAAAGTTGTTTCTCTGTCCTGGTGCGTGTATTAACGTAGATGCGATTAAAATTAACTTAATCGTCGATTTACAGCAATTAAAATGTCGCAAGCGGTGATCATGTTTCTGGAAGCACGCCAACACATAACTACTGCCAGCGGGTTGCTGCGGAAATGGGCCAATCAAATTTGCATTCGGCAAAACATCTCCCCACGAACATCTAATCCCGACCTACGCCATCCGTACAGAGTGAAAAATGGTTAAATTTGCACATTTCGTTCCTCCTTTCTTTCTTCAAGGGGAACTTTCAACTTTGACTGGAACGAATCGATGAAAGGATTTCCCCCATGATGATGTATTATGAAATGTTATGGCGTACGAGTGTGAAAGATGGCTAAAAAAACCCACGAGAAGGTCAGACAATGAGTGTGTTGCATCCAAGTGTTGGGAATATTCCTGATGATGGAATTATATCGCAGTACCGTTTCCATTCGTCCCAATTATCACGGTTGTCGTCGTCATCATCATCGTCTTCAGCATGGTCCTACGAATTCGTCCACACCACTATTCGATTGCGATTACATAAACAAATGCGAACAGCAGGAGCAGCAAGAAGAAATAAAACATGCCACACCAAAAGGTAAGCCTTCGGCCGGGATGCATAACGGGTGCGCGAGAAATCGCACCAACCGACCAACAGTCCACCTTGCCGTATGATTGGGGTCATTGAAGGCTTATGCTGAAGTTGTGTTTTGTGAGGTATGAGGTAGTATGAGGTTGGTTTGGGTCAAGACTTTCGCAAAGAAGGACTTTATTTTGGCCGTAGTTTCATGGTTAATGGGACAGCGAATAAAAGAAGCATTGGAACCATGAGGGATGTAATACTTAATGATAAGGATGTGCTACTAAGATATTATACAATTTTGTGCTCACGAATATCCTCTACAGTTACTGTTTGACATTTTCAATATTATATCTACCAAAAACTTTCTACAAATCACTACAAAATCGCCAAACATACAGTCCCAGTAGTGAGTCTAGTTACAACAGGCAAACCGATCGAAAAGAAGGCCAGCCTAGCTGGTTCAACCGAAGGAGGACAAACATTATGCAACGTGTCGGGGTCCGCTAGTCCATGGGGAAGCACTAAAATGCGCACCGTACGCATTCCAAAGGTACTAAGCTAAAACGGAGGCAAGCGAACCGAGCGTGTTCTATACAAGCCCCGATGTAAATATGATTTTAGACCCCCGCAAAGGGGGGAGGGTTTGAAGACCGAGCACTCACCTTTCTCTTTGAAGTTAAAATTGCCGGGTTTTTGCGTTGTCGCCATCGCCACGCACAGCAACAGAACCACTAAGCGTACCATGTTTATAGCATAAAGTTGAATTTTTCTATCCGTTTTCTCGATCACACTTTAGTCCTTTGAAGCAATTCAAATTATACTAAAATCTGAATGTGCGAATTAAAGGAGTACACTTGCGATCAGCAGCTATAAACTTGTTGTCGGGCCTACATTTGGAATGAAATATTAAAACACAGGCAAACACAGCAATTGCTTAATGTAACACTAAAAATCTATAACTGTCAGATCAATCAGACCGTTCCACACGCCAGAGATGAAAGAAACACTAATGTTTCAAAATCTCTATAATCCTTCATCAACAACAAGACCGTTACACGTTTATAACACTCCGCATAAAATACGATAAATTGTTGTTTTGTTTCTTCACTTTCAAGTTACAATTTAAGTGTTATTTATCGTTAATTTAACACGTAACACCACACAAATCCATACACACACCAACAACGGAAGTGGAGGAAAAACCTATGTCAAACTGGCAACTTTCAATTCTCGCTCGATCACAGTAGGGACAATTCAGATCGTGACATGCATGACACACTTGGTAATTACATTTGTTTTAATTATATGCCTTTTTTACTTTACTGAAAGATATCTCAAAAATCAAATGCCATAAACACATCGGCACAAGTAATTTCAACAGGAATAGTTAAAAAGCTACTAACAGGTTTAGGTGGCTTGACATCCGCCAAGATCATGGGTAAAAGTCTCAAAGCCCTAACCTAAATTACAAACTACATGTCCTTGTGCTTGGCGCCACGTGACGGTGCACCGGAAAACGGAACAACGAATTCGAATTATTACAACTCAGCCCGATCACGAACGGATCACGCACACTCCACAACAGCTTCTCGACGGCGCTAGCGAGCAACTATGACTACTACTGAGCGCGAACGATCTCCACCCGGCCACAGATCGATCTGTCGAACGTTCGAGCTCCGTGAAACAATCCCGCACTACTACCACTGCGCGCACACAACGAACGAGCACTAGGCGGAGAGACGATTGTTGTGTTCGGTGTGCACCGGTTTTCGGTGAAGAAACCCGCACCAATCTCACCCTCCTTGGGTTCACTCCGCCCACCAACTGTCCCACCCGCTGGAGAGTGCATGTGCTGGATGCTGTTTGCATCTTGTGACGTTTGCCTTCTGTCAAAACGGGCGCAAACGTTGCACAACGACACACCGGCATCAGGTACGTCGTCACCACAAAACTGCAACGTACGATGCCAAACGCCCAGGATCTTGGCTCGCAATAGACACATGCACACATGTGAAAAGCGCACGAACCTCCACCAAACTGGATCCCAAGCTGCTGCGATGCTGCACTGAAGAAGGTCGAGCCAAGACTGCTGGATAGCGACCGGTGATTTGAATCACTTTCGATTTTTCGAACACACACTGATCGTATATACATGAGCGCGTGAGATAAATGAGGCTTGGGAGGCTGCTGCAGTCATACGGCGTGCTGATCGCGAAAGACGATCTGAGGGAAACCCCTGGTTTCTTGCGCACCCCTCCCGTTAAGCTCATCAGCGATACGGAGGCTTGTTTTACCAGTTTTTTTTTTTGAGCTGCCGTTGTTTTTCGTCTCAACAACAGTAGTTTTACTTTCAACCATATTGTCACTTGGAAGTTGAGATACCTGTGGTGGAAGATCGGTGTAGATGTGAATGAAATACAAACGCACACTCATACACACTTGGTAGCGGGAAACGGGATTTTAAAGTAACGAATCTTGAGACACCTACACGTGTGGCTGCTACGCGGGATCAGGTGGCACGCATGTGAACTCATTTCTGCTGGAATTCAAGATTCCTTTTATGTAGGTTTTCATCACATTAGAAAAGAGAATTACTTGATTCGAGACAATATGTATGGAGTTACAAATCTTCTTCAGCTCATAAAGAAAAATATTATTGAATGAAGATTTATGAAAACATGATCAATGCTCTAATATACTGGGAAAAAGACAATAGTTGCAATAGCTAATAATAAAAGTTAAGACTAAATAAATTACTTAACTGGCGCTGGAATAGCCAGTCAATCTAATATCCCGGCTTTTTGTCGAAGGCATCAACGCCATCACTCCTACTCAATTTGGGCTTACCACGTCCTCACTGTCCATATGGACGACCTAAAAGTACTTTTTTTTTTGTAAAACACTTACGTTTTTACGGAGATTTGAATAATAAGTAAAAGTACTTTCGCTCGGTATTATTCTAATGACATAATAAGCGCAGTATTGGATTCGAAGCGAAGTCCATCTCCATCTCAGAGACAGAGAGGTATCATTATAATAGCTATCTAGTCCAATTAATATGGAATATTGATATGGAATTATGCGAAGTGAAAAGTTTCCAATTTCAAACATGTGAATCATTTCTTTAAAAAAAATTGACCAGATTCTTAATAAAATACCAACGCTACACAAAATGGATTAAACTCACTTATTCCTATGCACTGCACTGTACGCTTGCATTACCGCTATTTTTACCGGTTGTCAAATACCGTCTGTTCGAAACTTCACACGGATCTGTGGATCGCTTGGTATAAACTTCCATGTGACAATTTATACGGATTATCCGGGGAATAACACAGTGCGTTTGTTTTGATAAAAAAAATCTCGAAAGAACGACACCGTGCGACGCTGGGCAAATTTCACTGATTTCTCTAAGTTGAATATTTTTAACTGTAAACCGCGACTCAAGCATATACAACAGCAAAGGCACGGAAGCTGTGCAAAGATAAACTAATTTCTTTAGCGTTTGCCGATCCGGAAGCAGTGAGATTTGCAGATACTTCGAAAGAATGTCCTCGTTCACAGAAACGGGGCTGGTGAAGAAGCTGTTCGAACTCAACCAAAGTCAGCAAAGTATTCAAACCCTTTCACTGTGGTTGATTCATCACCGAAAGCATCACTCAATAATCGTTAAAACATGGCTGAAAGAGCTCCAGCGAGGTAAGCATGCAAGGTGGTTGATAGTATCTTCCGGTTCGCATTGCTCAACTATGTATAACTTCTTTACAGCACCTGCAGCGAAGAAGCTCACCTTCATGTACCTGGCGAACGATGTGATACAGAACAGTAAAAAGAAGGGGCCCGAGTTTGGGCGCGAGTTTGAACACGTGCTGTTAAAAGCGTTCAAAAATGTAGCACAGTCATCACCGGAGCCGAAAACAATCAACAGCCTCAACAGAATTCTTGGGATATGGGGAGATCGGGCTGTGTACGAGGAACCTAAGATCAAGGAGTACTCGACGGTACTAAATGGAACGGATACAATCCCTAAGGTGGAGGTAAACGGAAGTGAAAAAAAGCGGAAAGGTGACAGTAACAGCAATGAGAGTGATTCATCGAAAAAACCTCGTACAGCCGTCGTAACGGAGAAGAAAGTGAAGAGTGAAGTAGTAGAGGTTAACGGAAAGGTAGAAACACACATTACACTCAGTCCCCATCAGCCAGACGGTGATCCTCCTGAACCGGAGGACCTTATTAAGGTTATTTTGGAACTGGAAAATTCAGCATCAAGTGATGCTGCAGTGCGCGAAAGAATAGCCAGCCTTAAACCAGAGGTGTCCGAATTAGCTGCACTAGACAAGCTGGAAGACAAAGATGCAGCAATAAAACTGGCCGCAGATGTGAGTTCCTAAATATCTTATTCTTATGCGGTGATTCTCATTGTTTTTTTTTTTTTTTTGGTTTTCCTTCTTCAAGGTTAACGATGCCATCAAGATTCTAAATGATTATAACGCGCGGCTGGCAGTGGAAATGGATGACCGCAAGAAGCTGACGACCATGCTGAGAGATTTCTTACGCGAGCAGCAGGAACTTCAACAGCAAGTGGAAAATCGACTAGTGGTTCGTGACATTGTAAACAAAACGTTTCACTTAGTGGGTTTTACTAATCTTTTTTTTTTAATTTTAGGAATACCAGAACAAACTTTCTAAAATCAAAGAAGTACAAAAAGAAGTTAGAAACCATATGAACAATCTGCCCGACTTGACCTCCCTCCCGGATGTGACCGGTGGTCTGGCACCGTTACCATCGGCTGGCGATTTGTTCAACGCACATCATCACTAGGACAGCGTGTGTTTGATGATCTGACTTTTAAACGGTGACTAAATCCGAAATCTACCTTCGGGGAGCTCTTTTTCGGTAAAACACTTATGGTTTTACGAAGATTTTAATAGGTAAATGAACAAATGTAGTCGAACATTTACCTGTGCTCCTGTGTGCGTTTGTATACCTTTGTGTTTACGCATGAAAAACAGTGTATGCTTTCTGATTTTCCAAACATTCTCCAATAAGCAATCTAGAACCTCCTATCGGAAAGGACTCGGCGCAAAGTATTGAGCATTAGAACAACAATCAAGAGACCAAATAATATGTAGTCGAATCCAAAGGTTAGTCCAGCTTAAGTTCTAAATGCTGACAACCGTCGTAGGAGAAACAGTTTGATTTGTACTATTTGTTACAGTTTGTATCCTTGGTGCAGGATATGTTGTCCGGGAAATCAAAAAAGCAAATAAATGACTGTTTTAGTCAAAAGTTAAATATGCGTCTCAGGAAAAATTTAAAAATTAAGATTTTTTTCTTAACATGGAGAAATTTAAGTTTTTCATATTTGCCACGTGATTCCGCGTAGCTTTACCTTATTCATATTATTACTAAATTATTTAAAAACTTACTCTTTACTAACTCTTTGTATATAAATTGTATACTCTTTTAAATAACAATTTTCTGCATACTAATATTTTTAAAATTTTACGTTAAAGTCGCTAAAAGTATGGACATGAACCTAAACACTTAACATGCGCATAAACAAACCATTCATAATTTAAATCACATACACATGCGCTATTAACGACAGCAACCTGTTGCCTGGAGACATGTTCATGCGTTAACGTAGACCCACAACCACGTGTTGTCGGTACAAAGCGTTCGTTCAGTTTCCAAGGACGGCCGTTTCCAGGAGACCGAGGCGACAACAAACAAACGCTACTACGGTGCAAAATCGATTTCATCATTTTCAAATGTGTTGCTCGAGCGAAATGCTTGCTGTTTTTGTTCTATAACTTGATTCATGTGTGAAAAGCGGAAAAATGCAGCTAAAATTCATGAAAACTATCATCGAGGCTCAGGTAAGATGTGAATGATGGTTTGGGTTAGATACTTGCTCACCAGATCCGTATCTACAGGATCATTTGTACCGCGTTGCAGGATTATGCTGGTCAGCAAACAACCAGAAGCTAGCAGTGGCTACGGCTGACCGTACCATCCTGCTGTTCGACGAAAATGGTGATCGGCGAGATAAGTTTTCGACCAAAGCGGCCGATCCGAACGCAATGAAGAACTCCTACGTAATCCGGGGCATTACGTTCAGTCCGGACTCTAGTCGGCTTGCGGTAGCCCAAAGCGATAGCATCGTCTATGTGTACAAACTGGGCGAACAGTGGAACGAGAAGAAGGTGATTTGCAACAAATTTCCGCAGGGTTCGGCCGTTACCTGCATTTCGTGGTTAGTCGGAGGATTAATTGTGGCCGGACTAGAGGATGGCAAGGTTCGTTCACTGTACTGCAAAAACAACAAATCGAAAACACTGTACGGTACGGATAGTATGGTGGTTACTTTGGCGCAGAACACCAAAGGGACCGGCGTCCTATCCGGACATGAAGATGGTTCGGTGGTGCGCTTTCTGCTGGTAGAAGAACCCGGGGAACCAACCGGGAGATTGCTACAACATCCGGTGGCCCCAGTAGCACTGGCCTGGCCGCAAGGTGGTGTCGTTGTTGCGGGATGCGATAAGAAGATTTGCTTCTACGATCTGCAGGGCCGTGCTATGCGCACGTTTGACTACGGGCGGGATGAAGTTGAGCGGGAATTTTCTGTGGCCTCCGCCAGTCCCAACGGGCAGGCTGTTGCCGTCGGAAGCTTCGATCGTCTACGCATCTTCAGTTGGAGCCCTCGCCAAAATGCCTGGACAGAGTCCCTATGCAAGACGATCCCTAATCTGTACACCGTAACAGCGGTTTGTTGGAGAAAAGATGGCTCGCGACTTGCCGTTGGGTCATTGTGTGGCGCTGTACTTGCATATGAATCGGTACTGAGACGCACCATCTGGCAGGACAAGTTTGAGCTAACGTTTGTAGCTCCGAGCCAGGTGTTATTACGATCGCTGCACGAACCGATCACAACGATGCTGGTTGAATCACAGCTTGGGCTCGAAATTGACGACATAAGGATTATGGGCAAGGACAGCTATCTGGTCGGACGCACTGAAGACTCACTGATCTTGTGCGATCTTACACGCTCGCTAACGAGCGAAATCCCTTGGATAGCAACCGGACGCCACGAACGGTTCTACTTCGAAAATCCAACCGTAGCGCTAATATTCAACGCAGGTGAACTATCGCTCGTCGAGTACGGTGAACACTACATCCTTGGATCAGTTCGAACAGAGTTCGTAAACCCACATTTAATCTCGGTACGCTTGAACGAACGCGGTAATACGCGTAACAACAAGAAGTTGGCCTATCTGCTCGACATGAAGACGCTGTGCGTGGTAGATCTAATGCTGCAGTCGACGATCGCACAAATATCCCACGATTCCAAGATCGATTGGTTGGAGCTAAGCGAAACAGGCCACAAGCTACTGTTCCGAGATCGCAAGATGCGTCTCGTGCTGGTCGATGTAGGCACCGGGCAGAAACAAACCCTGCTGGCCAAGGTCGCTTTCGTACAGTGGGTACCGTCGAGTGATGTGGCCGTTGCTCAAAGTGACACCAATCTGGCAGTATGGTACAACATTGACCTGCCCGAGCACGTCACGATGATGCCGGTACGGGGCGACGTGGTGGACGTGCTGCGTGAGGATGGCCGAACCGAGATCATCACGCGCGAGGCCGCATCGGAGCATGTGTACCCACTGGACGAGGGTTTGGTGGAGTTCGGCACAGCAGTCAACGACAGTGATTTCGGACGGGCCATATTCTACCTTGAGTCTCTTGGCGATCGTCCGGCGGCCAAAGCAATGTGGCACAATCTGGCCAATATTGCACTGGCGCAACAAAATCTTCGCGTTGCACAGCGCTGCTTTGCCGCCCTCGGAAATGCCTCGAAAACGTTCTACATCGGAGAGATGATCAAGATCGCTGAACAGTACGAGGAGACAACGGGACCCGGCATGACGTGCCCTGAGGTGCGCGCCATGATGGCACTGCTTGGTGGGGATCTAAGGTAAGGGTTATGAATGGAAGAACAAGGTAGAAGGAAAAGCATGCTTAAATAGCTCTGCTTCTATCTCACCAGAACGGCGGAACGTATTTATATCGAGCAAGGAGATATTGAAGCCGCTCTCGCCATGTACACCAAGCTACGTCGTTGGGATGATGCTATAAAACTGGCAGAACGTCGTGGATATCATGGACTTCCCGAATTGAAGGAATCACAAATGGAGTTTTTGCTTTCGACCAGCCAAGAGGAGAAGGCAGGTGAAGTATTGGAGGAGCGCGGTGAAAAGGATAAAGCCATGACGCTGTACATGAAGGCAAATAAGCCGGTGAAAGCCGCTAAGCTAGCATTGAAAACACCACATTTGCTATCAAATGAGAATTTAGTAACAAGAGTGTCGGCGTCGTTGATTAAAGCAGGTAAGCCGTGAAGCGCAATATGGCATTTCAATACTTCCTTTTAATTATGATTATTTCCCTAACGATTACTTGAATTTAAAGAACTTTTTGAGCTGGCGGCGGAACTTGCAAACCGTACCGGACAGCAGCAAACCGCTATAACTCTCTATCGGAAAGGAGGTGCCTACGCAAGGGCGATCGAGCTTGCCCGATACGTTACCCCGGATGATGTGACGAGTCTGGAGGAAGAATGGGGAGATTGGTTGGTGGGAAAACGGCAACTGGATGCCTCCATAAGCCATTACATCGAAGCTGGTTGCACGGTTAAGGCACTGGAGGCCGCAGTCGGTGCAAAACAGTGGCGCAAAGCCGTACAAATAGCGAAAGTCGTTGATGATCCAGAAGAAATACAAAAATACGCCGTTGAACTAGCGGAACATCTGTGTCAGGTTGGAGACGTTAAAACGGCCGAAGAACTATTGGTACGTGCCGAACTCTATCGTGAAGCGGTACAGCTGCTGAATAAGCATGGCCAGTGGGAGAAAGCTTTCGACATTGCAGACCGGTTCCTGCCAGGTGCAGACGTGCGTGAGATGTTTGTGGAACTGGCGAAAGGACTCGAGCAGGAAGGGAAATATCGTGACGCAGAACGTGTCCTGCTCACAGTCAATGAGCCAGATTTGGCTATCAACATGTACAAAGAGTTGGAGCTATATGACTCGATGATACGTTTAGTGGAGCGCTATCACAAGAGCCTGCTCGAACAGACGCACCTTAATCTGGGCCGTCAGCTAGAATCCAAAGGTCGGTTTAAGAATGCCGAGGTTCATTTCCTGGCAGCCGGTGACTGGAAGGCGGCGGTCCACATGTACTGTACGGCAGGCAAATGGGAGGAAGCACACCGCGTGGCCAAACAAAAAGGTGGTCAGCCTGCTTCGGAGCAGGTTGCCTTCATGTGGGCAAAGTCGCTTCCAATCGAAGGTGCCGCCCGGCTGCTGACCAAGATGAGCCTGTTGGATAGTTGCATCGCATACGCCTGTGAGGCGGGTCAGTTCGATTTTGCCCTCGAGCTGTGCAAGGTGAGTGGTCGATCCGCGGATGATGTACACTTAAAAATTGCGATGGCGTTGGAAGATGACGGCAAATTTACCGAAGCTGAAGCAGAGTTTCTACTGGCAAACAAACCACGTGAAGCGATCATGATGCACACGCACGGTGGAGATTGGAAGTCAGCGCTTCGCGTGGCGGAAAAATATCTCCCAGAAGCGGTACACGAGGTGCTACTTAGTCAGGCAAACAGTGCGCTCGAAAGTCGCAACTATCCCGAGTACGAGGCACTAATGATTCGTGCCGATCGACCTGATTTGATCCTGGAGCATTACAAGGAATACAACATGGTGGCGGATGCACTGCGCATTGCCAAGGAGTACGTTCCCGGAGCAGTAGCAGAGTTGCAAAAATTGTACGCCCGCATGAATCGAGGCGCCGGAGAATCAACGGACTCACGATACCTTTTACAGAAAGCATCGGAACACGCAAGAAATGAAGAGTTCCGTCGGGCCACTGAATGTCTGTTGCAGATTAATGAGGGAAATGCCGACGAGCCGACAGTGACCCGGGCATTGTTGAGGGCCGCAGAGATATGTAACCAGTTCCTCGAAGGATCGGAAGCGATGGAAATGGCTCGCGAACTTGGTCCGCGCTTGATCGAGATCAATCAAATAGGCCCTGCAGCCCAACTGTATCTTGCTGCAGAGTTACCTCAGGAAGCCGTAGACGTGTTTATACGTACCGATAACTGGGCGAAGGCGCGACGTCTTGCAAAAGAAATAGACCCGCAGCTGGTAGTGTACGTGGAAGCCCAGCAAAAAGCACGCCTGCGCAATCAAGGCAATGTGGAGCAGTTGGCGGATATTGATATGGTGGGAGCCCTCGATCTTCTCGCCGAACAGGGCCAATGGATGCGTTGCATCGAGAAGGCTAAACAGCACAGTGTCCCAGTGCTGCAGAAGTATATGGCGCAGTACGCGGCACAACTCATCCGCGACGGAGACTGTGTGGCGGCGCTGAACCTTTATCTTGAGCACGGCGTTCCACCGGTGAGCGCCAACTTCAACATCTACAATCGTATTGCGTTGGAGTGTTTTGCCCTGCGGGAACCCGATGCAGCCACCGTGTGGAAGAACGTCCGTACATTTTTGCTCAATCTAGTACAAGCGTTGCGAGGTTCGGATCAGGCGGAAGCAGAAGTTATAGACCGGTTCGAGCAGCTGCTAGTGATAGCGCACTACTATGCAACGAGGGCCGCTTGCCGTCAGGCACCAGCGTTACAATCAATCGCGGTTAAGATTTCGGTCGCATTGTTGCGCTACACGGATATAATTCCGTGCGACAAGGGATACTACGAAGCCGGTATGGATCTGCGCGGGATGGGCCGCGAATCGGAAGCGTTTGTAATTCTCAATCACTATCTGGACGTTTGTGAAGCAATCGAAGAAGGTTCGGGCAATTTGGTCGATCATTCCGACTTGTCGTCGACGGACTTTCCCAGCTCGGTGCCGATTCCGGCAGAACTGCATCTGAAAAACGAACTGCAGCTGCACGAGGAGATCCGCGAATGGGTGCTTGCCGTCAGTATGGATCAGAAGGTTGATCAAGCGTTACCTACGGATGATCGGAATCTGTACGAGGCCAGTCTAGGGTTATCGGATCAGCCGTGCTTGGTGAGCGGATATCCGGTAATGGGACGCCAACCGGTCGTCTTTCAGCGCACGCACCGGCTGGCCAATCGGGATGCATGGAGCAAGCTGACGGTTGCCGCTCGAATGGCACCCCAGACGGACATTCCTGGGGTTATCGATTTCATTGAAAAGTGGTGCGGACCGGCAAACTTTTTGTCGGGCTAGAGCGGAATCGACAATAATTCTTTTTCGTGTGTGCGCCTGGTGGGATGTAAAATATTGGTGATTGGCCAGATAAATGAAATATTTTCAAAAATGTTCTACATACAACATTGAAAATTATGTTGCAACAGACGACGATATTGCACGTTTTTTATTTCGGCATATCTCTAATACAATTGTTAGCTTAAACGTATTCCACTCTGTCTACTTCGGCTGCGTAGGGTTACGCCTGAAAGAAAACAATCGTTGTGGTACCAGGTTTGAACTGTTCAGAGCAAGTAGTTATATATACAAAGCAATAAATATTGTGTTGCCTAAATGTGTGTGCACAAAAATTGTCAATGAATAAAATAGTGTCCTCAAAAGAGATAGTGACAGTGTCATACTTAATTTTTAATCCTTAAAGTTATTACATAATAATATTTAGCCAGCAATACCTTTTAGCATCACTGAAGGGTTAAAAGACGAGTTCACCCTAGTCGCGAGTAATCACATCTTCAATATTTCGCTATTGCTCGGTGGATAACAGCATCCGCCAAACGCCATCGGTTGTGTTTTTGTGTTTGTACCGAAGCTTTTGTTCGTCGCCCCGTAAATATGCTCAGCGACGAGCAGGTGCGCTATTTCCCAATGCCTCGCATACGTGTCCCATTCATTCGTGTCCCTCTCGCGAAGGATACAAAAAAAAACAAATACAAAACACCCGACAGTCCCAGATGGACCGAAATTTCTACCCCCAAACCGAGGATACGGCTTGGTACCAACGGATGCTGCCAGCGGACGTTAGAAGACAGATGAAAGCATTGCGCGAGAATACTATCTACCAGCGTGAGAGCCATGGTAACAATATCAACAATAGCTGTTCTGTTTGAATAAAAAAGAAGAATGGCTAAACATCGTCATCCGAAGCGAGTGCGATGTCCGGACAGGATGCGCGCATGGCACCTGTTGCGAGCGACGGAAACCTGTTACGGATAAACTTTTCCTTTCGCTGATAAAGAGTTGTGGTTCACTCTCCGAGAGATCCTACAATTTAGCATGGCGAGAGTTATGGAGCGTGTGTTGTGTGTCTCAAATGTCAGGAAAGGATGCTGGATGGTTTTTTCGTAAAAAAAACTGAAGACAATGCAAAACAATCTAACAAAAAATATTGCACTAAGAATTGAAATTGTTTCGTTTGAATACATAAGATAACTAAACAGCGATTAATAAATCATCAGTGATTTATCTGATGGAGTCTCGTAGATGTTTTAAATATTTACGATTTGAATTGTCCTAAAATAACATTAAATAGCGTAATGAACATCATGATTAATTGCGAAAATGAACTGTTTAGAATTATAATAACAAATATTTGTTGTTGATGCAAGAAGGCGCGTATTTTTGTTTGTACCAGTGTATGTTGAACGAAGCACACTGGTTACAAGTGGTTTATCAAAACAAAATACTTACAACATCTCACTCAGCAAATCGTTTTGAGAACACCCGAGAGCAGCTGAGAGCATACATCTAGGCGCACAGGGATGCTGCGATCTCTCGCCGTCTCCGCGTGTTATCAGGATGCTATTCTCTCCGCTCTTAAGCTACACCTAAACCTGACACCTGAAATGCCTAGCTAGAGCTAAAGTTATCAGTTGCGTTTCCCGTGCCACTAGCTCAGTTATCAATCTCGGACGGTCGCGAGCGGTTCGCGGATGTATCGCAACCCAGTTTTTCTCCGTTTCGTCACAATATCAAGAGTTTAGTAAGTAGCAGTTTACACAACAGCTTTTTGTAATAGTGTGTGATTTACATAAGTCAAACATACTGAGGCCCGGTACCAATCGTTTGCAATATGTGTTGGGTAAATTTATGTTTCAGAATAGGTGCAAATTGTTTCCCGCAACCCACATCAACAATCCCCGGGGGTGATTTATCGCTATTAATAGGTTTTAATGCTTCGAGCTTTCCATTCCCTAATCACTCAGCATGGAGCACGATGCAAATGGAATAAGAATAATGGTTTCATAGTCTTTTCTTTGTGTGCGAATTGTATGTGTAAGGTGTGTGTGTGTGTGTGTGTGTGTGTGTGTGTGTGTGTGTGTGTGTGTGCTTCTATGATGTGTGATACGTAGGGGTATTTTGTGAGATAAAAGTTTACTTCATAAGAAATAGGTTCACCCTATGTGTAATGGTTGAAATGGAAAATATTAATACGAAGAGGTGTAATGAGATATGCAAATTGAAAAGTGTTATTTGCTTCACTTTTGAATCAACCCAACATTGAAATGAAATTTGAAAAAAATATCTTGGAGTGCCTTTCTTTCTTCGTTTAAAAGCTTTCGTCGAAAAGTGCAGTGGTGTTTTTACTTTTTCGTAAAAAGGTTTAATGAATAATGTTTCTCGTGGAAAGTGAAAATAAGTATCAACCAAAAGCCTACCGAAAAGGATTATATAGATCCAATTTCGTAGAGATCGTCATGAATGTGTTGTATATTCTTAAAATGAGGTCAATAATGTTAGGGGGTATATTTATGTTGTGTTTAGATTAGAAAACAACAAAAGAAACTGATCACTATTTGATGATGAGTTGAAAATTGAGTGATGAAAAAGATGAATAAAATGAGGGTTTTGTTAAGTGGAAAAAGGATGTCAAAAGTAGTGATGTAACCCATAAATAAAGTGTTAAAAAGTGTTATGATGCTCTAAACATAGTGGAAGTTGATGCGAAAATTTGCTGCATGTTACCAATAGGTAAGCTTGAAAACTCCTTTCTCTCGATTACCCATACGGTTAACATCGCTTTTAATTACTATTAACTTTTGAGCTCACATATCAAAAACGGCCCAGGAAACCCACTTAAACCGCAACTGCCGTCCTGTCGCCATTTCCTGTACGATTTACTACGCTTCGTCACCACGGTGCGGCGTTTACATCTCGAACATAAACATCTGCACTCCTTATGTAGCGTTTTCCTGCAAAGGGGAAAACATATCTATATTTAAGACATTTCTAGCATCCATCATAACGGTTCCCGGGGTTCATTATGTCGCGCATTTTGTGCTCGAGTAATTTCACCAGACACTGTTGCGTTTCACAGAAAATGTTAACTTTGTTCAGGTGGGTGCAATTTGGAGTCAAAAAAAGGAAAATTGAAAAGAAAAATACATAAACGACACGCGCTATTCGCATACACACAGAAATGTTGTAGACAACGGCGAACAACGCTGTGTTTGGGAACGCAAGGGAAAGGAAAGATGAAAAATCCGTTACAGACCGAACCAACCGCCCCGGGGGCCAAGCTCTTCATCAGCATGGTCTGAGGAGTTTCTGGCTGGCAAGCGGGGAGCAAACCGTACGGCTACAGCATCCCTGGAAATGACACCTGACCGTGCTCTGTGCCTGTGTTGAGTACTGGTGAAAGTGGGTTATGTTTTGTGCTGTTCTTTTCTTCCTGCTGGCTTCTACTCAAAAAATTGTTTTTTTTTTATCTTTTTATTACAAATTTTGTCCCAATGGAGCGTACAGCAATGACAAACCTGTGTAGGAACGCTGAACCTTTTTTTGGTGTTTGATTAAACGGAAAGTTTCGGTTTATACTGTGCTTCACAATTGTCAAACAAGTTATTACGAAGTTGATTCATTCGGGATGGAATTAAAACATAAAGCAAATAGGTTTAACGATTTTTTTCCCTCGGATTTCATTAAGAGCTTATTGTACTTCAATAATATTGAAGCTTAAAAGTTTATTTATATTTATTCTGTTTCCTTTCCGTTCCCGATGCAGTACTAACTCAATTACCGTTTATATGCCAATTTGTTTTGATGACCTTTTAACGTTAAATTGGGGCCATTAAATGTGGCAAAGGTTAGATGCACCCTCCTGCTGCTTAAGAAGATCACTGATCAAATCAATGTTCCACCCCTGGGGGTGTGAAAGTGAATCTCCACACGAGCACGGATATCATTCGACTAATTGAACGGTCGACCGACCGGTACACGGTGTGAGAACCTCCTCGTATGGCCAAAAGCTTTACGACAATCGTCGCGTATAAACCATCCTATCCTCGGGAGATTGTCATCGAGCCCATCCCGGGGGCGTCCCACCATTTTATCTTCAAGAGATGACCTTTTCTGCGATTTCGGTGACGTTCTGTTCTGAGATCTGCTCTTGTTTGCCACTCCCCAGCAGAGGTCGAAGGGTAACGAATCTAGCATTTGATTTGCTTTATGGTACGGTAGCCAAGCGCCAAACATTCATCGTTGTTGGATGTACGAGGCTACGCACCAACACGTGGTCCTGGTTTCGAGAGCATTTCGTCCTTCATGCTGCTTGCGGATGGATGATGTTTTAAAGCTTGCAGTGCAAATTTGTTACCGGTGGGGGTAATTTATTTCCATATTTATCGTATTGTATTAAATTATGTGTTATTTGCTAGAATCCAGTCCGGGGAAAACTAAGCCGCTTAATGCGACGTGAATTTCCATTCGTTAAAGTTAGATTATTACATTTACAGTGAATATTCGGTTATAAACATTCTTAAGCTAAAATAAAGAAAATAACTTGTTTATTTGTTGACGAAGATGAGATATAAATATTGTATATTTATTAAATATTGATTGTTTAAAAAAAAAAACAATTCACAGTGGGTCGATGGCACATGGTTCGGTTGATCAGCAATTTCAGTAGTATGAAAAGATAAAAAAATGACAAGATTACTAGCTTCCTCCAAAGTTAAGGAACATTTTGTACAAGGAAATCAGGATTTGGCCGAGAGACTGAAGTGAGCTGAAGTTAAAGCTGAATTGAGCTAAAAGTCGTGACGAATATTCGAAACTACCCAACATTTTGTATAACATTACCATATGTCTAATAAACTCTTCAAAAAGTAACATAGAATATCATATTAAGTGCTCAGCTAAATATAGACCTTTTTTGGGTAAGTTTTTGAAGTGTTTATTAGACCTATGGCAATTTTGTTTGAAATGTTGGGTAACTTCGAATATTCAACACGACTCTCAGCTGACTTTCTGCCAATTTCTGATTTTTATTGTAGGAAATGCTCCTTATCTTTCTTATCAGTATGGTTCAAAATTTGAAGCGTCTGAATAGACAAGTATGATCCTTCGGAGGGTTAAGTATATATCCGTATGTTGGCCGTTCATTGGCTGTGACCTTGAATCCAAAGCCACAAATATTGCGCACTCTTTCATTTATTTTGCTTTTTTATCATCAATTTACTCGCACCGTGTATGTCGTTTATACTGATTTGAAAATACGACAGCTCCTAGTATATATTTTGTTCCATTAAAATTTGCTTCCGTCTGCCACGTTTAGACAAACGTTTTACACTTCAAATTCATCTGTAACATCAACCAGCGCGTTTTTCACACCCCAATATGCGGTGTAAGTTTAATCTAAAAACTCCTGACATCCAGCATCACATTCGCGTGAAAGCGTACGATGAATACGGTACGGCGTCGCCTTGCTCATCTTCCAACCATTGTGCTCATTATCTCTCCATTATCTCTATTGCTCCATTAGCGTACGCTCCGTGGGGCTAATTTGCACCTTTCGACTTTACCATCTAATCCTCGTTGCAAAACTTCCCAGCCCAGTGGGACACCACCCAGCACTACCAGGTTTGGGTTGGTCGGGCACAACCGCATTTAGATGCAATTAATATTGTATACCTTCATGCTAAGCGGTCTATGGCGTTCCCGTGTTCCATCAGTACGCGAGAACATCTTTGCCATCTTTAAAAACTGTTATAGTTTAATTAATTCCACCCCGAATCCCCTATCAAATCGCAGTGATTCAACCAATTTATTGTGGGGATTGAGAGATTAAATCTCCTAGCACGATACTAGTGTAAGGCAAAAGTAATTGTATTGAAATAAAAACAGACAAAAAAACCACACCAAGCGCAATATGCCATTTCGTGCGAACTCCCTGTGCGTTTACCATCCTTCCCCACGGATCAAGGTTTTTCGGTATTCGAATTGCGTACAAATTTCATCTTTAAATCATTGACTTTTCACAGTATATTGAGGCGATTGCCCTTCGGTTGCTTAAGAGGTGCTTATCGTTGCAAAGAAAGCAATGCCTTTGTGTCACACGCGGTCGTTCGCGTGCTAGGAATACTTAAACAGAACAGCTTCGTGGTTACAAATGCGTTTCGTTGTCTCTCTGTTCTGATGTTGTGTAAATACAAATACGTTGTGCAGATGATTAGCTAGTGTCAGCAGTAGATGAAGCTTTGGCCGATTATATGAAATAGAAGAAGTTCGAGTTTTTTTATAATGCATACACATAAAAATCTTTTTACGCAATTTTCGCACATTTATTCATAGCATAGAGAGAACAGGCCACATTACTGCAGGAATTTATTGTCTTTAGAAACAAAGATCAATATGGTGTATCGTGTTCGCGGTACCAAACCAAAGCAAACAGAAATTACATTTCAGAACTTATTTCCCTTTTGTTGGTCCCACCCCAATCATAGCATTGTATTAACATTCAAATTTCAGCCAAACCGTAGCAGAATGTCACAAACCCACAAATGGGAAAACATTCTGCGAAGGTTCCCCAAAAGGGAGAATGGACATTTTTCATGCACATTTTTGTGCTGGTTTTGGTTGGTCGCAAAAGTTCGTCCGGTCTCTCTTTCGCTTGGGAAGATAGCTACTACTTTAATCCATTTTCCAACTGATCTTTTGGAATTGAATTTTTTTTTTTTTTTTGCAAAACTGCTGTAAATCAAGGAAGAGCAGTTGATTGCCTTTTTATGGTTAAATTTATAACATAAACTAGCAAATTAATTTTTCGCTTGCGTACTGCAAATTAATTTGTATTGCGTACCGCCATTCATATAAATCACTTCTCACAGCTCGATTATGCCTTCTGCAATGAAAATCTCGGCTATTCGATTTCAGCACGATGATTGTAAACATCTAAATCTCATCCCAGCTCGTTGAAAACCCCAAAACCCAACCTACATAACTTGGGACGGTTATGAGCGATACGAATTTTTATGGAAGGTTTTCAATTGATGTGGCACCTCGAATGACTAGCGTGTAGTCATCGTTGCGGTAAGGACCCCGCTGTACTCTACCACCGCTATAGAGTACTGCAAGTAAGGCAAGAAGGCTGATTGCAGTGGGTGGTTTGCTTGTTTGTGGTTGAATGTTTGCTTCAATAGCGGTCAAAGTGATAAACTTTTCCCATTTTCCGCACGGGTAGAATATTCATGAGAGGCAGATTTTGGATTCGCACCAAACCGGCCACAACTGGTTCGATTGCGCTGGGGTTTCATTTCAAATCGGAGCAATTTGTTGTTTATCTGTTACATCCAATTGTACAGTTTTTGTTTTCAATTATTTGTTTTCATTCTATTCAGAAACATTAACTAGGGGAAATTGGTAGATATTGTTTGCGCTAATGTGTGTTTCCTTTTATTTAAATTACGCAAGATCTTCTCCAAGTTAGAGATTTTACAGGAATTTACAGGTTTCTTCGTTCGTTCTTTCTTCAATAAGAAAATCCGTTAAATTTAAGACAATGTAAGTTTTTATACTTGTAAATATTAATAAACATTTCATTTACTACTGTTCCGTTTCATCGGAACGAAAGAGAGAAAGAGTGAGAGGCGACAAATTGAAATATCGCGGTTGCAGCGGGGCGACAATTAGAGTACCGTTAATCGAACTTAAGCGGGGAGCAGGTCCTGCGCACGATCAGTATGATGTGTATAGCGATACAGATAAGTCGCAAGTGTTGGATCAATAAAGTAACCTCTTGTGCGTTTAAAGAAAATACCGACAGTCTAACTATCAGTAGAGTTCCGCTGAGATATCACATTGGTCCTTCGAACCGGATATACAAGTAGCTGGATTTCGGTAATCGCTCATCATGACTCGAACACCTCGAACGCCACACACACCAGCCGCGAAATCGGTCGTGGAACCGGGATCGGTGGATGTGACTGTTGATGCGATGCCAAACATTCACATGCGTGACCTTGCGTGTGAGGAGTTAACTCGCATATTAGACAACATTTCGCTGGCGAAGAAAGAGGTAAAGGCGCTGACTGCGGTACAGTGCAAAGTGTATGGAAAAAAGGCGGATAGTGCATTAGAAGCACACAACAAGCATTATACAGAAATTATAAAGCTTGTAGGAAGTGATAGTGCAGTGCATGACGCAAAGTATAAGGAAATGATGAAACTGCATGAGACAGTGATGATGGAAATAGAGAGTGCATCTGAAGCCTTTGCGGCAAAATCCATAGCATCTCAAGCAGTAATTCCTGGTCCTAGTGTCTCACCAGTGATTGTGCATGCTCCATTGCCTCGGCCAATTCCTTCGTTTAGCGGCAAGTATGAGGAGTGGGAGCGATTTAAGACAATCTTCAAGGACATTGTGGACAAAAGTGGTGAAAATCCGCGATTGAAACTCTATCACTTGGAAAAGGCGTTGATCGGTGATGCTGCCAAGGTGATAGATGAAAAAACGATTAATGACGGAAATTACGAACGTGCGTGGCAATTGCTAACTGAACGGTATGAAAATAAGCGTCGTATGGTGGACTTGCATATTAGTGGACTTTTCCATTTAAAGAAGTTAACCGAGGAAAGCTATGTAGGTTTGCGTAATTTGGTCGAGTCAGTTGAAAGCCATGTTGAAAATCTAAAGTATTTAGGTGAAGATTTTACCGGTCTTTCGTGTTCAATGGTTATACATTTAATTGCAAATTCTTTGGATATTGAAACAAAGAAAATATGGGAAACTAGCATCCCTAGAAACGAGCTACCGTGTTATGAAAAAACCTTGTGTTTCCTAAAAGAAAGAGTGTCGGTGTTAGAAAGATGCCAGAGAAGTGTCACTGCTGGTCATAAAGGACGATTACTTTCAAAGAAGCCAGGGTCCAACGAACATGCACCAATGAAGTTCAATGCGGCTTCAACATTGTTTGATGAAAATGCGTGTAATTTGTGCAAAGGACACCATGAAACAAATAAGTGTTCAGAACTCTTATTACTACATGGAAGGAATAGAGTGCAATTGGTTATGACAAAACGGCTTTGTTTGATTTGTTTAAAACCGGGTCATTGGAGAAACCGTTGTAAATCGCGTGTGAAGTGTAGTATGTGTCAGGGAGCGCACAACACAGTATTGCATTATAACAACAATTCTGAGAACTCGGAACAAGCAAAAGGGGAAGCCGAAAGAGTGAGCGCGAGCCAGCATGCAGATAATGCAGACAAATCGAAAGGTATTGTCCTGTTGCAAACTGTTTTGCTTTATGCGGAATCAGGGAACAAAGAGTTGTTGTTGTGTCGCGCGTTGCTGGACAGTGGGTCGCAGATTAGTTGTGTAACCGAAGCACTTGCAGTGAAATTAGGACTAAAATTGGAAAGGGTGAACGTGCCAATAAAAGGTATTGGAAACATTGACTCGCCTGTAAGGCAGAAGTGTTCGTTTACGGTGAAATCCCGATGTACCAATTTTAGTATTGGCATTACTTGTTTTGTATATCGTGAAATAACGGGTAAGATGCCGTCTGTGCAATTCGATACACGCGAGTGGAATTTGCCGAATCCATCATTGTTAGCTGATCCAAACTTCAACAAGCCTGGCAGTATAGATATTTTGTTGGGCATGGATTGTCTCCCGGAATTAGTGTTGTCAGGGTCCATAAAGCAAGCAAATACAATGCCGATGATTAGTGAAACCCGTTTTGGATGGGTGATAGGAGGACGTGTTGCAGAAATACAAAGGGAAGAAGAAACTTATACCCATGTGACAGTAAGCGATCGCTTAGAAACGACAATGCAACGGTTTTGGGAAATAGAAGAGGTGACAAACGAGCGTTGTGTGAAAACTGAGGACGAAGTTTGTGAAGAACATTTTCTCGAAACACATTATCGTGACGACACTGGTAGATACGATGTGAAATTGCCTTTGAAGGAATCGGTAACCCAGTTGAGTTCTTCGCGAAATGTAGCATTGCGTAGGTTTTATTCGTTGGAAACCAAGTTGTCGAAAAATCCACAGTTGCGGTCGCAATACCAGGCTTTTATGCGTGAATACGAAGATTTGGGTCATTGTAGAGTGATCGACGAAAGTAAGGACGTTACCCCAACAAGAAAATGGTATCTTCCGCATCATGCTGTTCTTAACCCGGATAAAAGCACCACAAAATGCCGTGTGGTTTTTGATGCTTCAGCGAAGGTTAACGGAAGGTCATTGAATGACGTTATGATGACTGGACCCAAGGTACAACACGACTTACTCTCGATCAAGCTTCGATTTAGAATGCCTCGCTATGTGGTAAGTGCCGATATTGCTAAAATGTTTCGACAGATTAAGGTGGATCCCTGTGACAGTCCGCTACAACGAATATTCTGGAGATCGTCATCACATGAACCGTTGCGTGTGCTGGAGCTTACAACGGTTACGTACGGAACTGCAGCGGCACCCTTTTTGGCGACACGAACGCTGTTACAACTTGCTCGTGATGAGAGAGAACGTTTTCCTTTAGCAAGTCAAATCATCGAGGAAAATTTCTATGTTGACGATGGTTTGTTTGGGGCAGACGACGTTAATACGGTGTATGAGGCGCAATCTCAAATCATCGAAGTGTTCAAAACGGCAGGTATGAAGCTACATAAATGGACAGCTAACGACGAAAGGCTTTTGGAATCTATTCCCATCGAAGATCGCGATGCACTAGCAAGGTTCGATGACTGTCAAGCTAACGAGTATATAAAAACGTTAGGCTTGATGTGGAATCCTAATAATGATGAAGAGATTCCCGAACTGTGCAAAGAAGTTACCTGCAACGCCACAGTACCGTCTGAAACCCTGCCGATTCTGGAAAAGTTTGAATCCTTTCGAAAGACGCAGCGAATATTAGCGTATGTTGTGCGATTCAAACAGAATGCCAAGCGACGTAAGGGTGATCGAATTGATGAGAAAAACCCAACAATTGCAGAACTGCGAGAATCTACGCGTTGGATTGTACGTGCTATTCAACATAAGGAGCTGTCATATGTAATATCAGCCGTTAAAAGTGACAAACCTGTGCAACGTTACCGGAATCTCAACCTATTCCTGGATGGTGATGTACTGAGAGTTGGTGGCCGTATACGTAAGGCAGATCTGCCGTATGAGAATAAGCATCAAATGCTGCTTCCACATCGAAATGTAGTAACCAGACGCTTGATTTCAGCAATTCACCGAGAAAATCTGCACATAGGCCCATCCGGGGTGATTTCAATTCTGCGTCAGCAATTCTGGATAGTGAATGCTCGATCTACGGTTCGAAAGGTGCTGCATGAATGCATTCTTTGTTTTAGAAGTAGACCAAGCACCATGGATCAACAAATGGGCGATCTACCAAGCTGTCGAGTAACAGCTGCTCCTACGTTTCAACGAGTTGGTCTGGATTTCGCTGGGCCAATCATGTTAAAATCAGGCATTCGTCGTGTCATTGCTGTAAAGGGATACATATGCGTATTTGTGTGCACGGTCACAAAGGCTATTCATTTGGAAGCTGTAGAAGACTTATCAACTGGTGCGTTTCTTTCAGCCTTTAGACGATTTGTGTCCAGAAGAGGAATTCCCGAAGAAGTTTACAGTGACAATGCCACCAATTTTGTTGGAGCGAAAAATGAACTTCGTGAGTTGTGCGAATTGTTTAGGAATGAAGCAACAAGACAAGACATTTTCCAGTTCTGCCAAGAAAGAGAGATTGTGTGGAGAATGATCCCGCCTGGTGCTCCTCATTTTGGAGGGATTTGGGAGGCAGGCGTCAAGAGTGTTAAAAGTGTATTGAAAAAGGTTTATAAGTCGGCATCTTTAACGATCACCGATTTCTACACTCTTCTGTGTCAAATTGAGGCCATCCTAAACTCTAGACCGTTATACGCCCTTTCAAACGATCCACATGATCTGGACTGCCTTACTCCTGCACATTTTACTATCGATCGTCCATTGATTGGAGTTGCGGAACCATCATATCTGGATCTTCCAGATAATCGACTGAACAAGTGGCAGAGGCTTCAGCAACTTCGACAGCAGTTCTGGAGGCGATGGCAGAAGGAGTATTTAAGTGAACTGCAGACTAGACACAAGTGGACAAAACAGAGGGACAATGTAAAGGAAGGAGCACTAGTGCTGATGAAGGAAGACAACATGCCGCCACAGTTTTGGAAACTAGGACGAATTTCCAAGGTGTATCCAGGAGAAGATGGGTTGATACGAGTAGTGGACGTGCGTACGAAACACGGTTTATTCAAACGTCCTATACATAAGTTGGCGCTTCTTCCCATGCCGAATCTGTAATATCCCCTGGTAGGGGGGAGGATGTTCCGTTTCATCGGAACGAAAGAGAGAAAGAGTGAGAGGCGACAAATTGAAATATCGCGGTTGCAGCGGGGCGACAATTAGAGTACCGTTAATCGAACTTAAGCGGGGAGCAGGTCCTGCGCACGATCAGTATGATGTGTATAGCGATACAGATAAGTCGCAAGTGTTGGATCAATAAAGTAACCTCTTGTGCGTTTAAAGAAAATACCGACAGTCTAACTATCAGTAGAGTTCCGCTGAGATATCACAACTACCTTGCAAGTAAATTATCATGTAAAATTAATCCAGTGTTGGCATTTTGTTTATCGTTTTCTAGGTTTTTTCCGGCATTGAACACAGTATAAGTTTCTGTTTAAAGTTCTTTTTTTGCTTTAAGTCTGTTTTAACAATTAGGAAAGATAGATAGATCGATTAGAATCTCACAAACTTAATGTTTTTTGAGATGGATTTGGAACTTTAAAGTGTTTTAAAAATTTGAAACTTTTGAAATATTAGATTAGGATAAAGAAATCCATCCATTTTGCTGGAAAATTTGTGACTTAATTGAGCTGATTTAGGTCAGATAAGTATCGTTTTGTTATAATATTTGTTTGTCATTTTAAAGGTATCTTCATAAAGCCTCTTTCATAGAAGCCATGGCGAAATAACTGAAGAAATCGATTATCAAAATCTTCTCTCCATCCCGATTTCTTTAAGCTTTGAAAGTTTTGTAATGACAGAAAAAGGTGGTAATCTCTTGATACTAGATCAGGAGTATATGATAGAAGTATTAGATCATCTCACCCAAGTTTCCTAAGCTACTGGCTCTAGTCGCATGCAACATATTTTCTGTTGGTTAGTTCTGGGCATGGTCTGTGAGATCTGAATTTAGTGTTTGATGATTCTCTTCCAATCCCACCAAACACATAGCAAAACCTTCCGATTAATCGTGGTTTGACTGCTGTTTGAGCTGCTTGACAACGCTATGATCACGTTCGACCAATTTCTCAGCCCAGTCAGCATCCCTTTTAAGAACTGACTCAGTGTCCTTTCGATTTCCCGAGGAAGATGAAAATATGGTCCACTTTGAGTAGATGGTCTTGAACTTTCATATGGTCGATCGTTAGTATCTGAGCGATGGTATGGTTTCTAATATGATGATCAACTTAGACCATATTTTATCCATAGACCATGGTTTTATAGACATTTTGTCTAAAAAAAGGGTGTCGACAAAAATACGCCCAATCTCATATTTGCTTGGTTTCAATTCAACTAGGAGCGGTTTTAATTGAACTCTGATAACTCAACTCCAATTTATATTGGAGCCGATTCGTTCGGCAGAAATAGTTAATTTAGCCCAGTACCGAAAAAACCTCCAAACTTAAAGCGTACTTGAGATTACATGCTTAGTTACGGGTTCCGACATATCTAGTTAAACGCAATGCTTATTTTCCTGTTATGGCTCATAATAAATTCTCTTTCTATCTTCTATAGCTCTTGTATAGGAATATCCTCTTACATAAGTGATTTTTTCAAAAGAAAACTGAAACTCTCTTTACACACCTTCGTCTTAATCCAATCTCCGTTGGCCATTTTTGGCTTTCGTCACACAATTTCGGCATGTCTATTAGTACATTCATTATTCTACTTCATGTAGCACATTAGCAGTCACAGGAAGCTTAGTGTCCCTTTCAATAGCTAATGATCTGTACATATTTTCTCTCGTTCACAGTATCTAGTGATAAATCATCGCCCGTGGATTACGATTCCCTCTCGCCCGGTGAATGTCAGTGCGCGCACTAATGTACCGGCCGTCTCTCGTGCGTTTCCGGTGGTGGTGTTGATAAGGACACGAATTAGCGCGACAGAAACTCCGGCGCCACCTTGGCCTTGGCTATGCTATGCACGCTCGTGGCGGTTCGCAATGGCAGAGCCGTCGCAAAACATCACTCGGACCGCTCCGACGGGCCCATCCAGCATCCGGTGCGACATGGAACGTGCAGGTGGTACGGGGGAAAATGACTTCCCGCTGTCTGTGGCACGCTTGTCGCGCCCTCGTACTCGGTATGGTGCTAATGTTCGTTGGCGGTGGAATGGCCACCGTAGGTAAGTAGCCCGCCTGACAGTGTGCACCGTTTTTGCTGTGTGAACCATCTTGATCCTTTATCCTATGTTTGGTTTCCATTCTTTTCTGCTATTCGATCCGACAGGATACTACGCAAACAACTTTCCCTCGCTGTCGGAAATACGGAGCAATCGCACGTCGACAATAAGCGTTAAAAACGAGCATCGAGGATTACACCTGAACAATCTGTCCTACGTCGGACCCATCATCATGGGCGTCGGAGGTAAGTAATGCGGGAATCCTCACTATTCTCTTAAAAGTGCATAATGGAACGATAACCAAAATTTCAGTGTTCGGACAATAAGAAGCTCATTTGATTGAGATGATTACGTTAGACAATAGAATGAGTGCAACAAATTTGAATGAGACACAGATTTCCTTTTTTGCTCTTTTGTTTATTAGGTAATGCGTTATCTAACTTTTTTATGCGAAACTTACAGTAAGGGAAAGGTTATTATACAAATATTTCGTAATTTTTGGTACATTTATTGCTATTACATAGTGCAATACGTAGATATTACGTTCTGCAATGTTTGTTTTGCATTTAAATCTTGTTTCATGAACAACATTCATTTCACATTTAAATTCCACTCAGCAGTAATTTCGTTGCGCATGAACACGTTTGAAGTAAACCTCTTTGCCATTCGTCTGTACCGTAACACATATTTTCGATGATTAATGCCATTGGGTGTACAGAATGAAGAAAGAACGGCTCACAATCGCATGTTTTCCATCTTAATAATTTCTCAATGCAAAACGGTACGGCAGCAAGCACGAGACGGTAAGAAATATTCATGTTTAATGAAGTGATGACTGCACGAACAGACTGTGTGTCGTTGGGTCCGATTCAGTAAGCCATCACCACCGCCTTGGAAGGCAACGCGTTGATGAGGTTTACATGAAGAAGGATCACACACTTTGTATCCTTTTGGCGAACCCAGGCGAGTGGCGTGAAACTTCTCTCGATGGGTTTATCAAAGGAAAACATACATTTTCGGTGTAGATGATGATTCGGTTTGGACAGCCGAATATATAGCTAGTCATTCGTTTGTTACTTTTCCCTGATGGTGAAAACATGCACTACGCTACCGTACGCAATGCGGTAAAGGAGCACAGTTTGTATGATGAATTTTATGGTTATGTATATTTTATGGGATGAGAATACCTTTCAAGTTATCAGCAAACAATGTTGTTCAATTTATAATGTATTCAACACGTTTAATGTTTCTGTAGTCAAGTCTAATAGGTTCGTAAATCATTAAATTTTGTTCGTCATTATAGAACTAAAGCTCGAAATTTATCTTATATTAATTTAATTTGAACAAGTACCATTGATTTTCATCCTGGTGTTTTATTTACTAAATAATGACTTCCATAAAGAATTAGAAATATCTACTTGTAAAAAGGCAATTCAACTCTACAGTAAACCAGATCATGTTTCATACAAACTTTGGGAAGCCATGAATTACGTTAAATAATTCTATCTCTTTGGCTTGCACTATATGCACATCATTTAACAAACCGTCTATCGTGTGAAAGCAATTAATAATCATCACCAATTAAAGGCCATATTTGCACATGTACCCAAAATCCAGTAGGTCCATTTTCGGTATTCCCTTTACATTTCTTCTAATTCCATTGAAACGACGTTAAAAGCTTTATCAGACAAATGTTCCGTCTGATCCACTTCAGTTTGGCTGCAAGCATATTTTTCCCACACAGACAATAAGAGCTTCCCCTTCCTATACTGGTGTTATTTCGAGTTTTGGCCTCAAACAAGATAACGATACTAAGCAAATCCAACCAGAATGCCAGCAGGCATTCTCACACCATTTACGATGAGATGGAAATTCCACTTCACGATCCTTTTCACCACGGGATACCTTTTCCAAAATGGAAAGAGGAGTATAGCAAACAAAAAAAGGGAAGGCGGATTTTTCGTTTGCCGGAAAAACATGAAACGCATGGTATTGAATGGGAAATAATACGTTTGAATTGAACGTATCCGTCTTTTGCACGACGCTGTGCTATCTTCCTTGCTGGGGTTGGGAGAGAGGGATTGAAGCAGATATGTGATAACGTACACGGTTTATCATATATTGAATTTTTTTTTCGGCAAATGCTTCATTCATGGTCAAACTTAGTACGTCAAGCGTATGCAAATTGGTTCCACTTGTCATCTGTATCTGTCAATCTACGAGGGTAAACTTCCATGGGAATGCAAACTTTGAACGATCGACAGTTGTATGCTTGCGATGTGATAAATTCATCGAGTAGTGAAAAATTATGCTCTATTATTCAATTTTGCATTTATATCTAGCCCGTGAGGAATTTTTTATTTCGATGATTATTTGCGAATTTGTGACCAAGAACATAGCAAATGCGACGCTGTTTTGTTTAATTCAATGTTCAATGTTTTGATAAAATTAGCGAATAAAAGATATATTGCTTATTTTTATATTCATTGTGTAATCGTAGACGATAATACGGCAAAAGCCGTCATACTGGAAATTTTAAAAATAATAAATAATAAATAAATAAAATAAAAAATAATCGTGAATTAGGCCAAATCCAACTGTGTACTTATTGTCTGATTTTTTAATTAAAGTAGAATAGGGTTTACTTTAAAAAGATTAAATATGCATTTTATCATATGAACACAAACAATTGCAGTGGGACCAAATAAAACACAACATCGTATAATTAAACTGCTAATATTCATACCCTTCCGTAACACTAAATTAATCCTTGTACAAACAAAGATAAGAGAAACCCATACATACCAAGCGATGTGCAATTGAAATTTTTAACCGTTAATTCTATAAGCTATTTCTTGTTCAGTAAAAACATCATGTCAGTCAGGAGCTCACTGACGCGTAAACCCAATGCTTATCTAAATGATGCGTGCATCTAGCCCGCGAGTAGGAGCGTAAACCGTGTTTCATGTTCAAGCTGTATACACTTGCATGTCTGGTTACGTTTACTAATTGCGTGTTCTTTTTACATCTCGGTGATTTTGTTGTCATTTCACGAGTAACATTTTACCATCCTCTCGACCCCGTACAACACGCTCTGATGACTTTAAATTGCTGTACTTCTTTCGCTGCAATATGAAACCTTTTCTGTTTCGTTCTTCCGTCCAAACTTCTACAAAGCCTGTTCTCGCGCGGAAAAGATATGGCCGTGACCTCAACCAAAACCCCACAAAAACAAATGCCAACCATAAAAGAAACTGGATAGCAAACGGAACAGAAAAAAGTGAAAGTTCCTTTCCGGCAAATGGAAAAGATGTGTCAGACATTTAGACACAATTGAATTGTTAATGTACAAATTGTAGGAAACGCCAGGGTCGAGTATAGTATAAGCTTTTCGTACTCTAACTGGGAAGGGCAAGTAAAAGCTAGATAGTTCATTTAAAATTAGAAGTTTATTTGCCATTAATTTTGTTTTGCCTTTTGCTGTATTACTTCTTCAGGTTTCATCGTGGTGGCTTCGTGTGTGATGACGTTCGAGGCACGAGACTCAGCCGCAAAGGTAGTCCCGGCACGGTTCAAGATGAATGCCCAAGGGTCCGCCCGGAATCCTAGTCGCAGCAACAATTCCCGCCGTTCCACAGGTGAGTTAATGTACCAGGTGTACCGATTGCTTAATTTGTTGCTGTCGAAAAATCGCGAAATGTATCATTTTAAGTAGGGTGAGATTATGACGAGGGCACAATATCCTCGTCATCTTGAGAAGGGTTGAGGAGAAACAAATCAAACGTCATTGAAGAGGTTTCTCTTTATGTGAGCAGGTGTCTCTGTGGTGGAGCGATTTTCTTATGTAAGCCAGTTTCAGATGATATTTCAAATCATTTACCCCCTCTCCAACAGCTCTGAATACTCCTCGTCTCAAAACATCCTCGATCGCTTAGCTGATTGATGATCAAATAATCTCCTCTTTTGCATCTCTAAATTTTTCGACAATATCCCAAATATCCCATATATCTACATTTGTAGTGAGGTCCTTTAGTGATAGGGTCTTTATTGCGAAGAATTTTGGGGTATCGCATATTATGGATGACATAACATATTGACATTACCAAACAAGCACTTTGTGAAGCACTTGGTTTAGTTAAACTTAGCCCAGTCGACTTCACGAATTCACTTGCTCTACAATCTTTATAGTGTACTCTTGTGGCACCATTTCCAGAATGTGATTTAAAATTACAGACAGCAACATTCAAATATGATATGATACAACATGGGACGCGTTTAAAAATCGTTCACGCGATTCGCTATTGCACTTTTTCTGTGGCATTCAGAAACTCCACTTCCTGCCCAGGTGTGAACTCTTGTGTTTATAATTCTTGGAAACACGCCGTGTCATAGTTCAATCTATGGCTCCTCGCTCGACTCACCAGCCATTTTCGCCGTTATCTATCTCCATATCCCACGCGGCTTGCCACGAAATTCCGCCCACTTCTGGTTATACCTAGCTAGTCGGTCAACTCCCATCGGGCACAACTTGGTTGTGAAAGGGCCAAGAAATTTCAATATTTTCTCCTAGTTGCTTGATTTGGACATCTTTCATACTTTCATACTTTCTCTTTCCGGTCTCGCTTCCAGAATTCCCTTTTAAACTCGCATAACTCAGAACCCTTGCCAGTTCACATGGGTCACACATAGTTCTCTCCTGTCTGAAAACTATAATCTTGTGATTTTTTTAGTTAGTTCTCTAATTAGCCTTTTGAGAAACAAGTCTAATGTAATATAATAAAATTATTATTATATAAAGTTCACAATGTCTACGCATTTCAACGCGCACTTCGATTACTTTGACTACTACTACCTTGAATTTAACTTGACTAATCATTGTTTTAAGACTTGGATTTTAGGCTCGTACATCTTATACAACAGACAAAACTTGTCTAAAATCTCAATAAATGAACCAGTTAAAAAATAAGTAAACAAATAAATAATTTTTTTTTGACTGTTTAAATTTCTGAGATAAGGTTACCCTTAAAATAAAAATATTTATAAGTTATGAGATACAAAATGCAGTTGCGTTGAGTCCGTTATTTTAATATCTGATATTTTGATTTTTTTTTTCAAATGATTAAACAAGCAATTCAGCATTGTTTTCATTGTGGAAGTAAAAATGAATTCCCGTATTCATCAAACGAGCCTGCCAATGGAGACGCCTGGTACTGGAAGTATTTCCTTAAAATTCAGAACATTCCAATCAAATTTATCATCTAAATTTAATGTTAGAGCATATGGTTTGTTCTTTGCTGGTGTGCAGCATGTATGCTTGTACATAAATAAGTTTTGAACAGTTTCAATTTCTAGGGTACTGAGAGAATTAGACATGTTTAAAAGCACTCGATATAGGAGTTTATTTTTTAACGTTAGAATTACTACACGGTTCGAGCGTTTTTCATTGATGATCACTTCACAAAAAATCCGAAGACCTAAAAAATGTTTTAATTCGTTTTTCACTTCATACCACAGAAAACATGAACTATGCTAACATTGTTTTTTAGTCCCAATAATTAATGTGATGAAAATGAAGCGTTCCAGTCAACATGGCTGGTCCGGTATTTCTAGTCTTAAATACCAAGAGTAATTTAAAGAAATATTGTTTCTAGATCATACTATTATTACTAGTTGAAATTGATAAGCTGATGGTATTGTTCGTCTTGTGCATGCTAATAGAATATAGTTTGAATACGAGTATTATTAACATAAATAGATGGTATTCCCGTCTGAGCTTCACTACTGGCTGTTAGTTTCTGTTGTCAAGGACAGCAATGTTCAGGACATGAATAAACATACACTGAAAACAAGGAACCGTAACATCCATATTCGATCTCCGACAATCAACAAATGGAATTTACAACTGGTTTCGAGCAATTACCTAACTTGTCAACTACATGTTTTGCAACATGCATATAAAAATACCAAATATGTATTCCATTCAAAATCCAGACTGAAACATATTGCTTTCGAGAATTTCATTAAATTAAAAAAAAAAAACAATAAAACTGTTCATAATATGCAGGCTGGTGCGTACATGGTTCACATTTAGAAAAGAGCAAAACATGCATACCTTGTACTATACACGAGCCATTTATTTCCACGAAAGAGTTGTTGCCCTTTTGTCAAATGGTGGCTGGTTCAGTTTACAGTTTTTTCTTTCTACTCAAATTTCCGTTATTAACAATTGAAAATTACTTCTAGCGAGCAATCAGAAACCTTTCTGTGAATCCTTTGTACTACCAAATTCAAAACTAACACAATAACAACATAGAATGATTTGCACTGAAATACAAATGCTTACTGCTTTTTGGTTATAAGAACTTAAATGTGACACAAATGAATCATAAAGTAGTAATATTTTTCGAACATTTTAGTTTCCACGCTGACATATTACTATCGAACTTTTGAATTTACAATAATTGTTTTCAAATGTTTATTACACCCTAATCATATATACAGATCATCCGTAATTATATAAACTTATCTCATTATATAGCAGTTATACTATTCGCCAATTTACTCTAACCTGCAGTCTGTGGTCTTCTTCCTGCGTAGGTAAACTCTGTGCGAATGGCAAAAAATCCATCTCTATCTCCACTCCATCGTGTCATCTTTTCTCAATTAAAGTTTTCTTGTTTGTGCCGTAGTTACTGCCACAGCAGCCAAAACTTCTTCCCACACCAACCGCAACGAGATAAAACGCCCTCTTTAAGTTGGCGTGTTCGCACTATCTCGCGTAAGTTAGGAATACAGCAAAATACGGCCGGTTGCATCGGTAGATTACGACTATAGTGCGTCCTCAAAACTTCCATGATGTCCTCAGGCTCAGCACGAGCACGAGCCAAAGACGGTGGTACGTGAGCAGCAGCAGCACACTTAACGAGAAAGTTGGTCAATACAAGTTTTTTTTTTTTCTAGTGCACCATACAGCACGACTTTTAGACATCACCGATTTGCATTGGGGTTTTTGCATTAACTTGTTTGCTAACTTAGACATTCCTTTGCGCAATGAGGAAGCAACTGGTCTGCACAAAATAGTTTCTGAAAATCTGGAAATTTTGTACGTTTTTTGGCGAGTAATCGAGTCATTATATGTTAAATATTGCATTTCTAACCGAGTGCATTGTGTTGAACGTTAGACCAGTGTGTTCAGATAGCTTCGTAGCTCAGTTAATACATTCACATTGCTGTTGTTGAACGAAATATCATCTCCAGCGAGTACTAGAAAGGTTATAACAATCAAAGCATCTAATCATCTTTGTGCATGTTTCGCTTCTTTATTTCTCATTTCAGGTGTTTCGAACGGACCGACAGCAATCATGGGATCGCAGACGGCCCGTTGGGAGCAGCACTTGGGCGTCTTTCGAACATCGCCCGCAACAGAAAAGGTCCCCGACCGTCAAGCACTTACGGCAGCACTCGTGCACTTCTCCAAAGCCTTAGGGTAGGTAGACTGGACCGTTCACTGTTCGTACTGATAAGAGTCCTTACGCAATGATGAACACTCATACTGCGTGCTACACTCTGTAGGTTTTGTAGTGTGTCATAAATAGTGGCTTTTGCATGTTGATTGCAATATTAACTTACCAGAACCAATTTATGCAATTAATTGCAATAATTTTCAGTAAATTTCACAACCACTATAACAAGCACAAGCGTAAATAGCACACGGCCAATCATTTCGAAGATTAAATTAGTATTCTTATACACACTGTGTACCAGCATTTGCTGTGTTATGGAGATATGCAAAGTGGTACTTGTCGGTGTTCCGCTTCAAACAGTCAACCCACGTTCGTGACATACATTTATGCGAATGGGATGCCCTTAACATCCAAATAACTCTATCCCATCATGCTACGCCACGGACAGCACTATGGTTGATTTGGTCATTCACGATGCACGATTCACGAATAACTGCATCTTCTGAAGCTCACTAGCTAAAGTCACATAATGATTAGACCAACGTTCTGTACGATGACGTTAGTTGAGACTTTGTCAACACTAGAAAGGACCGTACAAAGATATGAGGGACAAAGCTCAAAAACATATTAGTTTTTTCTTCTGTTTGGCTATTCCGTTAGCATGTTTGAAAGTGTTAGAGGATAATCAAAGCAACTTATTAATATATCACATTTCCTTCACCTAAAATGACCCTGTGGTTTGGAGATTGTGTAAGAATGTAAAAATGATTATATAAGAATGTAAGAAAGAAATGGGAATGTTCTAAAAAGCGAATGATCGATTCATCAAGCAAACTGTTTCGCGTACAACAGCAACATCAAACAGGTTTCGGCTTATGAATTTACTTGATCCGAAGCTATACTCTTCAAAGCAAATGAAAAAAGAAGCTTCTTCGAGATGAAACCTTCGTTCAACCGTCGGTTTGTATATCGCTTACGACGGTTCTGTGGCCCAACGAATCACCTTCGATGGAGAAGAATTCACAAAAAAATCGAACGCAAGATAAACTTCGTTCAGTTCCGTACGAAAGATGCGGCTATTTTTGGACGCAAATCGATACTACACTTTCATCTGGCGTACAAAGAGAATGATGCAAGTGTCTTGCTACCAAATGAACGCACCGGTAATGGAATAGCCGTCCAAGCTATTTGAGTTCACCATACACTGGTATGCTTGTGCCATGCCTTCCCTGCTCAGCAATAAGCTTCTTTCGGCAAAGAGGAACAAAGACACATCGAAAAATACCTACTCGTGATCATACTTTATGTTATGTAGCTGAACCGTTTGTAGTTATTTTATTTAGATTACAAATTGTATTGCATGTTGGCATAATTCATATTCTGCCAAATTGTAAAAGTTTCTAATCTGCCATGCATGATGGAAGATTAAAAAAAACGTTCCCATAAAATAAAGTTCAATGCTTGAAAATGTTAGTGCACAGATCGAATAGCATCATAATCGCACCACCGTCATCAACATCATTACCTTATCTATTGCATTATCATCACAAACGATACCGAAACACGATGTCGGATGTCCTAGTTTCTAGGTTCCACCGAGAGATTTTACACGGCTACTTACGGTTGTAGCGTGCAAGCATGAAAATGATTTGTTACATTTTGGTCGACCATACCATTCCTTATCCATCTTCTCGTTCGTCGCCTTTGTGTGGATAGCCATCATCAGAAATAGGCGTCTATCGTCCATCGCAGTCCAGTTTTTGTACAAATGACAAGAAATCACAACATTTCGTGTTAGGTTGAACTACGCTTACCGATTCCTTTTCACACTTAATGGTGTAACTAAGTGAAGAATCGGTGTTCCATTTTCCTTTCCATGGCATCCAATCGCTACATCGATGAGTTAAACCGACTGACCACCAGTCAAGAGTATGTTTCAACCGATGCTCCACATAATGTGGCGCTTGCTTGCCATCAACTGGCATGTAATTTGTGTTATGGTGCATGGAGCCATCAGCATCGGAGGGAGAGTATCGGAGTGCCATGTTTGGTGTAGTAACTGCACTGTGTTTCTTAACGTTTTGGCTGGCTTGCTTCCGCTTGGTCAGTGCCAACTTCCTTGACTTCCATATCCGTCCGACAATGGGACGCGACAATGAAATCAGGTTACGGCGCTACTTTCCCTTTGTGGCCCGCTCGGTTGAAAGGATGGGATCGGGTCTGTGTGCTTGCGAAGAAAACTTTGTTTCTTGTTTGAAATACAAGAGGATTACTGGAAAGCCAATCAAAAGGATGTTAGTGAAGCTGTTTAGTAACGTGCGATAATGTTTTGTCGTTTTATGTGTTGACATAATGTTTCTTTTATTCGATAGGGCTTTATCCGAAGGTTTAGCGCAGATTTAGTGTTGTTTTTTTATTATGTTAATTATGTTAAGTTTTTTTTTACTTTTGACTATCTATGTGTTTATTAAAAGGACTAATAAGGTAGCTTGTTTTTCCTTACAAATGTGAAGACAATTCTTGATATTATAGCTGACTTTAGTCTAAAAACACGTTATTCATATTGTCTTTCCTGAACAGCGAAATAGAAATTGGTATTAAATTTACCCATAAATTAAAAATAAAACTGTTTCATGCTTACTGTAATCGAGGTACAATTCGCAAAGTGAAATTCTTTTATCACTATTTATAGTGTGCTAGAAATAACAACCGAGTTACAATGTTGCACGAAATTAAACCATGCCATGCTGCATGTTGATTGCACTCGAAACCAAGTGCCTTCTGGAGACAGTTGCTTCCGCTTCTTGGTGTTAATTAAATTTCTCCGACTTACATATGGTAGAACGGCACGATACGGCACGCTGGAACGATGGTGAAAGGATGCTGAGTCATAGATGCCTTACATTCATGACCATAGCAACGAACAATTGCCATGGGTTGGGAACCCTATGATTTCATTAGTTCTTGCGACCATCCGAGATTCTGTAGGAATGTTCAATTCTGCATTCTGTATCAACATCCTTGCATTGAATGATCTTTACTACAATTACCTCGAAAACACACTCCCATATGCATTGTTTTTCTGCCCACATCAATTATATTGTACATAAAACGTCAGCAGCATGAACCGAACCGATGACGATAAAATGGAACATTTGTATGAGAAGCATACATGTTAAATGGATATTGCAAATTGTAGGATGTATTTTTGATTGTATCTAGCAAACACCAAAGATGTGCTGTGATCAAGAATTGCTTGATATATGTAACCATCTCAATTAAATGAGTTTTTGTAATAAGTTACTCTACGATTTTCGAAAGTAATATTTCTTAAAAATAATGCTTTTTATCTGAAAAGTTCGTAAATAATTTTGAATTATCTATAATCTTACGCTTTAATTACATAGTGGTGGCATACATAAAAATATAGTACAACCATAGGTAAAAACAATCAATAAAAGCCTTAATAGCGTCTGTATGTATTATAAAACATTTTATTTATGTATGGTAACATAAAGTAAAACAGTTCAAAACAATACCTAAAACTGGCTGGTTAAAAAAAACTAAAGTAGTTCTATTCAAATAGAAAACGAAAACGCCCGTTGTAGACTTATAAAGGTGAATTATGTCATCTAATCATAACGATAATAATAATGCGGGATGCGATAACAAAATAAGCGTACTTTAACCACAGGATACAATTTTAACACCCGCTCGTATTACCGACACGACCGCCAGTGCTGAAGAAAAATTGTAACCATTTATCATAAAACACTCGAGCCGGTCCCATCGACGCCATCACCAACGGTGGCATTAGACAGATAAGGACGAACCGCAAGACACGGCGCAAATAAACCCGTGAAAGGATATACTATCCGTTGAGCCGTTATGATGAATCGTTTTACTCGTTACGAACCGACACCGACCGACAGAAAGCGACCTGTGCTACGAATGTTTCTTATGGTTCGCACTTTGCTTCATCAACATTTCTTTTCTTCTCTTTCACTCGACACACATTGGCCCCATTGTAGGACACCGAAAACGTCACCCCATCGGCGGCCGAGCGAAAGCCAAAGTCGGCGGGTATCGCGAAGCGGATCGGTGCCCAATTTGTACGCTGAAAAGCTGAGCGTTCCGTTGCTAACCTCCGGTTCACCCGCCAACATCCGGTCCGAAGCAAGTGGCCATCATCGACACCATCGGGGTTCGCGGGTTAGCAGTATGGTACAACGTTCAACGCGAGACCCAGCTGGCACTGGGTTGCTGCATCCGGGGATGCTTCAATTTCACCGACACGCCCTTTCGGTAGATGATCCAGAACCGCTGGCAAGGTAGGACGATGGCACACTCTGCTTGAAGTAAACGCCTTTAATGGCTGAATTGAAGATGTCGTAGAGTATTTTTTGCAAGCTTTACCTTGCCTCACGTAACCCCATTTGTATTAAATAGTTGGTTGAGTACTTTATTTTTGAAATATGATATTAATTTGAATTTATCTTATTGTACCAATTAACATAATCTTCATAAAGTAAAGAGTGTTGAAGTCGGTATTCAGATTCTTCGTCATAAAAGGGATAAATGTTACTATGTATTTTGTTTTTTTAAATAGAAAATCAAGACATAATTGGACAAGCTCTTAAGTTGTGTTGATTCAAATTCGAATGCCATTGAACTTCAAAAAGAACTAATTGTAGTTTTCAAAATTCAATCAGACTCTACAATTACTGGCGGTTTATTATGAGCGAGCATAACTGCTGACTCTTCACTAAAAATGCAATCAACTTACCATCTCAATCATTCCTATTTTGTTTCCTCCTTTCGGTCTCCCATACCTAGGACACTCAATCAAGCTAGCTCGAACGGTTCAGTGCAATATGGGTACGGAGGTGAGATCGTACCAGTACACAAGTTACGCGATCGCAACAAACGTTCGGACACCGCCCGACGGCACGTCCTGTCGCGCCAGACCAAAATCGAAAAGGACGAATCGCTTGGCAGCCCCAAACACGGCCACATCAGCCGACGTGCCTCCACCGTGTCCAACACGTCCGTCTCCTCGAAACTGAACCGTGGCAGCCGACGTGCCTCCACCATCTCCAAAACACCAAGCGTTGATTCGCGAGGAGCAGCTTCCACTGTCGAAATCAACAGCCCTGACCGGTCGCTGTTGCTTGGTCTGACGCCTCCTAGGAAGGGCACGGTGGGTGTGTTTGGACCCATTTCGACGCCGTCGGTCGAGAAGGAGTGCCGGTAGGTGGTGGTATTATTTATAGGGCTGCAGCACGTGTCTGCCGTGCTGTAGTCCCATTTTGTCGTATATTGCTTTTTTGTCGTAGTTTAAGTTTATTTTTACTGCTCATCTACACACCAATTGGACATGGGTTGAAACGTTTTGGTGATTTCTGCGTATCTACTGCGTAACCATATTTTTAGCATGTATGTACCGTAGAATTGTTATCAAAAATTGTTCAAAGCCGTTTTTTTCTTTTTTTTGTCTATATGGAACATTAAATTGCAATAATAACAAACCAATTAGAAGAAGTGCACCACAGTTTTGTGCAATTCATCAATAATCGCCGTATACGGGATCTGTTTATTTTCTTTTTAATGCTTAACATAGGCTGCACAAGCTTCAAAAAGTTGAAGAAAGTGCTGCTCTAAACAAAAACTACATGTAGTATTTGGTGGCGTTTCTGATGTTCCTCTTCATCCGTGTGATTCCACATGTATTTAATGGTATTTGGTGGGATCAGCTGGCTATTATATATGACAAGCTGCTGCAATCTAACAAAATCGTCGCTGAAGTCCCCAACCGCGGCTCGGCAATATTCATCGCGGCATACTTTAACACTTAATTTTTGGTGTACTTTGTCTATCTGCCTCTATCCTTTGAAATTTCAACGGAGATGAGCACTACATGTTTCAGCAGAACGGTGCACCACAGCTTACGACAATTGGACCGCCAATACCAGCTCCAGCCGGTTTCTGAACAATTTAACCGACTTCTTGGACAAAACTTTGTTGATTCCCAGCTTCCCGGATTTGAATCGAATGGACTTCTTGATTGGTTCTGTATGATGTCAAAGCTCAACGAACACAAGGACATCGGTTTGGACCATTTCTAGACGAAAAATCTCAATTTTTTTACAAAATTCCCTTGCAAGTCGTGCGTCACGCTTACGTCTGGTGCGAGCAATGTGTCAAACTCTGGAAGTAATATAAAGAACTGATTTTTTCTAAAGATGTGAACGTTCTGTATAAAAATAGTTTCCAATAGTCACAACCAGAAACAAAAAATGTTATTTAGCATTTATAATAGTATTTTAAAAGTGTATTCGAACTTATTGATCACAGATTAATACGTGAATAGCGTAGGGAAAAATGGACACTTTTCCCCGTGAAGATATCGCTTACAAAATCAACTAGGATCATGAAAATATCGCAAAGAAGAAAATTGTTTCAGAGGCCATTTACCTCACACAAATTATTTAAACTGGTACGAAAATAATAGAACATGAACCATCAAACATGCATGACGCTAATCATAGGTTATCGTTATCCACGGATCTAAAAGAACAACCACCCCATCATCTGTTGAACAGCACCACAAACATTCAAATGTATGCCTCCAACTTGCCCTTTCTCCTTTTCGAAACAAAGAGTTCCTTTCTTTCAATTTCTACCCAACCACTTGCCAAACAACCCTACTGGGGCAACAAAAGTTCAATGTCTTCGGAACTGTGGTTAGTATTTTTCTTTCGAGCCGTATCGATTTCAAACCTGACATTTATGTTTCGTCCCATTCCGAACCTATTCTTTTATTTTTGTTTTGGCACGCATCACTTTTCCTATCCTGCTCTACCCACATAATTGCGTATTGTTAAGCATTCCAGCACTCAGCCAAAGACAAACAAAGCCTGAAATCGAGTTTCGTAGTTGACTGACCCGGAATTTTCGTTTTCTCTGTGGTGTATTTTACTTTTCGTTTCGACCGTGGTTTCGTGAAGCTCTTTTTTTGTTGGTCACGACTTGCCAACATTGTAGAGTGGTAGCAAAATCACTTTCAGATTTATATTGCTTCCTGGCAGCACAAAAAACGTGGCTACCGTAGCAACGAAAGGATCGCAACGAAAGCACCACCGCGTAAAGCTCCACCAGAAACACAACGACGCAACAGGATTGACGGGAGCGAAGTTCATTTTTCTCGTGCTTTCGATTGCGTTGAACATTGTCGGGGCCCTTTTGGGTAACCGGTTTGTTTCACTTCACCCACGACACGACACGCTAAATTCCGTTCCGTCACGCAACGATGCTAATGACCGAATTATTATTACTCTTTGGTGCGCTCTTTGTTTTACTCTCGTATCGCTCTTAGCACTTCCTGCTGGTCCTTTTTTTGAGTGAACTTTACATCGAAAAGTGAATAATAATCTTTCTTTCTTTTTTTCTCTATCGGTTATTTTCTTCTACAGGAGCCAGTTGTCAATTTGCTCCGAACCAGCAGCGATCAGTCAGCGCAATCTTTCCTGTCAATCGAGCTTGGAACCGTGCGTACCAGAAGAAGGCAGCTCGCCCGAGTGTGAGCACGCGGGGGAAGAGGGTAATGATAATGATTGCGGGGAGCAGCAAAACAAGAAAAAACAACCCCATTCCCCATCGTTCATGGAGCCTCTTTGCGTTGCAAATCCACCTCTGAGACCGGACACACTCGTACTCACGTCGAAAGAAGCGGATGCAACCGGAAAACATCGCGACAGACAGCAACCGAACCGACAGCTGCCGCTTTATCGTAGCAACTCGAGCAAAAGCTTCCGCAAACCGAAACCAAAGGTTGCAAGCAAAAAGCTTAGCAATGAGTACGATCAGATCTACGTAATTAGCGCCAGCGGTTCGGGTGGAGTGGCGACCACCGGTGCCTCGAACGGAAATGCGACCGGAAACAATCGTTATCCCAATTTCCAGACGCGTCCCGCTGAGGATGACCATTACGATTCAATTGAGGTCATACACGAACGGCGCAGCAAAAATTTCAGCAAATTCTCCACCAGTTCTGGTGCCCAGGATGAAGGTGCTGGCGGAAAAAGCAACGGTACTGCATACCTGGATGCTTCCGGTTCGATAGAGGGCGAATACCGGAAAATGGGTTCGAACGTGATTAGCGTGGTGGCGGATATATCGCCAGCGCCCGTAAGCAATATCGCTGCATTGGAAGCACCGCTGCAGGAGTCCTCCACTAAGGACGCACTAGAAAGGAAGGCCAGCTGCAGTAGCAGTCCGGAAGGCAAGAAGGATGAGTGCATCGATGAAGCAAAAACCATTACAAACACCAACGCCATCGAGCAGTCGATGAAAGAGGAGCAAAAGCAACGTAACAACCACTCAGTATTAGCCCAACCGTTGGAAGATGCTGCGGTGCATGATGAGAAAAAAGACTCACAATAGAGCTAATGGCAGTAGTCGTTGGTCGTTGCTTGCGGTTGACCGGTGGGTCGGATCCCAATCGAAGTATGGCTCTTAACGGCACCTTGCACCCCCGGGGAACGGACCAAGATGGATGTCAAAGACGATGTGTGTGAATTCGCTCGATGAGTGTTGAAAAGTTGCTTGCAACATCAGTTAGCAGCCTTTCGGTATCTTATACGTTTCGTTGGAGCCAAAGGTATCGAACGAGGTGGTGATAAAAGTAGAAAAAAGTTCGCTTCTGTCGAATGCAGAAGCCACACCGGGACTTAGCAGATGATGTTCTGTCGTTTGCCGTATAGAGTATATTGCATCATGTGGATCTTAAAAAAGGACATGGAAAAACGTTATACTTGGGGGAAGATTGTTTTTAAGAAAAAGATCAGATACATGGCCCAGAGCGGTTTTGGGACTTTTTTTAAAATGTCGGTGATGGCTACATGGACTTCGTTTTCTGGCACATGGCACGCGTTTAAATTGACAAAGCCGTTGGTGCATTTTTCGATTACACGACGTGCTTGGAATTTCAATTCGTAATTGCGGGTTCTGGATCGCTTTCCCGATTAAACACACATTCGATGGTTCATTCCATCATCAAGGAAGACGCAATTTTTTATACTTATTTAACTATTATTTGTATCTATTTTTACTTATTACATTTGTTCAAATGAATTGATAATAATAAACTGTTAACAGGTTGTTTAATATAAAAATTAAACTATTATGCGAATCGTGCATTTTGAAAAGTAATGTATGAGGGGTTAAACATCAATTTTATTATATTTTTTTAATTTATGTGGCTTTATATGGTTTATATGGTGCAAAATTCCAATTGCTCACAACTGATGTCCATGGAAGAAAATACCAACGGTATTGATCGAAAGAGACTGAAAGAACACATCAGGATACAGGATACTTTACTGAAAATAGTTATTTAAAAAGCTTTTGTCATATTTGCCTAAGTCATGTGCATGTTTACACACCTAGAAAATTATTTTTCAATCAATTATATTTTAATTTTTGTGAATTTATAGTCCTTCAAAACATGAAAATTTCAACCTCAAAAAATATTTCACATTCATTCTTACAGCTTACAAAACTACAAACATTTCTTACAGCTTACAAACTTAAAAGTCTTAACGAAGTTCCTTACAGTTATGTAGAGCACTGTATGTCATTCTTTAATCAATAGTTACAATATGTTTTCCTACCATTTCGAAGATCCAAATGTCCTCCTAATGACACAAACGGTACCAAAGAAAAAAACTCACCATATGTTCTAATCCCTACTGTGGCAACACAAGTGCTACATCTCATCACAAACACGAACATTGCTGCGCTGTAATCACCAACATCACGCTTGACATAGTGCCAATGACGTGGGTGCTTCATGATAACAGAACCTTTGGAAAGTTTTGGTCGGTTTTCTTTGTTACAATGGAACATCCATCATATATGAACATAGCTTGGGTAAGTTGTGTCTGGAGGAAAAAGCTTACAGATCTCTACAGGACGGTTCGAATGCTGATCATGCTCGGCCAAACCCTTAACCAAGGGAAAACGGTTTTGGTCACGATTTATGTGCGGAAAACAACTAAAACCGCACACGAACTTACTCGCTATCTACCATTCGATCGGAAACATGCATTAGTTTCGATGGTTCGGTCAAATCGAGGTCAAGCTGCCTTGCTTTTTATCGCTCACACATCTTTAAAGAGCAAGCTGTGTACATTTCATCATCAGTCGCTGCCCACTGTATGTGGGACGAGTGTTGACCAAAGGTAAAAATGTTAGTTGAAAAGACAAAGCTAATGGTATTGTCTGTTTCACTCTCAAAAAAGCTCCACTGCTAAAGTTTTAATATGTTCCGTAGGGACAGATCACTCGTACGTGGAACTTCTTGGTCTGTTGGATTATGCGGGACAGCTTTAACAAACTTTCTAACCACCCAGGTTAACCATTTGGTAAGTGAGTTAATTTGTGTGGTAAAAGCTAGAACCACCTATCATCATTTGCTTTCTCGTGGGAGTAACACTAAGGGATATTACAATCTAGTGAAAAAGGCACAACATTGTCAATCATTTAATTATTTTAAATTTTAATGTATCTTTTATTCGTGTTTCATTTTTTAGTAATCTAAATTTTCCTTAAATACTGTTAAAAATTTTGTTGATAATCCTGTTTCAAGATAAAGTTTCTATGAAAGCTTTTATAAAAACTGTTCCATCCTTGTACGAAACCTAATCTGCATTTTTCGGCAGGTGCACATACCAAAGCAAATTATTTGAACCCGATGAAACAACAACCATTGTGCTAACCAGCGTTCAAATTGCTAGCTTTTCCTGCTAGCTTATTTTACAAACTGTATCATACCGTTGCGTCTTTTTTCCTGCAACGAAAAAAGAAACACAGAAAACCCAAACAAAACTTCACTTCAAAGCTATCGAGCCAGAACCGATTCGATTGGGTAAAAATGGTAGCATGAAGTGTAATCGAAATTGCTATCTCTAGCCATGCGACGGTATAACCGTATCGAACCGACGACAGCTACAGAAGGACGTAAAGCTAACACACCCAGCCGAGTTGTAAACGATAATATTGAAAACAAAAAAAGGAAGAAAAACGATAAACTCAGTATCTAACGAATGTTTACGCTCAACGCAAGCAGCCATAACAGAAAAAGACGAGAAAACTCACACATGCTGCGAAAAGCAACGAAATCTGGTGAGGTCGATCGTGCGCAGCAGGTTTCAAAGCCAAGGAAGAAGAAAAAAACTTTACAAAATCCAAAACCAAAACTTTCAAGGAAAAAGTTACGGTAAAAAAGGAAAAGATAAACTTTCATATGGGTCGAGCGTGTGCAAATTGGTTAAAGCATAAACTAACCAGACCGCACTTTTGAACTTTGTTCAACAAGGTTTTCCCCGTATATCGAAACACGCCCAAAAACGAAGGGACGGTAAAGCATGGAAGTGTGTTGGGATAAATAGCAGTAAGTAAAACTGAGACCATAATCACATGACGACGCGCCTCTCGTTGACGCGTGATAGGCCGAGCAAATGTGCGCGCGAGAATTGATTATGTACCCAACGTAGAAGTAAACTCGATGTGCATGTGTTTTTACTTCCTCTAAGTGAATGTTGTTATGATTTGTTTTTTTATTTATCATTATTCATCATTCGTAGTAGTAAGTAGCGAGTAAGGAAGGGTAAAACTTAATAGTATTGTTAACTTCTAATGTAAAGCAGTGTGCACACTTGCCTTCTTCGTGTCTTTTTTGTCCTGTAAAGCAAAAAAGTACGTTTAGAAACGTCTTTCGTTCAATGTTACACTGTAAGCTAGTTGGCGAAATATAGAAATAGATATTTACAACAATCGTAAAAGGTTTTCAGGAGGAAAGGAAAATAGTAAAAACTTTCGAAACAATAAACGATCAAAATGGCTGCGGGATATAAAACGAGTGAAAATGGATAAGGCAGAGGCAAAGTAAGCGTTGGAATGAAAACAATTATTTACCACCGTTACCGGGTTAACATCAGTTACCATAACCAGCTGTCTATTTAGAAACGCTCTAGCAAAATATGTATTAAATGAGCTTTCACAACACAACAGACTATTGGAAGCAGAACCAGCTGCACGAAAGGAATCACTTATCGCCCGTTTTCCTCCATACTTACATCTCGACATCAAAATCGATCAATCACCAAAAACCCTTCTTTCCTATAACACATTGCAAATAAATCCATAACACACAGACTATACTCACACCAAAGACGCTGGAAAAACGAAACTAAAGTCCGTGGAAGTGTAGTTGGATGTCTATTGATTTGATAGCGTACTACAAAATAGTAGCCAAAATCCATGTGCCAAATCTTGGAACTGGGCGCTGGACGCATAGTAAAACACACGGTACGGTACACAAGAGCGCAGGGTAGAAAAAAATCCAATGTCGAGTGGAAAATCAAATCAACTCCCCAGCGTAGCCAACAGAGCTTCAAGTATATGTTGTTTGTTACGAGCTTTTAGATCGGGGTTCGTACGGGAAACATTTGCGTGTGGTCATGCAGTTTAGTGGATCAGTGAACCTTTAGCCACACACGCAGAGTTGGAAAATAGTAGCAAAGAATATTAACGAATCATTTTTGTTTGGCACATTTAGAATTTATTTTGGTTTCACCATCATTTTGAGTTTGTAACACACAAATTTATTACTGAACTAGCTTTGCTGTTTATTACCTAAAAAGAAATGTAGTTTTCCAGCTCTGTACATCGTATGGCAATTAGTTTAAAGCAACAGAAAAACACGCGCAAAGCATCGACCAGGGCAGCATACCGAGCAATTGTTACACGTAATAGTTATACCCCCGGCACTGTTCTAGCGTTTGTATACGGAAAACTGATATAGATTACTTACACAGTAAAGATGGAGAATATCTGTTGCCTATGGAAAACAGTAAATAAATGTGGTTTTGATGTAGTTACCGGTGTTTGTTTTCTTGTAAAATACTAGCATGCTTGTTAGTTTTATATCTCATTTGAAAAGATTTAATATAAATGGTTGATAACCGATTCCAATTTGGGTGAGTTTGTATGAAAGAAGCATAAAACTTGCCTTAAAAACATGTTTTCGTGAATGGAGATGCCTGGTAAGCCACAAAGTTATTAATTTAAACTGATCGATTTAATGCTTCCAAATAACTTTTTTTTTTCGTTATGTAACACTTTATGACACCAACTATGAATAACACATGTTTTTGAGCACTTTGCATATTACAAACAATTTTTAGTATTCCAACAAATGTTTGCTGTCAAACATCAACATCGGGGAAAGAAAAACAGGGCGTATCAACCATTGCGCATCATACTAAAGCTGGTAATGGCAAAAAAACGTACCGCACACATATTATGTCCTCATTTGCTCGTTTTACGCGAGTCAATAAAAATGTAAGCCGTCGACTACTAAAAAAAATATATATATACCCCACACGAAACGACCAATGCAAATATCTCTCTCCAGACACTCGAGCACCAGAACCGACCGAGTTATGGAATAATGTTAATAATAACGACACCACTTGGATGATTAGAAGCCGCATCTCGGCACCTCTTTGCATGTACCATCGTACCAACAACGGCCAAAACAAACCGTCGTATGACATAATCGACCAACGAACGATACGATCGCCTACAGCTAAGGTGAGCAAAGGTAGTCTCCAGTGGGAAAGCGCTTGAGTGTTTCCCCACTCGGGATGCTATCGCAAAAACAATAGAAAAGCGCGAGGCATGACATACTTTGCCGGAGCAGCATCGTTGTTTATTTGTTCTTCCGCATTCCACACCAATGCTCGATCGGTTCGCGCAAACGAGCCGTCGACGAGTGACGAAGACACAAAAGAACTGCGCACGGAAAACCACATTTTGTGTCGCCACAAGCGTTGGCATTGCCGTTTGGGCGATGCAACGTTGCACCATTGTCGAGTGGCAGCTGCCTTGGAAGAAATGGACGGAACGCGGCTAGGAATTCCGACAATAGGTACAAATAATCCTCCCAGAAGGAAATGGTTCCAACTTTTACACCATTCGCATCCTTTGTTAGTGCTTTCAAGCATACTATGGTCTGTCTACTCTCCTCCTAGCAAACAAAAGCTTTGCTTGATATTGCTAAGCTTGCATTGTTATTTTTCAAGGTGAGCTGTAAAGTGGTTTATAATGAACGATACTGAAAAAAGCACTGCTTACTAAATATATAAAGCTGGGCATATAGATTGTATTACAGTTAAATGAGGATGCAGAAGTAAAAGGTAGTCTAAAACCCCAAAATACAGGGAAACTTGAAATTTCACTTCGTATAATTATAGCAATTTAGATATATCACATAGGAGTGACTAAAAATGGTACTTCCTTTGCACGAGCATTATTAATGTTGTGTCAAGTTTGTGGCGTTTGCGTGACCGGAAATTAAGCCATGACTTGTACAAGATGGCTTTTTCTTTTCTTTTTACTTAAAGCACACGTCAACGACACCAAGACATGGGTAAAATAAAAATATAAACACCTTAATTTGGCGCCATTGACCTTCTCAAGGATTTTGCTCGTATACTGCAAATAAAAATAAAAAATGCTGTATGGATGTTACATAAACTATTAAAGGATTAAGGATTAAGGACAAAGGATTAAGAAGTCATCGCTTGTTTTTCGTGAAGCTTATAAGATTTGTTTTAACTAAAGTTGTTATGTTCGATATGAACTAGTTTTATTATTATTATTATTATTATTATTATTATTATTATTATTATTATTATTATTATTATTATTATTATTATTATTATTATTATTATTATTATTATTATTATTATTATTATTATTATTATTATTTATACGTAATTTGTCTGACCTTGGCGGTCTTCACGAAATTCTTAAATAGTACTGGTAACAAACATGGTAATTAAAATTGTTGTTAAGAAAATTATTGAATATTTCTTTACAATTTTTGCTTTTATTTTCATAATATTAGTAGTCGAAGTATTCATGGAAATACCAATTTGATCAATCTCCCTTTTTACGAACGTTTATGCTACAATCTCGCTTTTCTCTTTGACCCAACCCTACACAAAACATTCAAGGTCGAATGAAAAAATAGGAATAGGATATAGAGACCCCAAAGCTCCACATAATTATTTCATCGCCTGGACATAAATAAAACCTAACTTGCAAAAATATCCCACTTACAGCTATGCTATGAAACCCGTTGGGCGTTGGGTCACATCAATTCAACCAAGAAGGAATGCGAAAAAAGTTCGTCGTCATCAAATTCGATGACGGCACAACTTTCGTTCCCCTCTTCGTGATGGAGTTTTGAAAAAGGGAAACAGCAGGTTGGGAGACTTATTTCTATTTCATACCACATAACGTCACCTCTGGATTAAGCAGGGAACGAGCGAGAATAGAAAAAATAGAATAATAAAAAAAATCCTAGACAGGCTAATATGAATTCCAACGGGGAGGGTGAGGTTTTATTGCTAGAAATAGACCCCACCAACGATGGGTATGAGAGACGGTAAAATAGAAGGGACGAAAAGTGCTGGCAACCCATCTATAAACGTTCATGATTTATGCTGGCTCGGTAACACCAGCACAAAACTTCTCTTGCGCTTCTTCGGCATTAACCTTCAAGAAATCGGTACCCATGCCCTTTATACTGGAGCAAGGCAAAGTTCGTGCCTTATGCCGCTACGAGCAGAAGCACGATAATTAAATCAGCCACCATGGTTGCTGACTCCGTTACTCTCGGTGTGCCTCCCAAAAGCGGGCCTCCCAAAACTTTTACCGCGCCGAGGGAAAAGCTGACAAATGAATCCACTCGGGTGTGATTTCCTGCTTGATTGCTTTACAATCAACTACCGATTGGTGGTACTACCATTAAAAAGGAACAAATCGTTTCAGGGTGTACGCATAAACATATTTTAAGTTCTCCCAGTTTTCACTCACCCATGCGCGCCCTTTTGCGAACTCAATCGGAAAGGGAATTGTCTGGTTCTGTCGGAATCAGTACGATACGCTTCGATGCGGGACACTCATTTGAACACGATAAAATGGTCTGAAATATGATTTATAGCACCATAATTCTCAGTAATCAGATGAGCCGATTGTTGTGATTTCTGTAGCGCTGTTTTGTGGCACGCCCAGCGAATCAATTTTATGTGTCTATTTTCCAAATTTTACTATGGAATTAAAATCATTTAAACTACTAAAAACGGTTATAAATGAAGCATGAATTAAAAAAGATTACAATTTATTAAAGATTATTAAAGATTATTATTATGTTCCTTATAAAACTGGCGTAAAGATAAATAGTACGCGATATTAATTCACAATTTTGTACAGTAATTTATAACTGTTTCAGGAAAATTCCAAACAGCTTAAGATTGCAGGTTAGTAACTTTGAGTGCAATGACAATTTTCAATGGGACATGAGTACCAAAACAATTTACGGCGATTTTCCTGTTCATTAAACCATTGAACAGTCAGTTAACCTTCACTGAGCTCAATGACATCTTTGAATTGAACTAGACTTTTCATATGCGTTGTGCTACTTGGTCGGAACATTCCAAAAGCAATCACACACTCGACTGATGCAGTGTTTAATTATCGATGAATTCTGATGCACACAACTAGGCACAAACTTTACATCATCTACTCCTCACTATAGCATACAGCCGTGAAGATCGAAATTGATTCAAATTTTTTAACTACACTTTCGACAAAGTTTTCTCCTCGAAGTTAAAGTACAGCAGGTGTGCTTGGACTCATTCAAACCGGGAAAGGAACCCCGTCTTCAACACCAATGTGCTCATCGAGTTGTTTCGTCTGGAACATGCGATCGTTTGTTTAAAAGTGTTTGTGATGGGTTCGAATTGAATTTCCAACATTTATCATTCCTTTTGAAAACTTTGGGGGTTTGTTTGTTTAGGCAAAAGGCCGTTTGAGCAAATTTGGTTTGACAGTTGATTTGGTTGTCGTTTAAAAATTGATGAGGCATCAAAATACTTGATATACAAAACATAGAATAACATGATTTTTTCATGTAAAATACAGAATTGAAAGAAAAACCATATATACTATTTTTAAAGAATTTTATATCGATAAAATGCACTCCCTACTTCACAAACAGCTTGATGCAGTTCATCTAATTTCTAAAGAGCTATCATTAGCTTTACACCACCACAATCATACCCTTGAAATGCTTGATTATCTGACTTTTTTGCAATTACCAGGTTCATTTAAGCTGCATTAGGACCTTCAGGCAATTTTACATGATTATGCACGCTCGTCAAGGTTTAGCAGGGAACACCAGTAACGCCATTACGGAGATGCATTTATTCAGCGCTCCGCGGAATGGGTCGCAACGCCTGCGTGTTGCCAATGCTTGATGCCGGCCGACTCACCGATTAATATCGCCTGCAGTCGTCAACACTAACCATGAAAATATCCGTATCCGCATATTCCTTACCAACGTGCAGGGAGGTTAAAACATAAAATACAATGGCACGTTTCTGGTGGTTATCGATTTTCTCTCGCGTGCACTTGCACAGTCGAATGCAAATGGGTACAATGCTTCGTGAGATGCAGTGAACCACCTTTACGTGATCTTTTGGCTTTTTTTTTGTGTACCCCTTCAGGCCTTACAAGGTTAAGACGAGAATTAAGCAAGAAGCGTGAGGAGTAATAACCAGGAGTAGGTATGCTCACTGGAAGCGAAGGAATTAATGGTTTGCACGTGCAATGAAACTAATCCAAAATGCTCACCTGCACCTATGAGTCAAACGCTATTCCATCGATTGAACACAGGTATGAGCGTTGAGGTACACGTTTTTAGGGCAGTTCTTTAAAGCAGTGTTACAGAATTAATGGTTTAACCGAATGCTTTAAAAATATATGATGTTTATATTGAGCTGTATTTATTATCGTCGCAAAAATAATAAGGCACCAGCCACCGACGGAAGTACTAGAAAACAAAATTTATCGGATTTTTACTGTGGTACGGGATAGTGAATCGATGCTTTGTGATTGGAAACTTGGCATCATCTACCTCATATACAAGAAGGGAGATATCTTATAGTGCAGCAATTACAGGGGTATTACGGTATTGAATACCGCCTACAAAATAATTTCCCTTATGCTATAAGATCGTCTGGTCCCATTCATTAAAAAGGTAGTTGGAAACTATCAGAGGGGATTTCGAAGCGGAATATCAACCACTGATCAGCTGATTCACCATGCAGCAGATCTTGGTGACGATGGTGAAGCAGTTGCTATACTCCTTCTATCTCTTCATCGATTTTGACGTTGGCTTTTTTGGAATCCCGGCCAAACTTACCAGACTAGTACGAATGGCAATGACCAACGTCATATGGCAGGTGATGGTGGAAGGAAAACTCTCCACCAAACACCAAGGGTCTGCGCAAAGGAGATGGGCTATCTTGTCTACTCTTCAAACTTTGGTGGAAACTTTGGAAAACGAAGGTGGAAACTTTGGGGACCATCTTCTATAAGTCAATCCAGATGCTGGCATACGCTGATGACATAGATCTCCTACGTAGAGGATGCTTACCACAGGATTGAGCAGGCGGCGGAAAACCTCGGGTTCGAGATTAACGAGGCAAAAACCAAGTTGCGACCCTGCTAACAAATTCTTACTTACGCAGGGTAGAAGTACACATAAATGATCGCACTTTCGAAAGGCCGGGATTCGAGGCCAAGACCTGCTGTAGTCATTTATTGTAGTTCTTTATTGTTCCGAAAAGAAACTCCATTTTACCATTACTTTCAAATTACACTTTAATTCGTTTCTTTATTTCATTACATGGATCATACAATAAACATGCTAAACAACACTTTTATTTACGTTTCTTCAACCTGTACAAAGGAGTTGAGCTTAAACAAACTTTGTCTATCAAACCAATAACACATAGCTGCTGTGAAGGGAAAAAAGTCATTTTATATTCTAAAACTTTTGCTATTATAAAAGTTTCTAGCGGATGTGCCAGTTTTCTACAACCATTCAAATATCGCATGGCATTCACTCGAACCGAAATACATTGCATCGGTATGGTTGCATCCGTGATTAAAAATACACGAAACTAAACGATAAAAACACCGCCGGCCACAATCCACGGCCAAGGTAAGCGCAATAGTCGTAAAAAGCCGAAAGAAACTATTCTCTCCCTGCTTCCTCCATGGTTACAGTGGAATTTTTGCAAAGTTTTCACCAGCCGATCGAGCACCAGGGTACGGAAATAACGGGCAAACTATTACGCCATGTTCGGGTTTATGCCTACCAGCATGTAAACGACATCCAAGACGACGACGTAATAGGTTAAATGTCTAGCGTACATTTGTTAACATCAATTTATGTCGCTTCGTCCGAAACAAGACAAACGCTGCGGGTATGTCCTGTCTATTGTTTCTAGCGTGCGGTAATGACGATCAGCGTCATTGAACGTAAGGAATCTAACAGAGACCGCAAGCATGTTGAATTCGTTGTTTTGCTAGTGTTTGTAGAGCAGCTGTACCAGGTGACCTTGCTTCCATATTTTAAGAAAAAATCTATCACAAGTGTGGAAAATTTCATTTTTAACTGCTTGTCTTTTTAAAAAGAAAGAACGAAATAATAAAATATAGCTAATCAGTAAAACGTGAACCTAAACCAATGCTATTAACTTTCATTACATGTGAAACTAGTCTCTACAGCGAAAATGACTTGACTTTAGCTAACGAACTCTTCTTTACTCTATTGCATGCTAGGAATAATTCCATCCATACGTGAATTGCGGTCAAGCCAACACGCTTTTCGATCACGTTGGTGGTGCGAAAATAAACTGGGGTAAACCATCATTGCTTTTCTTTCGACCGTACTTTTCCTACCCATTGTGCACCCAATTATTTTCCATTTTTGAAAACCAAACACGGTGGCAACCCATGGTATATGGTGATGATTTATTACAAACCATCAAACTGTGACACAATTTCTACCTTCTGCCACCTCAAAGACTAAAATAGCGTTACAATGCTTATTAGTTTGTTATTTTCGCAGTGATCGTTAACGGTACTCTGGAAGTAAATTAGTAAAAGAAACCAGGTGGAAGGTAATCCAACTCTTGAGTGGACATAAGGTATAACGATATTACTTTTTTGATGCCTGAGGATATCCAAGCAATGGAGACCCATTAAATCCATTGCTACGTAGCTATATTCTGAAAGTTTCCCGAAGTATTGTAACACCAGCTGTTGTCTTTGGATGAAATTTTCCGCAAGGTGTTCTATCGAAGATTGAAAAAAAAGGAAGATTGAATACAGAGAAGATACTTATCTTTAAATGCTTTCATTAAACAAAACCTTTTCCTTTGTATATTTGTCAAAAAAAAAATTCAATTTTATAAGAATTGTCATTAAATTATTACTTCCTATTTTATTATTATTATTACTATTTTTCATTATTCAATTAACTGATTAAAATTCGTTTATTAAAATCAACAGCAAAAGTATATGACGAAGGTAGCAACACTGGCGTAGAAATATTGTTGATTCCTACGGCTGAATGTAGCCATAAATGACGCGTGTAAATCCATCCAAATTTCTGTTCCTTTTTGCCAAAACATTCATCTTTGACTACATAGAGAACGTTAGCTAGCAACTTTTCTCAGACAACACGCACCCTTCCACCAAGAGCTATTAATTGCGTCACGTTCGGCTGCGAAACGCTTTCCTTTCCGTATGTACATGTCTCCCATAGTACCTTTTTTCCGCGTGCTTAATGCCTAATTAAAGTCCATTCGTAAGACCACACAGCAGAATAGCAGCCCCATTCCGCTATATCTGCTTATTTCTTCCCGGCTCTCTACAGACGTTTGTGTACTACCACACGTCTCTTCTCTGTATGAGTGTATGGAGACGGACAGCCGAGCCTATAAACCACAAACGTGCACACACACAAGCCCACACGTAAACCAAAACGTTCGGGCTTTACGAACTCACACCAACTCCGTTCGGACTTCATGTGCCTAATCGTGTGTCTTGAGCCCCGTTCCATCTATGTTACCCCTTTTTCTTTTCACCACCAAAAAAAATTGCCGGTCAGAGGGTTAGTTTTGGGCCTACCCAATGACTCGGCCGGCATATAAGACACGCTCACTCCATCAACTACGACCGTTGGATGGTCAAATATAGGTCTATCACGAGCGTGGTGAAGCGAGAAATACGAACCCATCCTTCTGCTTGTGTTTGTAGTGGAACGAAGGCACGGGCCTGCTGATGTTAAATTGCTTCCAGCGAATCAACATGTCACGGGTAGCAGTACACCTGCTGCTTGACTTTCGGAACAGTTTTGCGATTCCGCTAATTTCGTCAACAGCTCTTCAAGGCGAAACGTACACCAAACAGTTTATGACTACTAGCAACACCACCGAAAATCAGGCCTGTGTAAGACAGATTCATGAACAGCGGTTAATGTTGGACATAACCCTCGAAGGGAGTTATGTGTCCAATTTTATATAAGCTATTGAAAATACTCCGTTTTAGGCCTAAACGTCCCAAACGCCCAAACGCGTGAGTGTATATCTTTTAAAAAAAATTATAAATTTATAATGAACTTAAAATATTTGTAATGAACTCACCGCGTAATGCAAGTGAAATAATATTGATAATTATATATTAGATTCACCGATCACCGATCACCGATCGATTATCACCGATGTAAAAATAAGCTATTTTTGGGGTGAATTCTCTATTTAATATTGCCCTTCTTACGCAACGCTGATATTTCAACGAAGTTTATTCTAAGTGACACTCAAATCCTCCCTTGTTAATGTAAATGCATATATGTTTGTTTGATATTATTATACTATAGTTTAATTTTATAACACATCAAATGTTCATAGCCACGAAAAACAGAAAAAATACAACCTGTCAAACCACGTTGCATCCAAGGGTTAAATGAACACTCTAGAACCCACACAGCGGGAAAGCAACAATGAAAGGGAAACGACATGGCACGATATAATTACATGATTGGCTTGTAACACCAGCCTTGCTACAGGATCAGCCGTACTTCAACATTGAAACGAACAACCCATACACACATACCACACGTTTCACCCAGACGCCAGACGTAACCAAACAAGCAGAGACCCCAACATTAAGGCTTAAAATAGACCTGCCTTGCAACAGGATGGATGAAAAAACGATTCTACTAAGACCGCACACACACACACAAAACCAGTCACCAACATTCACGCATTGCTACGAACACTAATACCATGTAATGAACAGCGTGTTTTTTTGTGCTCAAAGACCCCATGTTTAGCTGAAGGTCTGGAATCATTTAGTCTTCGGGGAAAACTTTTTCAACATGAAATATCTGCGGAGAGGCAGAGAAACTAAATGGAACACGCAAAGAATTGTTCGGTAGAAACCCATGGTTTAGTAGCCTTTGGACTACACCGAGGTCTGGACTTTGGTCAGTTTTGTTGTGACCGTCAGGCGAGACGGTAATAAGTGATTCCTGGGTACAAAGACCTCCGACAACGTCACGTTAAAAAGCACTTTAAGGAGTGATCGTATTCGGCAAAGTGTAATTTCAGTTGATCGGATCAGTGCGCATTAATCAACTAAATCGAATTCATCAGCTTCAAATAGAAGACGAAAGTGTTTAGTGTATTGTCCATTAATAGTTTTTTTACATTAGTGAAGTAATTTGCGGGATTTTTTTATCTTAGACCTTAAAAACAAATGTTTCTTTGCAATTGAACTTTTTTGTCGAGTCTTCGTCGAGCACAAGTCAAACTAAAAGGTAATGGCTCCTCGAAAACTGGCACAACACATATTCTCAACTTCAAGAATTTCAAGCCTTTGGGAGGGACACTCAATGGGGTGGACACACAGTTTTCGAACGCTAGAAGTTTTCGCTTTGTAAAACGTCCCACTTTAGCTTTTAGCTGTACTTTACATCCCTTTTTTGGGTCACCGATGGCATGGTGTTCTGACCTAAATCCGAAATGGGGTCCAAATTATCCATTTGCATTGGATCCAACGAGAGGTTGTGTAGGGTTTTTTGTTTGTTTCACGTTTATTATTCTGGAGGCTGAATGGGAATATGAACGGCTTTTTATTGTCCAAAAATTATACAGCACTACCGCGGATAAACTGTGCAGTAATTGGGAGAAAGTGTTTCATTTCCCACCCACTATTACCATCAGGTATATCTAAACTACAAATCCGTAAAGATAGCGAACACAACACCGCAATGTTCCATCAGGTGTTGAAACAATGAAGGACCTCTCAACGCTGGTGCTGCACCTCGCGAGTGTGTGGTAGGGCTAATTTATTGTACAGCAGGTTGTGATTTAATTGGTGCCCATTTACAGGGCAATATGTGGTTTAGCACTAAAAGTGTTCTGCATTATTTATACCTTCATGTTTAATTAAAATAGTGCGGAAATGTACACGGTTTACTATTGGATGATATGTTGCCTCGGTGAAAATCGGTGAAACTACACAACACGGTGAAAGCGGTGAATGTTTTAATCATTTTGATGTCATTAAGCAATTCGAAGTTGTTGTTTTTGTTGGAGCTTACTAACAAATTGTTCTTGTTGAAGTTAATCTTTCTTTATCTGAGCTCCATAATACTTTCAGAATAACCATGATACAAATTTAATTGATATTTTCATTATATAATTTCACACCAATGGAAAAAGAGGTTTTTCTTTTTGTTTGTGGAACCTTCTGAAACAAAGTCTAGCATTGATCGATTCAAAGATGTTTAATTCAATACCTACAATAATAATTAACGTTACTTACACACTCTATTTAATAAATTTATTATTGGTTATAAAAAATGAAGGTACTCGAAGCAACGTTTTTTTTTTATTTACCGTTTAAACCGTTACCATTACCACGATACCACCATTTTAAATTTACGGATAATACTTTAATATTTATTCTTTAGTCGCATGCCATCCAGCAACGCTCATTGATCTAACCACTCAACGTTGATTATACAGTGAATTCATAATAAAGTTAATGCTACTTTAAGCAACGGTGAAACGAAAAACACAAACGTAAAGTAACATTCAATTCCGATCAATCAACTACCTTACGAACTTTATCACCACTCTTTGTGATCGTTTCGGGTTTCGTGGGTGGAACTATGCCGAGGGTATATTAGTGACTGTTCCACTTCCCTTACTTCAACTTCCCATATATACCCATCACAAACTTCGACTTCAACTGATACCGAATTTTCGCTTGTGTCTTCCACAGAACTAACAGGAAAGGGAAAACTTTACGGATACGTGTTTCTCCATCATTTGAAAGATGTCCAGACAGATTTCGTTCCCGTAACAGCGATAGAAACCGTGCGAAATCCTGAAGCGAAGCAGCATTAATAGTGCTGTCTCAAGATTCAAGACTCAACAAACAAGGCATTTCCCCACGAAGAGTTTCGGTAACGGTTACTTAGTGGGACCTGACCTTTAGTGGCATTTGTGCAGTGGCATCAATTAGAAGTCTTGCAAAACTTTATCCGAATGAGAAATTGAAATCATTCACAAAATACACGCACTAACCCCAGTGCTTCCACCGTTTTCGAATGCAACTTCGCTACGCTGCAGCTAAAAAAATCAATCTACAAACTGCATCTCGCAGACATTCCCGCCATTGGGGCCAGTAATTGAAAACAATTAGTTAAGTCAACGGCTTCGCAATCGCCTTCGTTATACGTTTGTCCATTTGGTGAGCGTTGCTGAAAAGGGGCAAACTTTCACCCCATCTAAAGTGAAGTGCAATTTTCAGTGCTCCATATTCACGGATGTGTGTACTTTCCGAGTAGGGTAAACGTGATAGAAGTCCCCTGTACTGCGTGATATTTACGGAGCATAACGTTTTGCAAAGATACGATGGGTTGTGCAAGTAGTTCTCCGTTAATCAACGGTGGTGGTCCCGGCGGTGTCATCGAGACAGCCAAAGAAGCGGCCAGCAAAACCGCAAACGATGTGCTCCATGCCGGTGAAGCGGCGATCAATGGTAAGAAAAGCTTAATTATTGCACTCGATGCAAGTGTGAATAGTCCCTTGTTAATTCTCAAAATAGGAGATTTGTATGTAAAAAGTAAATCGCTTCTTGATTTATAAGTTAATAACTAAAGGAAAAGATAACAAAATGGATTTGTTTTGCTAAAAAGCTTTATATGACAAGCTACTAGAAAGCTATAATTATTTTTCTTAGCTTGGTAACGAATGGTACATTATGAGCAGGAATGACAAATTTTGTATCACTTATTTACAGACTGAAAATACATAGTGGTAATACTTAGAGATTGGTAATTCCATTTAATACATTTAATTTGTTTTTCCTTGAGGAGCTTTTTTTAATGATTTGGATTTAACTTCCAGGGTAATTGTATCAATTATGATGCTAGTACCAATAGTGGTGGTAATGGAGTAAAATACCATCCCTACGACAAATTAAGCTCAACGAAATTCGGTGTAGTAATACGACAAGTTCTCTGATTTAAAAAACATTCTGCCTCATTCTGTATTAAAACAGATCGTAGTAGCATTTATTCCTGTCAAACATAGTGAAGCGAAAATAGGAGACTAATAGGATGGAACGTAATAAACAAATCAATGGATATGAGAAGATTAAAGATATGAAACAGCATACGTTGTTTATCATTTAAGAGACAAATTAACCTCCACAGTTCGGAAAAAACTGCACACAGTTTCTACAGAAGATGGAACGAATTTAGATCATTACCTCAATGATGTGGGAAAAATAGCACCACTATTGGTACACGATACCACCATAATAAGAACCATAGCATCATTATAGGTACGATAAAATAGAACATTAAGAAAAAAGAATTTTTTATTAAATTCTCACTGTTTGAAGTTGATTATCGTTGTTTTTTAAAGAGAGAAACGTATTTTCTAGCTTATAAAGTTGAAACCATGAAATTTACTCCTTTCACCTGCTCCTAAGTACCTTTTCTTTTTTGGATTGTCGGAGGAGAGAATCTTCATAGAGAACCCACGTCCTTAGCCAAGGACGCCTGCTCGTATGCAGGAGGCACCACACCCAGGGAACTGCCCGATTCGCCGAAGCGCCTACGGACTAAAAACTCCTCAGGCCTCAGAACCTATGCCGGTTGGTCCGTTAAGACATTACGTCAGCAATAGGCCTGCTGGGTACTTTGAGTAGCTGCCGATGTGAGTACATCGACGCTATCAGACCCCAACGGCACCGCACGATGACACGGGTTAGATGTCAGGCGTTCGAGATGATCACGTCCATTCCTCGTTAATTGGACCGCCGACGTATAGTCGGCGTGCCCAATACAGAGGAATGGCCTACTCACCCGCAACGACAGCTCGTGATCCCGGGGTCCCAGGCACTTAGCGCCTGGGGTAGCCTAGGTCAATAAGCCGCCACCACGGTTTAACACTGTACGGTTGCCCAAGGGCTCCCACTACAGCGACCCCCAACTGAACCTAGGCGCGGGTTCCAACATTACTGTCGCCGTCCGCGCCGTCGGTCAACTCTGATGCTACGCTGTTGGAGTCGAGTCATGATGACTCGGATAGCATTGTGTACCAGACTCCAGAGGGCCTGGTTGGAACTCATAATGGGGATTATATTTGATGGTGAGACCCGAGTTCCTAACGCTAACTCCAGTTCAGTACGTACATCAGCAAACTGCGTACACTCAACCAGTAAGTGTTCCGGACTTTCCTCGCGACCACAAGTGACACAGTCGCTTGAGTCAGCGAATCCCATCCGCCCAAAATACTGGTTGAAAAACCCATGACCAGTAAGGAACTGTGTTAGGAAGAAGTCGGTTTCCCCGTGCTTCCTTCGTGCTCCTAAGTACCTTCAACGAGTTCCAATCGCTTGTATGTTGAATAACTACAGGACTATTGGTACAATTATCCTTCACAACATATACATGTTCAACCTAAGATTGGGATAATAAAAATTGAAAAAAGGTCTATGGCAACACAAAAATAGCGGAGAAAGAAGAAGTAACTAAACATGTGACATCATAATAAGGAAGCATGGGTGCAGATAAGATGACACAAAGCGGAAACTGTATCAGTTGAGTTAAATCAAATGATAACAGCTGAGCGATATAAAAAGTTCAGTGAGCAAGCTCAACTGCCACCAAGCCGAAATATTCATCTACAAAAATATATGACTTTCTTTCGACCCGTTTCGTAGTGGTCACACCACTATCATTAGTACTGTTACAAACTACTGTCAAACCAGCTAATTCGATACCAGTTAATTAACATGAAGCGAGCACTTTTAGGTTTTCACTTCAGGCATCGATTAACAGTATCAAAGAATTCACAAATAACCTTGTTTTGATATTGTGCACAAATAGCTAGAATTTGTGTTCTTCTGGTTATCATAAACTTCCTTATTGTTAAAAAACAATTCACATAAAAATTTTAGATTCCCTTGTAACGAATCATTGAATAAAAATTAAGTTCCGAATGTCTACCGTAAATCCTTCAATTTTGGGACTTAAACGCCAAAAACTGGTTTAGTTAACCCAATAAAAGTGTACGCAATTTAATAAAGCTATTTTTTTACAATACCAAAATTATATGTTTTATTATTTTAGTTTCACATATTTGAAGTTATAATTAGATCATTAAAAACTATGTTTTGGACAAACCAATTATTTTGGGATACGCAAAAAAATTTAACATCTACTTTTCTGTAACCCGTGTAATGAAATACATTACAGGTATAAAGCAGCAGTAAAGTAAAAGCAGTTACAGTAAAAGCAGCATAAACTTAAGAGTATAGCAACTGTTGCGTTATTTTCGTAATGTCTCAACTTCTTATGAGTTCCGAGTTTAACTCTTTAAGTTCTCCAACATATTTTAGTAACTAAATTCGTCTACTTTTTTCATGAAATTCTTGTATATATGTTTTTTCTATTGTAGATTTTTTTTATGCTAGATATTTTGATACCATAATTATGCATTTCTAGTCAAAGCTCGTAATTATGTACCCAACATCAGCGGCATGAACTCTGAAAAGCGACTCTTTACAACATGAAGGTAGAGCTCTTTTGAATTTCAAGCAGCAAGCAAAAGAGCATCTTGCATTATTGGATTGGCTCTGATCAAGTACCGTAAACTGAGCATAAACTTAAGATTTTAACCAGATATATTACCCTGCTTATCGTATGTTTTTGTTAGTATACCGATGTTTCCTATAATTTTACACTCTATTGGTTAGGTATTACGCAACTAAAATTGGTTAGATCTCGAAATGGAAGCAGATATTCAAATCATACCATATTCGTTCCTTTATAACATGCATAATGCGTTCCGTTTCAAATAAGTTTTCTGTTTTGCTTCAACTAACTACGCATTACCAAAATGCTGAAGAATTTCTACAATATCCTACTGTAATGCTTTCCGATATAAATTGCCTTGGCTTCAATAGACTATTCAAACAATACATTCTTCTCGAGGCCATCTGACAGCAGAATACACACGATTTACTTTTCAATCATTCTGGCAGCGTGTTGACTGACACGGCTATTTATACCCGTCCGAGTGATCAACAAACCCCGCACAGGGGATGGAGCGGACGATGGCGCTAGTACCCATTGTTAGCTCAGCCACCCAATTTAACAACCCAGCACCAGCAATGGGGGCCGGTTGTAATCGCAAATTCTATACCACACACCCGGATGGATGCATCATTACGAGCAATAAACTCTATTACGCTGGCGGACACCAGGCGTCTCCATTTCATTGGCATCCATCAAGCATCGGGCGTCTCCATCGTACCGATCGATAGCGATTTTTCAAGACCTCTACTATTAACGGGCTTCAATTTGGTTGCTAAAATGAATTGATTACAGTGCGGTTGATTGGCCCGGTGGGATTGTGCCTTAACATCATTTTTGCTGGTCATTTTTATCTAATGTCGACAACAACATGTGTGTCTGTTGTGTTTTCAGATGCTAAAGCTCTCTACAACCTCCACAACCGTACAGTATGGGCATAACAACATTCCCACAGCATAACAAAAGGTCAACGGTTTTTGGGAAGCTCCACAAATTCGCTCAATTGAATCGTGTCAAATCAACATTTTTTCCCATGGTGCCAGTACTAAACTCATCATAAAGCGTTTTCTAGCGTGTCCCAAGTGGTGATTGGACAGAGTGAGGAAGCTTTCGTGCTCCTTCCTTTTCTCCGTTCACCGAGCTGAGGCTTATTTCCCACCAACACTATCATCATTCTGTGGTTCAATCTTGCGTACAGTTCCATTTTGGGTACCGCCGAAAGCTAACCATCAATCTAAGCATTGATGCATATCTTGATTTTATTCATGGCTTGATTTGTACACGCTACACGCTATCGTTTCAGGTACGGAGCAACATTTCACAGTTTCACGTTTGATTTTATATATTTTGGGTTTGCTGCAACTTGACGACCACGAACTAATCACCTCAACTGTCACGATAAGGAGTTGCACACAAGGGCTATACTTATCCTTAGCACTTAGCTCAGTCTGTTACTTGTAAGGGGAATACTTTTGATTTATTTTATCAGTTTTGAGCCCATGTTTCCATGAGTCTGGATCAGAAAAAGAGATAACTCCTTTAAAGGCTGATTTATGCTTCTACCAATCTAATTTCCTTGCAGTTTTTTAAATGAAGTAAGATTAGTTTTCAATATAATCACCACTCCGAATGAGTTGAGTCAGTTACTACTTAAACCATTTGTTAAATAAACTCATCAGCTGATGTCAAGAGATTTGTAAATAGTACCACTCAGCTTAACATGCAAAACGAAATAATTCATTGGCCTTTTACCAACAACGGCCAATGACTAGCTGATGGAGCATTGTCGTCACGAACTGTAACTACAAAGCAAAAAAAAAACTCCATTAACGAGTGTTGTGTTAAGAGGAATAGCACTCTATAAAGTTACTATTTGTAAGTTGTTTTCGTTCCTCGAAAACAAATAAAAACTCCATGCTCCCCTATGACATTTACAGTCCCTTTGAAGTGGCTCTATTCGGTTTCGGTTACGGCATTCTTTAAATATTGTCCCGAAATATAAAGCATAAAATTCACTGCAAAGCAAAAGGTATCAAATTTCACTAACACACACCCACACACATACACACCTACACACGTGGTGGTCGTTTCACATTTCATGCCTTTTCTTAAACCTTGACAAAGACGAGAAATCATGAATAATTAATGAGTTTCCTCCAATATTGGTTGTTGTTTCCGTTTGGTTTTTGTTGTGAGATTTTTTGTCTTTCTTTGAAATTGTTCGAATTTGCCTCGTCTCTTCTAGCGCTTTTCTTTGGTATGTGTGTGCTTTTTCTGGCCAACGGTTTTGTTTTGCTTTCCTTTACCGATGACACTTTTGCTCCAGCATTGTGGCTCGTTTACCAATTTCCTTCCGGTTGTTTTTTTTTTATTTCTACCAAAAAAGGCAGAATCGATTTCACGTGTTCCGTTTGTTGACTCTTTTCTATTTGATGAATCTCTGTATTTTACCTTTTTTTAGTCCGGCGGCGCATGAATTTGTATGCCCTTTCGTTGTTATTTGTGTGTGTTTTGTTTGTTTTACTTGTTTGTTTTGTTTCTTTTTGTGGTTTGCTGTGGTTGTTTTTCCCTGCCAGCTTAATCCACTTGTTTGTCATAGTTTACCTTTTCGGTTTGTACCATCATACCAAAAGTTCAAAGGCAAGACTACGTTCTGTATTTCGAAAGTTGAATGTCATTGGATTAAAAATTTCCAAAATAGAGCCACTGAACTGAACTCTTGACCTATTGCTTCAATACTAATATTCGAAAACAAATTTACCTAAAATTCATCACACTTTCTTACTGTTTATTTGTTTACTATTTGATTTTCTTCAAAACGAATTTCACTTATTTGAAAGATTTTTAAGAATCATTTGTCCGCTGGTTTATCATTCTTTCATAGGCCTTACGCTGCTTTTTCCCTGAAAATTTGCCCCTAAATTCCTGATTCTACCATATCTTGAAAAACAATAAATAATCAATGAGCTAACGAAATATACCAAGTTTACCACATCTCCACGAGCAACCTACGTAAAAAAGGATAAAAAAGGCGTGGAAAAAACAGATAAACCAGTGCATAATGGAATTATTGCACGGGTGTGTCTCACAAGGCAAGGACGGTAATTGAATTTGTGTGCCCTTGCCGAGCCTTAAGCTGTTTGAAATATGCAAGACGTTACTTTCAACACTTTGCTAATGATCGACACACGAAGGAGAAGGCTCCGAAGTGGTAATAAAATTTCGCCAAGAAAATCACTTACCAGTTCCGGACCCAGTCATGAATAGATTGCGGTTTTGAGATAACATTGTGGAGAACGCAAGAGCATTTGCTTTCTCAGTGTAACAAATTCATCTGATGCCTCGAAATGTTTGCCTTAGTTTCTAAACCCTGAAAAGTAATAACCGTACTTTTCCGTGGCACAATTCACTGCCCTAACCCATTAATAGGTATTGATCGTGCAACCCAAAAACCAGACGTCGTTGCTCGTTGCTTTTTTCTCGATGATGGTTCGCTTCCACATCGCCCAAGTGGCCATCGGTTCTTAACTCATTTTCTTCCACTTTGCTCTCGGTCCGTTTTGTAGCAACAAAAAACGCAATTACCCAACCGCAGAGCCTGAAAGTACACCTGGGACACGTGTTTCTTATGCATGTTTTAGGTACACTGTGTCCGATGATTACACTGTCTGTCGATGACCTTTCGGGCGTTCGGGTGTTGATGAATATCCTTGTCACAGGTCAAGGCAGTTCAATGGTCTTCAGTAATCACAAAAAAGATCCTCTAGAACCTGTGTGCTGTATTTTCATGCTTCAGTTTCAAATAAGCCTTAATGAAAACATTTCACTGTTAATCATTAGCTTTTGACAGCGCCCAATGACAGTGACAAAGTATGACACTATGAACGCACAATCGTGGCTTCATTGTAACGCTATTGAAATAATTTAATAAACAAAATATACAATAGTTTTCACGTTTGCATAGATTTATGAATTTAATTATTAAATAATATGATTTATAATTCTAGTTGTACAAATTCAATACCACTGACATAATGTTGCCTTCGCTGCTAGTGTCTATTGAACTAGTTGCGCCGTAACGAGGTTAAGAACGTAGCAATGTTGTTTGGCCTAAGGTACGATGTTTACCATTCATTTACTGCAGCAAGCCCTTGAAACGATCGCTCAACCGCCACACAAACCGAGACCAAAGGTCAACAATGTTTTAATGAGCAAAAACTCAACCAAATTAAAGCACCACCGCGATTGAAGGAAAATTAAGAGTTCGTCTTCGTAAAATGATAAATCGAAAAAATCAAGAAAAAGGTTTCTTTACATGAGATGAAATCAGACATGAAAAGTGAATTAGAATTTGAAAGTGAAGTGCAGTAATTAATGGTGGAATTTGGTCTATTTTTTAATATCAATTTTAAACTATAAATATTGAACAAATCATGTGCATGAACTAAGAGTAATTAAACAAGATAATTTTTAGTATAATTAAAAATAATTTATAATTGCATCAAATACTTAAACAGACTACAATTCAACTCTTTTTGCAGCGTAGGTGAACAAAAGCTTTAAACAGCTTGTCATAACACACCCTCGTTACTCAGCGCACCACCGTAATGCAACCGCTTTCAACCTCATGCTTGAAACAACCGCAAATCGTCTGACCGAATAGCAACCCAAAGACCGGCGTTTACCAGTGCTTTAGCACACCGCTGTGGCTTTTACGAAACTGGTTGCTTTTGTGAGTTTGTTCCTTTTAAAGCAAAAAATAAACCCACAGCTCGGTTTGGGTCCGGAGAAACGCATACAAAGGTAATGGTGCAGCACAAAAAACGAGAAAAGAGAAGCTTTTTCCTGCTTCATTTGCACCTATGCGTAAAAAAAGTTCCTTCGTTTTCAAGTTGGTTGAATGTTAATTAATGTAATACACGTCTTCGTCGCCATTTGAAAAGACTCCCAAGAGAACTTGTTAAGGACCAACGTAGCAATACTCTCTTTGATATTTTATATTTCTTTCCATACATGCCCCGGGGTTATTTCTGTTGCATACATTGTGGGATTGAAGAACAAAAAAACAGCATAGATTTATGCATATCCTTCCACTTCAGCATGTGTTGCACATTTACCTTCTGGGTGACGAGCGTAAGCGGACAGGTTACTTATTTATGGCATCCGGTTCTAGGTTGCCTGTTGTAATTTCTATTTTCTATTTGCAAGAAGCAGTAACTGCTTAAAAAGTCTCCAGATGTGGAATAAACTTCTCTTCTCTAATATGATGTCCGCTTGAATTTGTTCCATTCTCAGATGTCGGTGAACACGTGAAGGAAGCGGTGCATAACGTTACGCATGAACTCGAGAACGTGCTCGGTGGCAAAAAGGACAAATCCGATCACGTCAACGAAGACGACCAGCCCGCAGCTAACGGGCACGATGATCCGGACAATCCAGACTATCAGATCATTCGCCTGAAGGGCTCCAAGCAGAACAGTGTGGAGGAGACGGAGATGATGGAAAACATGAAAAATGATCTGCTCACCAAGGCGCAAAGCTTCGGCGACGACACGGACCGGATGGCGGACGATCTGATGAAGGAAACCGAGGATCTGTTGCGGGACGCCGAGACCGGCATCGCTCACCACGAGATGACAACACGGATCACCTCCTCCGAGGACGGTACGATCGAGATCCTTAACCTGGAAGGTAACGCGCCCAACTCTCCGAACCATTCGATTGACAGTTTAAAAACTACTTCACCAGAGCCCGAGATCGAACGGATACTGGCCGGCGCTGGGGCAGACGATGGTGCCACACCCGACTCTCCCAAGGCAACGCTCAACACACTGTCTGTTCCCGCCATCAAGGACAACGCGATGCCGATGGACACAATGCCACAAACTACGGACAAGCCGGACGTGTGAGTACGGTAGTGCCATCGCATCGGTTAGCAACGCCTTCATACACAATCACCGTTCGCATCCTTATCTCCATTTCCGTTCATCGACACGCTACACACTTCTTTCACAATTTTGTACATCACCCTAAATTTTAACTTAACGTAAATCCATCCTTTTGCATCTCATCACACCGATTTTTATTTTTAGCAACCATGAACCATGATGTACATTTTAGGAAAATTATCTGATATAATTGGAACATTTGTAAGTTTGTAATTTCAGTTATTTAGGTGTACACGATGTACCGGAACATTCGCAACCAAACCCATCCATATCGATGTAATATTGCATCAACTTTTTATACTACCACCCATTGTCATTGTCAGACAACAAATCTTTTACCACTCGTATTGTAAATAATCTTTATCGATGTAAGTAATTGTAAAAAGAAAATCTTTGAAAATAAATGTACCATTACTATACAGTTACAAATCTTTCCCGTTTTCGCGATGTGTATTTCTGTGTGAATGTGAATAAGATGACTTTCAAGTTGACAGGCCTTGAACTATGTACTTATTTACATCTCGGATAACTCTTACTTAGATATATTGATTAAGGTACAAGAGAATATTAAAATAATTTAGTTTGTATAGCGAACCCGCTTAAACATGTTTCGTCAGTTGTCTGATAACGAATGAAGTAACAATATTACAATATTACAAGCTTGAACACCCTCAAATTTTAAACATTTAGAACTACCGTGTTACTTACCCAGAGGAATAGAACACGATAAAACGTATTGTATAAAATGTAACATTTTTGTTATCTAGGTTCAATTAGATATAAATTAGTCGTTTGAACAACACAAATCAATACTAGCACTAACAATAATGAAATATCAACGGTAGGTTGATGGTTTGTAATAACTTGTGCTTCGAATGTTTGTTGTTAACATCAGATGGTTCATACGTTTTTCGGGAAATTCGAGGTATCCCGCTAGAAGCTTATTAATGTTAGTGTTTCAGATTCGCAATCTTGAACCAGTGACCAACGGTACAACTGAATTAACGATTGGATCGGTCATGACATTGGTCTGAATAGATTCTGAAAATTTAATATTAAGCCAAAACTTCTTCAATGTGTTGACTTCGACCCCGAGAGACCAAGTTTCAGGAATACAAGTATTTTTTTTTTCTAGATAAATAAGCTTATTGAAAAGGAAATTTGTGCAGAATTTAAAGTTGCTGGTTATGTGTAAAATTTATTAAAAATAGTAGCTACGTTAAATATTATTAAAAAGGTTAGAGGTTGAATGTAGATAGTATTAGAAAAATTATGTTATTTTCAGTAGTTTATCGAAGAAGGATTATTCTTCCACCAACATCATGTAAATCAAAATGGCATAATGGCATGTCATTATAATGATAACCAAAACATCAAAACTACCCTCACCCCTTTTTTCCTTGTATTTACTATTTATTTTTTTACTTTTACTTTTTTTACTCTGTAGAAGAATCGCTTACTGTATCGTTCAGTAAATGACAGAGCAGTTTAATGAAACCCCAATTACTGATTGTTCAGCACGATATTGCGCTTTTTACTGATCTAGATAAATTTTTAGCATTAAATGCGAAATTGCTAAAAAACACAGTTTTAAACCGTCTTTACCAAAAATATTTAAGATTTTTATTCAATTCTTTTAGTTGCATTTTCAGCATTACTGGCCATTCCTTATTCCTTAAAAAATTGGATGCACTTTTCATTCATCCGAAGGATTCCTGGATTTTTCGTCGTTGTCAAACGTCGTGCAATTGAATTAAAAAATTATTTTGTCGATTCACATTTAATCTTATTGATTTCGAGGGAAATGTTAAATTTCTTTCCAAAAGAGCTTATTTGCAATAAAAATGCAAATGGTGAAAGGCATTCAGTAAATTGCTCTAAAATTCTTTGAAACAGTGACATTAAAGCTGAAAATCAGTAAAAACAATATCATTGCTGAAAGATTTAAGAAACTTTCTTAAGTAAGAAACTTTATTGAAGCGAGATTTGTGAATTTGCTGTATCCGTTTATGTGCAGACTACATCATCCTCATTCTTGGAAGCAATAATTCCTTCCTTCAATATTATGTGTGGGCTATGATTTTTCTTTTTCGTAAGCTGATGTTCAATTGTCTTCTTTTCTTTTAATCAGAATTTGATTATTTTTTTTATATATTAAACAAAACATTATTGAAATCCCTTCTATGGTGCTGTGATAAGAACCTAGTCTTAATCATACTTAAACGCTTCTATCCCATCCCATTGCAATTAAATTAAATGACATAATTAATTAATGATGTATACTGTTGTAGGTACTTTACTTCTACTATAAAAAGTCAAAGGAAAAACCAAATATAAAACAAGTGTGGCTGTATAAATAATACGAAGTAATAGCTCAATAACGTAAAATATGTTAATAAAAAAAAAATTATAATGTAAAAAATATAGCTTAAGCAAAACAAAGCACTTTGCAGATTTTTTTTTTTTATTCAATAAGAACGGCCAGGCCGTATTGCTACACTTTGCAGATTTATCCTAATATCATTTAATACGTGATTAAAATACTTATTCAGTAATGCACAAACAAATGCAAAGTAATGCAATGCACATTCCATACATTAAATTATTGATTAACTAAGGTGAATTTTTCGACAAGTATGGACCATTTCATTATAGTTTCCACGAAACTGATTAATATGTCAACCAATGTTTAATTCGAATCGAAATCAAATGTACTAATACTGATGCGTTAACTGAACACGTTAAAGCAGCTTAGCACTCGTTCGAAATCATAATTGTGTTGAATTTGGAAAGCTTTGAAGCTTACGGGATTTGTCTAGAAAGTGGATTGGGACTCTAAATGTAAAATAGTAAGTATATAGTAAGTAAGAATGTACAAAACATATGCTAACAGTTTACATAGCAATAAAACATGAAATTATTTTTAAAATATGTGTTGATATGTCGATTATATGACGTATTACACTGTTATAAATGTAAAGTGCTTTGTTGTATAATTTTTGGTGTCCAACCAACGTCGTACGAACAGAGAGAAAAAGCGCGCCCATCAATTAGCACTTATTCTATACCCTAACTGCGTTTCTCGCGTAGGCACTCACTATCTCCGAATTTACTATAATAAAGCATGCGTTACGCTGCAGATTACAACCAACCGTTCCTTAATTATAAACTAAAAAAACGATAAACAAAATTGATAATTCCACGCGACCTGTGGAAAATGCATGTAAATTTACCTGTAATCTAAATTGTTAATTAAACTCACACAAAATGCTCTTCTTCTACCATACCGAAAAAGTATCCCATCAAGGTGACCTCATTCAATACTCCATCGACTGGTTCGGTTGACCTAACCACATTTTTTTTCTCCATTCCAAATACATGATTGATGGTCTTATCACATTTCTTTCCCCTTCGTTGCGGAACGCGTCACTTTCACCCTTAAAAATACTCTCTGTATCACCGTTACTTACCTTCATGGTACAGACAGCAGGACATGACATTTGTGCCTGCAGAGACATCGATCGATGGTGAATCGGTGACTAGCAGTGAAGAGTACTTCCGCATGGAGGTCCTTAAAGCGACATCCACGCATACACCAGGCCGATCGGTAGCACGCCGCTCAACCAACACTAACCGTCCTCCACCACCTTCCACTGCGACGGCCGACCGTGTACAACGGTTCATTTTCAAACTCAACTCGATAATCCTGAGCGACATCGAGGAGCGGGTGGACGAGGACGGTAGCATGGTGCGGCAGCTCGAACGAAACCCAGACCGGGTGGTTGAGCTACTCAGCAAGCCTTCCCTCGATGCAGACGACGATGATGACGACGTCGTCAGAACGAACGAGACAAACACCCGACGTGGACGTCGAAAAATGCCCAACGGAATACGAAGACAGCAAACGATTTCAGTTGACGAAACCCCAGATCTGGACCCTGAGCGCACAAAAACGCATCACAATGACACGAGCCAGGAAGACTTGGACCAGGAGCAGATGGTGCTACTTCGGGACATCCCACCCGCAGTGAGACTAAGAGCATTAATGCGATTTAAATCGCTCGATGTTTCGGACCGAAACATATCACTGGAACGAACGGGTCGACGGCGAATGAAATCCCTCGATACGATTGATGCCAACGATGAACAAGATGAGGAGGAGAAAGAAGCGGAGGCAAATGCCTCCATCGATGCGCCGTACGATCCGGAAGAGGAAGAACGCATCTGCGAGGAGCTTCTGGAGGAACTACGGTTACTGGAACAGGCGGATCGAAACGAAGTTGCACCCGATGAGCAACCTGTGAACGACAATGAGCTTGAGCGAAACGTCTGTTCTTCCGGTACGGACCAATCCATTACCCAAACTGATGATGACCACAAAACTGCTTGGGAGAAGCTACAGGACTATCTACAACGGGTTCCGAAACGACGGAATAGTAATTACGATCTCTTCTACGACAGTGATGAGGACACGCTCAAGACACTGTTCAAGCGCCACAAGTTGAAACTGATGTTTCACTATAGCGACAGTTCGAGCGAAACCTCCGACGACACGCTGTAATACAGTCAAGATGCAGTGGGTTTGTTGTGTATGCATGGAACACTCCAGAGTTTTACGAATTCACCACCGTTGACGCAGTTTTACAGTAGCCAAAGTTTTACGCACGCCCTTGCCTAGTTTCCCTGCTTTTCCGGGAAAGTACTCGTGTCAAAGTAAAACATGCAAAGGAAGCATTATTGCATTGTAAATTAGCGCTACTTTCCGTCAATTATGAAGGGCGCGTAACATCGGGTTCGAAGGTACAGAAATAATAAATTGACCATGCATCGTATGGTTGAAAAATTCCAACAATATCAAAAGTTTTGGAAGTGTTCCATTTACTAATAGCAACGCTACGCATTCCGTTGAGCAATTGATTGGTAAGTTCTTTACCTAAAATACCTCCAATAGCTAACCATAACGTAACGAGTTGCTAGATCATGTCTACCATAATTGACTTAAGTGTACTACGTGTCCGGATAATCAGCCCTTGGTACGAGAGAACTGGCCGTATACCAGATTATGGACCGATCCTGTCTCGTGAGAGACACCATAATTCACGCCACCCAACGATTGAGCTGGGAGACCATCAATATAACAATGTGCTTGGGTCTTCGTTCGTTCTCTCACGATCTTAATTTTCAACTTTGGATAAATAAAAGTATAGAATAGCTAAAAGTTCTAATCCAAGACCTCCAAAAATCGTATAGTCCCACAGCGGGGAATGTTGTGTTTGCTTATAGAGACTTTGAGTCTTTCGACTGCATTCGTCCCTTCCACAGCGGGAAAGACTACATGGGTTGTCTTTAACTTTGGCACATCAATCCTAATTATATATAGTTTGAATTGCATTTAGCTGAATACCAAATCCAAAGGACACAATATGCTATAGTCGATTAGGATTTCTAGACATTTAATTACTCATATGCTTTGCCCTATGATTATCCTTGCTAATATTAAAATGCTTTATGTTGTACTATTTCCTCACTTACCAGGTACGAGGATCATGCAAAAGGCTCTTCCTGAAATACATTGTATAAGATGTGCAGAAAGTTGTTGCGAGCATGTAGCCAAAGCTAAATTTAAATTCCATTCCCCAAACTCGATACCTCGTTTCACATATAGAAATACAAAATCTCGCTAACGATGTGTTCACCATTTATTACGGTTATGCTAAACCAACATGAGATAAGTTTCACTGTTGCCAATGAACCCTTGACAAATTTATGTTCCACAGTGCTGCACGGAGAAAGATGTAGGAACGATGCTAACCGTAACCGCAAGCCATTAGTTCACCGGATCTCGGTTCAACCATCATTACGTTACATTTTCGAGTCTAGTCATTCGGAAATGTTTACCACAGCTCCGGTCAGCGCGATGGCCTCTATCTCCACGGCAGCACCGAGGGGCAACTTGACGCCTCCGTAACATGTTCGGGCTGGGAAGCTGCCGCTGAAAACTGGAAAAGAAGAAAAAACGTCCACCCCGCCGAACAAGATTCATAAGTTTGTGGTGAAACATTTATGATTTGGCTTTTCGATTAGCATCGAAATCATTATTATCATAGCTTTGGTGCGCGGTGTGCGAACTGTGCACCGTGCTAAAAGGTTCCACACAACAACAGACACGAAGCAAGTGTAAAGGCAGAGGAAAGAGGAACATAACACAAACAACGGCTCCAGTGCTTATCATCATCGAAAACCCCTTGCATGCATGCACCAACCTTTCTTGTACTCCTCGTTTACGGTGGCGTAATCGTTCATATCGCCAAGCAGGACGGTCGTTTTGACAACCTTATCAATTCCGGATCCCGCCTCGGACAGCAGGTTGGTCAAATGTTCAAGTGCTTTTGCCGTTTGTGCTCCAGCACCGCCCGGTACCAATTTTAACGTATCCAGCTCCATACCGAGAACACCGGAACAGTACACCGTGCGGTCAGCCACGATGGCTTGGCTGCAAAATGTGCAAAAACAAAAGACCAGACATTACACCGGCACATTCCGTTGTTGCTAACATCGATAGCGTTTCGCGTCCACTCGTTACGGGGAGCGACTGGGAACCCCATCAAACCACTCGAGCGCTCTAAATCGCATACGTACTTGTACGGTGCCAATGCTTTCGGGCACTTCTTAGTGGAGATCACTTTACGCACGATCGAGGACATTTTGAGATGAGCTGCACGGTGGTGATTTTACTGGAGCTTCCGGAGACTGGTTACGGCTGCTGCACTTGCACGAATGATGAACACGGCTATCAAAGCTTGAGATTCGGCCGGCACCAGTACCAAAATCGCGGTTGTTAATCAGTTGTTGATGTTGTCATGTGCGCACCGCTGAAGAGCAGCTTTGTTTGTACAGGGGTTTTACTACATTCTGACTTTAACAATCACAACTCAAATTGTTAATTTTCATAACACTCACATGGCAAAAAGCTTGGAATGAACGGTATCCAGTTGATTGATTCCGAAACATTTTACAATGTGTAGTAAAAAAAAATACAATTTAAATAGACATATTCAATGCGCTAAGCTTTACTGAAACCCCTGCCGATGTGGTATTGTTTGAATCTTCTTTTGCCAACCACTTGCTCTTCCAGTCCAACTAGTTTGTGGAACAGTGGAGCCAAGGAAAGGGAGCAGCTCAAATTCCTATGAAAGTGTTGGTGAATTCGTTACACAGGCCTAGCAAATTGCATAACTTAAGGGGGCCAAAAGATCATGCCGATCATCACACGAACTTCAAAGCCAACATGGTATTTGCTCATCACGTTATTTTCACCTGTTCTCACCAATTGCTTGTTTTCGCAGCAGAAATGGACATCTTCGAGCGTACTTTTGCAGCGGTGGTATGCAAAACATGAACCAGAATTAGACGTATCGTCTTATGGATACCAGTACCAGCTTGCTGGAGACTTAGACCGGAAAAGGGATCGTCTGTGGAGCACAGCAATAGTTGACTTCGTCGTTATTAATGTAGTAGAGAAGTTCTGATACCTTGGCATGATCGTATTTTCAGGCTACAACGTAGTCCGCGAAATCCGGAGACGAATTGTGATACGAAATAATGATCTTTTAATTCGCGTTTTTAAGTAATGTTACAAGGCCCATTATGCCACTAATATTTTTTTTAATTAGCCCTAATGCAATTTTATTAAAAATCTCAATTGTAATAAAATTATATAAATAACTACAAAAAAGTATCTCATATGATTGTTACTCTGTGCATGTGGTGCCTCAATGAAATCTTAGTTATACTAGCAAAAAATACAGCTTCAAACAATTAAACCTGATTACTTTATAAACCCAAACACATTTTCATTCGCCGTCAACCCCATTTGACATGCCAGCTTGTTGGAATTGTTCCTAATGGATACATTGGCTCCATTTTCTATTAAAAAATCCACCATTTCCCATTGCATACGTTCAAACGCGTTGTGTAACGCCGTATTACCCTGTGCATCCTGCTGATCCACCCTAATTTCACGCTTCAGCAACAAAGAGGCCAGTTCGAGTGGCAAGTGGCCATAATTGTTCATCCACCCAATTCCATTCGCTAGTATCATGAGCGCATTTTGTCCGAAATTGTTTGTAGCGTTTACATCGATCGATTTTTGTAGTAGCTTTTCTACCATCCGAAAATGTTCCTCTATGTCACACTTTACATAGCCAAGCAACCCCAACAGTGGTGTCGAATCACCCCACATAGGATAATTGTAATCGATATCATAGTCATACTCCAAAAACCACTGTACGCAGCAAGGGATTGCGTTGTGGCACACTCGGGCAAACAGTTCAGCCATTTCACTCTTCGAATGTTCGTACAAACTGTCGAACAATAATCGACGAATATCGGGATATGTTTCCAGAAACTTTCCAGTACTAGAGGAAAAGCAATATCGGCTTTGTTCTCCTAACATCCACGGTAGGTACATGTGAGCATACTGGCGAAACCAAGGCAGATGAATCAAACGTGGTATTAGTACTATCGCTGCACAGTAATGCATGTGGTTCAGATTACTGCTCAGGAGATCACCATTTAGTAGATCAACACGTGCACCACGATCAAGCAAGAACGTTATCGTCGCACAGCACGATGCCAGCGATAATGGTAACTGTCCATCGGGTGTCGGACCGTTCACGTCCATACCGTGTTCAACTAGCGGCTCTAAGATCGTACCATGAAGTCCATTTCTGCAGCTTATGTGCAGCAAGTTATATCCTGCCTCGTTTATGTACGATAGCTGTGCCATTTCGTTTCTGCGTAATAGCATCTCGAATATGCTTTCGCTCCTGTACACCAAATGTATCGGTAGGCACCCATTGTCGTCCAACTTCATAACATCCATATTGCGGGACAGCAGGTTTTCTATCAATGACTTATTGCTCCACGAGACTGCTGCGTGCAGAAATGTCTTCCGATTGGTATCCAAATAATCATCCAACCGCTTTCCATTTGCCTCTAGTTTGGTGACTGTCTTCGCAAAATGGTCACAAAGATTACGTAGATCCTCGTAAAAATCTGTAAAAAAAAAGTTTAAATATTATTTCACAAGTTTGTCACAAGTTGTTTGCATGCCATGTAGTGTCATACCTCTTTGTGGTGAATTGTTTTTCAGTTTGATCGATTCGATATCTTCTCGTAGCTCTGGTAGTGCTTCCGCAATCACCTCCAAAACCTTGCCATGCGAAGGCTTAGAACAATTTTGCTGTTGAACCGTAACTTCCCGAAGTTTTGTCATATCTTTCCTGTAAAAATCACAGTGATATTTCAAGACAAACTGTATGCCTTGTTCGTCCGAATTGTACATCAACAAGCGAAGCAATTTGAAAGGGGCATCGTTTTCCGGTTCCTGTACTTCAAACATTGCCTTAACAAACGTACTATGTTTTCGATAGAGAGCTTCAACAAAAGCCAAATGTTTGCACCTTATCAAGTTGTGCAAGATGTTGAACTTTTCAAAGTTGTCCTGTAGCTGAAGAAGCGTCAAGTCTTGTTCAATTTGTTCAAAACAATATTGTAATGCTATATCACGGCTAATCAAAGCACTAAGCGTTGTTGTATCACGCAGTCGTATTCGTACATCCAATTGGCAATCTCTTATATATTTTTCGCACAGTTTCTTCATTGGCACTGATCGTACAAAGTTCCAGACGTTCACCGTTGAATCCTCTGCGAATTCGCACAAGAAGATTCTACTCAAAGCTACCGATCTGGGCTCATGCAGTTTTTTGGTGCGATAGTTCAGCATTAAGTTTACAAAATAGTCCACCATTTCTGTATGTTGTCGGTGCATCATGCGGTGCAACACTGTGTAGTGGTTTCCATCACAGGCAAATGGGTCAAACCGATCGGCGTACGTAGTAGTTAGCAGAACGATAACATCCTTGCGCATCTTTTCGCCGGCAGCCATTAATGGTGTTCGGCGCTGCAAACCAGACGCCACGGTCAGTGAGGCTCCTCGGCTAATAAGTTTCACTATTATGTCCTTTGTCGATAAGGCACAGGCAACGTGTAGATAATTTTCCACATCTCGTCGCATATCGCACCGATCGATTGACAGCACACCGTTCCCTAACAATCGTCGTACAAGCCGCATGATGTCGCACCATTTCGTTCGATTACATACGTCCAGCGCAACGAAACGATGACCATTGGTTGGGTTTCGTAAAAGTACAAAAATTTGCAAATTAAGTGGAATTCCTGCAGGACAACTGGAAACGACGTTCAGTGCAGCTTCACATTCCTCTTCTGTCCAGGCAATCAGTATCGGTCTGCTTTTCCAGCCCGTTTGTTCCACTTTCCACAGGAACTGGTGCTTGATAGTTTGCCGCACGATCGCCCAATCTTGTTCGTAGCGATCAAGCAGTAGATCCACCACCTTTTCTGCCTTGTTTGCAATAGCCACATGTAGCGCAGTCCAACCGTCCTGTGTCGGTTGGTAAGGATTAATTTCACCGGTTCGGACTACTTGTGCACACTCTGGTAACGATCCTTTTGCTGCTGCACGGTGCAATGGAAAGCATTTGAAGCAATTCGGCGTAAACTTTGTTGGATACATTTTTAACAATTTTTCAGTCGCATGTTCACTGGCGCGGTAACTGTTAACTGTAGTAGGACGTGTTACCTCCAGTTGTATTTAAAGGGTTGTGCAATTGCATAAACGGACGAAATCCTATGCTTTGAGTACGAAACATTGCGACAAGTGGCGCACAAATATGACTCATGCCAGCCGAGTACTGTTGATTTACATTTCAAAACAAACCTCATATTGGGTGCGTATACACTCCAGTAGAACATAATGAAAATCGGAACACATAAATGAAAATTCCGGTACATCGATAAATGCAAGTACAACGAATTACCGAATTACCCTAAATTACTGATTACGAATTACCTTAAATTAACTTAATACAACATGTAAAAGGAAATACATTTTACATATTTGGTATCATCGTTCTGCACAATACACACGAGTGTATATGCAACTAGCTGCCAAATACATTCGAAGTTTATTCGGACAGATCCCATTTTTCGAACATGTTTAAAATGGCAGTTGGAAAACATTTCCCATCAAAAAAGTCAATTAAACTTGTTCAAAATAATATTAATTTCATAGCTAAATGTACAATATTGTCCACGAAGATCACAAGTTAACAAACGTGACGTGCTTATCTACAAGTATAGAAGCTATCGACATTCAAGCAATCCGCACATCCAGAAGCAATCGTGTGTATTCTTTCGCATTGCAAGTAAAGGAACATTTTACTAACCGAAATTCATATATTCACCAGCCACTCACCGAATTTTATTTTGACTTAGAAGGAACACACTCGTTTGCTTTCTAATCAATTCTATTTCATAAATGGCAATTTGTTTGGACAACCTACATCTCTTGCACCATCTTACATACTGCATGATGCTTTCGTTCTCTGTTCACTCCATAATGCACCTTCACTTATTAGTAATCACGGGCCGAGTGTTGTTAACGAACTCACAGGCTTTTATATGTCACCATACCACGGAGGAGTATAATCAACAACTTCTCTTTCGTAAGTACACTCTGCAGAGTCAACATTAAAATTAAATAAGAAACTCATATCTAACTAAAACTATCTCTCGCTCAGCGTGATTATTTGCCTCTTTGCTTTCATTTCACAAAGTACTTTAATGCGTTTAATTGATGCATCCTATCAAATACACACGCTTGTGTATTGGCATGAGAAATCAAACGTAAGTAACGTTCCGAACCGTGATGAGGTACATATTAATTAAGATGAGCAAAAAGGTTAAACTGTGTTCGTCGGTGTCACTTACTCGAAACAGGAGTTGAGATTAATGTTTCGCTCCTATCTAGCTCCAACAGTACTGTACTTATACGTGATTCCGTCCATCATTCTCTGCTATCACTGTTCCACAGCGTATGTAGAAAGAAAATGGGGAAGATAAAGTTACTTTTCTCAACCTTCGTCAGCCGGTTTTCGCTTCTCAATCGCTTATTTCTTTTTATCTCCGAACAAACTTTGGTAAAGCTCTGCCATCCACGCTTTTCATTGTTCAATGTTTTGTTTTCTAACAAGTAGTTCCATGAAGTAGTTTAAATAAGAAGTACTAATTATTGCTATGATGTACTGCTTGCTAATTGTGCTGCTATCTTGATTCGAATCTACTAGTGCTACTCGCGATCGCGTGTGTCAAAAGCAACGTTGGCGGAGGAAACATGTCTAGGGATATCGCTACCGATAACATTAGTAGTGTTAGATCAATTGTGGTGGCGGTGATGTTGATGAAACAAAGTCAAACGCTTTCGGTGGCACTAGCGAGCTCACGTTGCACCTGGTAGAACACCCATTCCTCCATAAATGATGGCACGAATGCTGAACTCTTAGTGTACTTAACCTTTGGCGTTAGCTTTGCGAGTTGATCCTCGTACATTCGGAGCGATTCCGGACAGCTAACACCGTTACCCTGTGAAGCATTAGCATACACATTAGTATAGACTACGACCCAATTTTACTCCCGCCGGTCTACTTACGTGTGTCATAAACTTTCCGTCCGGTTTAAGCACCTGGAAAGATGATTCCAAGATCAAGCGTATAAAATCCCATATCTCTCCCGTCGGTGTGTCGGAGATCGGTATGTCTGTCAGATCGCCAAACACGTAATCAAACTTGCGCTCCTCCTTAATATACTTCTTCAGGTAGACCATACAATCTCCGACGATTATCTCAAAATTAGCGTCCGTGCGCTTCTCCAGCACATCGCCACAGATGGAGTTCATGTATTTATTGCACGCCTGCATGACTATTTCGTCGATCTCGAGCATCACGACGAATTTAGGACCTTCCTTTAGCAACTCGTAAAGCAAAGCTCCATCACCACCGCCCAGAATGCATATCTCCTTGCCAGCATAATTCTCGGCACCGCGGCACATCAACGTTTCGGTATAGATGAGATCAGCTTCGGCAATGTCTTTTGAAAAAAAAGTATATTAACCACATCAAAATTTCGTCTTGCAAATAAGGGGTTTTAAAACAACAAATGACTTATCTTTATCAACCATCAGTTACCGTGCTAAATGTATACATACTTTGCAATTCATCCAACACTAACATGTTGCCGAGGCTTCGAGAGTGTACGATTTGAATCTTTTGGAATTCGGAACGCTTGTCAAACAACACCCGGTCGATGTCGTACTCGATGACACGTTCGTCTGTAAACGATAATCAATCCAGAAGGTTCAGTAAATTGTAGGTAAACTATAGATATAGCAAGGTTTAAAGCATAGTTAACTTAACCATGCAATTTTAATTTACAATTTTTAACATTTAGAAGTTTTCGGCAAGCTCTTTTGTCTTTTTATAAGAAAATAAATAAAACAGCAAATTGTTGTTTTGTATGTTTGTATCAAGCAGACTTTTGTGGTCCGATCGATGGTGAACATTTATCAAATGCAAACAAATATTAGATACAATATTAGAAAAAAAATCGATTCAAAAGCTGACTACATGTACATTTGATATATTTAAAATAATTTTGAAAAGCTAAATTGTACTAAATTGTAAATATTTTGTACGACGATAAAAAAGATAAACGTTAACCAATTATCGATTTTATAAATCCTATTTAGTATACAAAGTAGAATATTTTATTTTAGGTCTACCAAAATTATGTACTTCGTTTGTCTGTATTATATGAAAGACTCGTTAAATTGGCCTAAATTTTAATCTTGTTCTAATCAACTGAAATACTTCCAAAAACCTTATTTGATCATTCATCGACAAACATGTCCATGTTTGATATTCCTGGTGGACTAGGATCATATACAAACAAAACGATGCAAACAGATGTCGACATTTAATTTTAATACAACAAAAATATTATTCACACAAAATTCCATGAAATGCTTGTACAAGATAACATACTTTAATGATAAGCAAAGTAAGAATAATTAGTAAGAAAGTATATTAAATTTTAACACCATCCAAAAACATGTTTTGCAAAGGGAAAGCATAGTAAACGACAGTTAAGCAGACAACGAGAAGTGGCGCTCTCTTATTACGTTAAGTTTTGCTAATACTTCGATGATCGCATGTCTTACCTGCGGTCGGAAAATAACGGGTTAAGGGACCCCGTTGGAGCGGTGGTAGCGATTGGCCATGGTTGAGTTTTAGTTTTTGCACCAAATCGTTCTCGAGCTCGCGTATTTGCTTCAATGGATAATTTTTGATGTGGTAGGAGCATGGTGATGATGTTGTGTGGTGGTGAAGCATGGTAATATATGATGGATGCATGTATGAATTCATTTCGTTCAATCAGTATCCGGTTTGAGTTGTAAAACCATAAAAAAAGGAAAAAAGGAAAAGAACAAAAGATATTAAAATATGTTAGTTCAATGTGGAAAGATCGATTTTCACAACACTCTGTTTGAGCAGGTGACAAGGGGTAAACAAGATCGAGCGATTATGGCACCAATAATGGAACAAGAAAAAACGACACATTGGCAAGAAGCTGCTGGGTGAGAATTGTTGGTAAATTTTTCGCCAAAGGTCAAATATATTGTCCTGGATAAAACTAAAAAGTTTTTTTAACTAAACTAACTGTACTTAATATAGGGGTTTATCATTTTGTATAGCAAGACAGTAAAACAGTAATACAAGAGCATTGATTTTCTTTTTTCGATTCCATGAAAAAGTGCTGAAAGTAGAATTGTTTGCAGTGCAAGCAGAATCAGTTTACCCATACCGGTAATCTCACACTATTGAAAATTATAATCCTAACATTAGAGCATTGAACAAAATATTTCCGAAACCACCAAACAAGAAACGAAACGAAGAAACAGCATGTGTTCAAAACTAGTTCGGGAATGACATGTTGCCCTCGATCGATCGTATTCTATAAAATTTCGATTTTTAAAAACAAAAACATTAATGATGCTCCAAACGGGGTTCCCAAGGATGGTAAAAATGAATGTATCGTGAAATGTGTAGCTTGCCTAATTCTAGCTAATATTCAATAGATTCAATAGAAAGCATTCGATTGTGATAGGGAAAAAACGAACGCACAACAAAACTCATCATAGTAAAACTAAAACAATTTAAAGAAGAATTATAATCAATTAAAGATATAACGAAAAACGAAAGGACAGAGAAGGACGTTTCATCGGAAAATATTTTTAAGGAATACAAATATATTAGAACAAACTGGGAAAAATCAATGTATATATAATAAAACCGATTCCAAACCATAAAAGTTAAAACACCATTAACGGAAAAGAAAACCATACACATGACAAACACAGTGGTGGTATTAGGTATAGAAACATTGTTGCATTATGCTAGTAGTAACGAGAAGGGAAGAAAAAAGTATTGGGGATAAACCAAACAGGTTTGTGCCGTGTTCAGTGGTTCATAAAATTAATAAATGCGTAAAATCGAGTAAATGCAAGCTATGGCTGACCTGAGCTTGTTAGGTAAACGTCAACGCTACTGCCCCGTTTTATTGGTGGAAGGTGCTTGGAGCGTATTGCCTCTAGCCTGATGCGCAAACCGTTTTCTAGCGTTTTCATGTTCTACGGAAAGACAAATCAACCGTTTACGAGCAAAAACCGAAACAAAAACCGTATGTGCAGTAAAGTAGTGTGCATCGGGTATTAGAGAAGAATACAACCAAATATTGAATTAAGAAACATAAAAAATCGAAAACAAAAAAATATAATCATGTTAACCGAACCTACCGTAACGCAATCAACAACACCCAGACAATGTGACCTTCGTTAGGTTTTAACAAAACGAAGTTTCAATTAAAACGTTACAGAAATTGTTATTATGGTGAAATTATTGCAACAAGATTGACGAAATACCCACTCAAATATATGCTACCCTTGGGCTGTGTAATTCCGATTGAACGGAGAGATGATCATGTGCCAATAAGATATGTAAATAACAGGCTGATATTTAGCATGACAATAAACGAAAAAGTGCTAAGAAGGATTGAGTCCTTCAATAAGCAATTCGTACATAACACGCAACAAATATCATGTAAATATGAAAATGAAATTGACCGTAAAATACATGTTGGGAGGTGTAAACATTCATGTGGTGGTTTCAAAACAGTATCTTAACCACACAATCACTCATGTAATGCCAATTTGCTTTGCTTAGATTTAAAAATATGCTTATACTTAGTAAAGATATCAGCATATGATCAAGTACATTTTACTAGTACAATGTGGTATGATTATATGGAGTTCAGAAAACCATACACAAAACATACGATGTACCGAAAGTGTAGCTACACAATTATCCGCCACTGTTCAATCACCGCAAGCACATGTCAGAATCTAGCTGTCAAAACAAACAGCGCGGTTTTGCTTCCTACACACACACTCTCAAACAAAGCCGGCTTTTCATCGCTAGCCTTGTGTAATGACCTTGCCTGTGTGCGTGCGTGAGTGTTTTGGCATGTGTGCTAAATTAACGTGACCGCGCCGAGTGAGGCGTATCCTGCATCCTTTGCATGTATCGATTTTTCCATGCCGGGAAACGTTAGCACTTTGGCAAACTATACAACTTTCCAACAAAAGGAAACGCATGGCTTTGAATACAGTTAAGCATCGAAAACGCACACACACACCTATACACATACATTGGCTTTCCAATCCGCAGTAATAAATAGAATGAAAAAAATAGACAAAACGCCCGGGCAAGAGCTGCATAACAGCGACCTAATTTTTTTCGCACGGAACAATACTTAAGGTAACCTATTCGGAACAATGTGACAGGGAGGAAGAAGGACAAGGTTTTTGCACAATAAAATCACAAGCCCAACGCATACTTCAAAGGAGATCTTCGCCTCATCGCCATCCTTCCGGTAATATTCGACGTTGATCGTTATCAGGCCTTGCTCGAAGATACGAATCGTCACGATGGTTCCAGTGCCGGCTTCGGTGAGAATGCAGAGGTACCCATCGGCCGTCAGCATGTCGTAGGATATCTTCAGATCGGCCAAATACTTTTCAAGGCCTTCTTTGCACACTTGTACAATGTCCTTGCGTGACACCTCGTCAATGATACGGGCGGGGTCGAGTGAAAAATCTAGCAAAATCGAATTCACCGACATGGTGCAGCACTATTCTCGTATCACTGTTCTTTCACCAAACCACACTTTACTCAGGTTTCGAAAGGCGTTCGCGACGCAGTAAAACAGATGTTCGTGGTTATCTAAATTTGCACTCCAGGCTGCACGCGCCTTTACTGACAAGACATTCGCGATCGAACTGAAAATCTCGCGCTCAATACGACAAACTACCTCTTCTTCTTTGGTATGCAAAACTGATTCCGGCTGTATAACGAAGCAGACGAAAAACAGAGAAGTGTGAGTAAAGCGTGTGACACTTTGGTAGTGTTTGTGCGATCTAATCCAAATACAAGACCCGAAGGTTGCCGAAGAATACCAATTTCGAAAATCCCACATAATATAAAATCGAAATCAGATAACGGTCAAATAAAGTAGTGTACGTTGTGGATTTATAAAAGTTTATTTCTATTTTTAAGCCCTTTCACGATAGCAAAGCAAAACAAATAAAAACAATTGCATTCGTGTGTTGGATGCACAGTTGAGAGTCTATTTTCCAATCTCAGTTCATGTAATATCTATATATCTTGGTAATGGACAATAAATTCGAAATGTCATACAACCGTCACAAAATCATGGCCAATGTGGGATTACCACCGGACATGTGCCAATTATTCTTCTACGAAGAAGCTTCAAGCTGACGACGTGAAATTTCCTTTTTGAAAGCTAATCACGTGTTATTCTTTTCGAAAGCTATTTTTTGTTATCCTTGTATGACCCGAACAGTTAATCAGTCAGACGATGTAACGTAGAAAGATGAGTAGATACATGAAAAATATGGCGTTTAGCAAAAATATGTAGTTTAGTAGTCTTCTAAAACCGTTTGAACGGTTCCTCTATAGCGCTAGGTTCAAGAGTAGACAAGCTAGCCCATCTCCTTGGCGCAGACCCTTGGTGGTTTAGGTTTTTTTTTTTTATTTTTATTTTACCGTGGCTGGTGTTTGTCGCCCAGTTTCGACATCAGTTGCTTGAAAACATTACCCCAGGATCCTTAGCGACTTCCTCGGTGAGTTCAAGGAAAAAGCGTCTTTTGCTTACCTTAATCTGTTAATTAAGAGTTGCTCTTGCCATGATATAAGTAACTCTTAATGCCTCCCGCAATGCTGGAGACCTGGAGCCGAGGTTTCTTCGAGGTTTCGGAGGTTTCTTCGAGCCGCTAGAAACTCCTGCCTGCAACCGCTAATTGTACGTTCCACCAATAGACCTGGTGTCGAGGGAAATGCGGTGGCCTTTTCCTTGGCATTGTAGCGTCACACGCCCGATACAAAACAACACTCAGTCTGACTACATTCATGGACCCCGAGAAATTACAAAGCTTCAACGCCACCTGGCAGAGTTCCTTGTTGAAGAACTGCGTCCTCTAACCCAGGTTTCCAAAATCCACTTGAGACGTGCCGGAACTAGACTTCTTCCCGATGGTGTACCGGATCACTCAATGAGCGGGAATGCCTCGCATATCCTCCAGTTCAGGGAGCGGGCAACAGTTGGACTACAGAACGTGATGTCGATAACAGACGAACGACCATTTCTGGAAAATGTAGGAATGGAGCCAACGCTCGTCAATACTACATCCACGCTCATGACACTCTCTAACACCGCGTCACCTCTGCTGTTACATTATCTGCTCCCCCACTCCACCGTCCAAGCGCCCAAGCTCCCTTCTTGTATATGGGGTTAATGATACCAAAATTCAAATCACAAGGCATTGATTCACTATCTCATACCTCAGTAATAGTTTGAAGAATTTCGTTTTCTAGAGCTGCACCTCCATGTTTGATCAGTTCGGTTACGGATGGCCTTTCGAGTTTCGTTAATGCCGGGTGGCAGTAGCATGATATTATCTGCTAGCTGCTCTTCGAACTGATAGTTTAACAATTCATCAAAATACTGAGCCCTCGCGAGAGGACTTCTGGCTGGTAACTGACCAGATCTCCATCCTTATTTCGACAACACGTCGCCTGAAGGTCGCCTTAGGTCTGAAGTTGTTTCAGTGACCTGCTATCTTTTGGTAAAACTTTCTTCATGGACCGTAACACACTCTGATTTCTTGAAGTTCCCGCACCCGCTGTTCCTCCCAGAGTTGTTTCTTGGTGTGGTGAACATTTTTCTCCTCCCGTCTGAGCCGTGTATATACATCTGCGCATGCTCGCGTTCTATGTCGCTGCTGCATTGCTCGGTATGCGCAGTTCTTACGTTCGGTCACTTGTCTACATTCTTCGTGAAACCAGCCAGATCTGGTGTTGCCCCGACATGGCGGGATAGTGGAATTGGCACAGTTGATGATATTCGTTTTTAGAGCGTTCCACCTTTCGCTCGTAGTTGTGTGTGCAGTTTCTGGCAGTTTAGCTTCACCTATAGCGTTTGCTAAAGCCTGTTGGATATTGCTGTCCTTTAGAGAGTCTGCGTGTTTACTTCATCCCCATTGGCACGCGGGGTGAGCGATTCTGCAACGTATCACTAGGCCAACCAAGTAGTGATCGGAATCGATGTTGGCACCTTGATATGTTCTGACATTTAACAGGCTCGATTGTCTTTGGCGGCTTTAAAACAAGATTTTTCGCAAAATGAACACATTTTAATCATACAAATGTAATTATTTTCATCATAACTTCTAAGCGTATATTAATTGTATCGATAATGCGTCATCCTGGTGGCAAAGTGCTTCATCATTACGTATATTCTCGCTTTCGTTTGGTCTTTCAATCGTACGATAGAATAATTATTCCTGTTTGTTGACTAGATATAATTGCCAATCAGCATTAATACAGCGGACGCTTTCGTATTCGCAGATATTTTCCTCCTACAAAGTTCAACTATTAAACAAAAAAAGCATAATAGTAGGAAGATAATAGTTGAAACATATAACAGAAGAACTTATAAAGGATTTATTATTCTGTGCAAGCAATTGCAAGCAACAATTTGACGCATAAACATTCTTCCGAACAAGGATACTTAATAGCAAGGTTATGATTAATCGCGTAAATCAACCGTGATTACAGGCCCATTGGACCATGTCACCTTAATATGCAAATGCTCGCAATGCTGCCAAACAACAAAACACGGCGACTGTCTTTCGCTTCATCTAGATACGGACGACGGTAACAGCAGAGAATTGAGCAGAAAGTGATTTTGTATCAAAACAAATTCAAAATTTTCCCCGCTGTGCTCATCATTGCTCGTTTTATAATTGTTATTTTCCCGGATACAGGTACAAAAACATAGAAATAATGTTTTCCGAGTGGAGCGCCGTTGCAAAAACACAAAGACGGATCTGTTAGTTTGCAAGAGCTTCGTTGGTCATCAGCGTTAGATTGTTATTATTCATGAAACGATGACGACTATGGGAACAACGATACGACAGCAGTAGCATAAGGACTTTGCAAATGAGCGGCAGCACCAAAGGTAAAGTGCGCAATGTTGTTGATGTATATTTAATTAGCCCTCTATTCTCCTACCACGTTCATTAGAACGGAATGTGCAGTCTTGCAGCGTGAATCGCAAATGCAACCGGGTCAGCTTGGCAAAGATTTTGAAGCAAAAGACGACACACCTTTGAATGTCAGCAGAGATTCTTGCTGAGCTGTGTTTACTCGATGGACCGGTACACCAGGAGTATGGTAATTTTTGTGTAACTGACCAAATGGTTTGTCAACAGATTCATTAGACTATCGCACCTTGATATTACTGACATCGCTAAGCATGTGAAGAGTACAGAAAAGGTCCCAAACAACAATTCAAAGTATTTTGTTCCAAATGGAAAATTAGATTAATGCTCGCAATGCTCACGAAATAAAAGAATCACAAGTTTTGGCGTTGAATACTAAGCAAATGATTTTGGTTTAAAATTATTAGTTAATATTCGATTTTTTTGCGATATTCGTTTTTTTGCATTGTTATTTATGTGTAACTATGGTTTAGCTATGATACTAAATATGATGATTGTCTTTTCATACCTTGTTCCAATGTTATCATCGTCATACTGTTGTATGGTTAACCATGTTTGTTGTACGCTTGACTTTATTCCCACTGGTTGTGCGTATTACGTTTATTTTTCTTTATTTGTAAGCATTGGCTTTATTGTGGGGTTTTCGTGTTGTTACTAGAATTCAGTGCATTTTTTAAAGGAATTTGAATGCTGAAAACCGAACCGTTTGAACCGTGAAAACGGGTGTGTGAAACTTTACCACTTGATTAATGATAGATTGTCTTATATATATATAGTTTACTTATTTATTTATTTATTTATTATGAAATTCAAAAATTATTTGTTAATTTAAAAGTATTTGTTACATTTATTAGAATTACAGTAGACATCACATCCAAACTATCAAAATAGGGGTTGTGTCAAGGAAAAGATCAGATAAATATACTGTTACTGTAAAATTTGGACGCGTTTATTAGTGTATCAAAAGTCATGACTTCTCGAACTGCGTTAAACTTTCACATTATTATGAATAGATGCGAGTCGTCCAGCATAACTATCCAGCATATCTTCTATAAGCATGGGGCAAAGTAATAATCCACACGTCATTATACTAGTGCCTATAGGACAGGAACGGCGTCAAATTGCTCCCAGCCATACCAGATGCTACTATTTGTTATCCGATAGAAATTAAGGGTGCCAAATTGCTTCCATTGTACATAACATCTTTTCGATTATATGGTAAAATTAGGTCTAGTAAAGTAACTACGGCCAGCATGACCTAGCAAGTCCTTATAACAAAAAGATAAGTGTGGAAAATAAACGCAATTGATGAATACAATCAATGAAAGATAACGGATTTTGGGGCGGTCCGATGGCATGATGGTAGTGGCGCTGGCCTTCACACGAACGGACCGAATCAAAATCCCGTCCGGTATCCCACGTAGCAAGGACTGACTATCCGGTTACGTGATAAAATAAGTACACACGGCCAGGTAGTTTTAACGAAAAAAAGGTAATAAATTTACATGTAAAACTAATTTAAACGAGATAATTGTTGTCATTGTTGTTGATTGGTAGAATGGTTAATATATATTCCTCAAGCAGGGGGGGGACAAATTTAACCAATATATATATATAGTTATATGCCAATTAAAGGGCATATCGATAGAGGACCATAGAAGTGGAGTACGTGTTTTAAACGAACGGTACGACACATGTGCATGTGTGCACGTGTATGTCGGAGGAATTACGTTGTGCTATCGGTAACCGCAATAATCGATCTCTTTTTGTCCAGCTGACGAATAAACACCTCATCGAGCCTCGACTCAAAAATACATATATATGAAAGGAGGAATTTTTGGCAGGTGTACCACTGCATTAGAACCGCTGTTCAAAAGTGAGAGAGAGTAGGAGAAAGCGAAGCGACGTTGTGACGATGAGTTAAAAACGTGGAATTTGGAAAATAAAGGGGAGTCGCGATCACGTAGCGGCAGCAAGATGTTCGTTGTCCGGTTGTCGTTATTCCATCACTAAGATCCGAAACTTTACATATATATCTGTTAAAATGCGAACTTGGAAAATTTGATGCTCCCATATCATTCGGTTTATCCCGAACTTTGCACACTGCGAAACACAACATAATCGAATGAAAATGTTCCACGAAATGATTCTGGCTTTCTTAAAATATCATCTTTACACTTTACTTTAATAAATATAGCATTTAAAAAAACCCTAGTTAAGTCTATGAAATTTAATACCCTGGGATGTAATACAACGCGCCAGGTTTGCCCGTTAAACAGAGTACTTTATTATTCATACACTTAGATTCGGCTACTCGGACACTCATGCCAACCACCACCAACAAGCTCACTTATTCTTATATACGTTAAATGGATTACTGTTTAGCTCTGTGTACAGATACCATATTTCTATAATCCACGGGTTGTTAGCATGATAGTATTACATTTGTTGACTAAACATTTAGTGAACCTATAAGTCCATTCATCCTTATGCACAACTGGATCTGTTCAGTTGCACTAAGCCGGCGAGCTGTACAAGACAAAATGGGGTAGGTGTGTAGCGTCTGAGCTTTACAACTAGTCTAGTTTACTAAAATCAACCGGATCATCACCGAGTGCCCGACTTTGGCTCAATTGAACAACAACAAAATGTTAAGAGAAGCAAATTCGCAGATTAAAGGGAAAAGGTTCTGGAAAGTCAACGAGTGAACGTCTCCAGCAATAAAGTAACTTTCGCCGAAGTTAACCAAGCTTAATTCATTTACCCCTGTTTAATACATTTGGACGAATAGACAGGAAGTCGTTATTTCTTTTTTTTTAATTATACTAAAACTGTTGCAATCTGTTCAACTAGATAGAAGTACGTTAAACGATTTTTTAAAATAATAAATAATACTAATTAAGGTGGAATGATTGTTGCGGCGCTTGACAAAAATCCCATCCGGCCCAATCCCCCGTAGCAAGGACTGACTTTCCGGCTACGTAGTAATATAAGTCGATACAGCCAGGCCATTGCAACGAAAAATATAATAATAATAATATAAATTATTCATCTGCTCATATTCATTCATCTCATTCATTCATACCAACTGCAAAGCTGATGATTTTTGCCATTTACTAAACAATTGTATTGGGTAATCGAAAAATTCTGAATTGTTACCACGGCTTCAACAATATTACATTATCAAGAACGTGATTTTTCATTGAAATTGTACAAGATTCTCACCTCAACACAATACCTAACAAGCATAAAGATGGCTTTGTGTAGGTTTATATCCGTAGTGGAGCGAGATCTGATTCGGGTGCGGAATCCGTACGGGGTGTGTCCGTCGACAATCATTTAATGCATTGCATGCAGGAAGCTTTTATCAGATACTCAGAACGAATGCTATGGTGTGATGATGAGAATGCCGTTCATTTCCGGCACTAACCTAGCTTTCCAATGAATACCAAAGCGCCAATGCACCAATGCAAAGCTAACAGCTACCCAACGGGAAAAGTAGGCTGTTGCATATCGCCCACAGTGAAAATGACAGATGCCTGCCGTGGTTTCTGCCTCTGGTTTCGATAGAAACAAACGGGTTCGGAGAATAGGAAAGAGATCATTTTTCACCCTCAAGCCCATATACACTTTCATGTTCTAGGTAAGTTAGCATCGGGCTGGTCACATACAATATCCCCTTTCACAGCTTGGCCGATGTATGGTCAGATATACTTTCGAATGTTTACTCATCTGGTAATGATATAACCCAATGTCGTTCTCATTTTCATACAGTGGTGGTTTTTGGGTGTCTAGAACATTGCTAACCATGTACTCAAGCAGGAATAACGACAGACAGTTTGCTCTCGCCATAAACAGGAGGACCGTGGCAACAGGACGAGTAGAGGTAAGTATCTTGCTAAGCTGCACGTAACCCTTCTCAATGTTTCGCATGGTTCTGAAAGTATGTCGTTGGAACGTGTACCACCGGTACAAGATGAAATACAGTGTTTGCTGCAGAAATTGGGTTTGGTTCAACTGCGCCACTAGAGACAGGGGAGCAATATATTTTAACCCCCGTGTAAGGTGAAGCCGGCCCAATTTCAGGACCGACGTCTCAAGAGAGCATACAGGCTCTACCACGCAATTTCCCGTACATACCAATTAGTGACAGTGATTGTGACGCATCACCTGACCACAACCGTATGGAAACGCAAACCTTTTTGGTTCGAAAACGGGACTTGTGGTGTGGATCCCGGAAGTGACTTCATAAGCGAGTATGATAAGAAAATTTGAATTAATCGCTATTGCCAGTCACACAATGGATTTGGCTATTGGTGTGGTTTGTCTAATTTATGGACAATTAACGGCACAACTAAAGCAACATAAATTGTTTGGTTTGAAGAGCAAACAAGAGGAGCGGCCCGATGGCATGATGGTAGCGGCGCCGGTCTTCACAAGAACAGACCGGACCAAAACCCCATCCGGACCAATTCCATGTAGCTAGGACTGACTATCCGGCTACGTGGTAAAATAAGTCGATACGGCCAGGCCGTTCTAGCGAGAAAAAAAGGTAAATAGAGGTACAAATCTGTGTTTTTAGCTTCGTTTGTTACAATAAGAGAAACAAATGTTTGACGATTATCATAAATATTCATTTATTTATCCTACAATTGATGTCACACCGTATTATCACCAAAAACCAAAGCATCCAGCTTCGTTAAAACAATATTTTTGCTACCCAGTCAACCGTTAAAGCTAACATCCTAAGCTAATCGCGGGTATTATGGTGGCCACAACATTTCATTAGCTAATATTCCATCTAAATTATACCGCCGTGGGGTAACGGTTTGTAACAATTTCAATAACACTCGCAGCAGCATAATAAAAATGAACCACACAGCGAGTCCCCAACCCCCACGTACCGGGCCTGTCAGCTTCGTATGTACGCGTCTGTATCATACTGAAGAAGCGGCAAGCGCGTCGTAGGACCCATAAGCATAGCGCGTAAAGTAACAGCCGTTTCGAGAGCAGTACCGGCTTCCAACAAATCTCCCATTCTCGCATAATTGAGCTATCGGGCGCAAAGCTGCGAGAAGAATTAATAAATCATCCGTGGATTAATTATGCAAATTTCTACTGTTGACGGAGGACGGCGGTTGGCGTTAGGATATCCAGTATTTTGCCTACAAAGCGAAAAACCGGCGTAAAACATCCGCAAGAACAATTAAAAAATCCAAGACGCTTTGAATATTGTTCAACGGGTAAGACGCTATCTATTTTTGTCGATTAAATAATGTATCTGTTTGATTTCCGTTTGATCATATAATGATCACGAACAGAGCAAGATGAAAGCGACAATCGAAAAGGCTTTTCGCTTTCCACTGATAAAGTAGAACACTAGAATTTCATCAGTCAGTTTATCGGAAAACATGTCATTTTTTGTTTCCGTGTGTTCTATAAGTTCTGAAATAAACTATGGACAACTTTATTTCACTATGCTAAATAAAAGTTCTGATTCGATAGTGAGATGAATATCTTTTCAACAATATAGTTTGAATCTACGCCAGCTTTATGTACGATACACTTATAAGCCAATCAATGTGTATCATGTAGCCCATCGCCACCCTAGAAAAGAACACACACCCGTATAACGTCAGAACATTCCCGGTACACTTAACCCCAATGTCCGGAGCTGTGAACGGACAACACGCTCAAAATTGTTCACCTCATTCCTGCATGCCTTCCATCTGCAGGTGGCTAGACACGAGGCTGGCTGATAGGGCAACGAAACGAGCCGCCAGCACAACACAGCTGAAAGCTGTTGCATCTCGGCAGCACCATTTCGCGCACAGTCACTGTCGTGTTGAGCAACGTTCACCTAGTTTCGTTTGGGCTCGCTGTGCTGGGCCGCCGTGCTGCGTTGACCCAGTTTATCGAAAAATGGTACATTCCGGTTACAGTTCGTTGCTGACCTTTATTTCCCCTGGACGAATGCCGACGATACACAGGTCCAGATGATTTCGCAGCATCATCCGGCACGACGTTGGCTCTCCCATGCCCCGAAAATGTCTATTTTTCCTCTTCCGGAACACGAATTACATGGCTACGCAAATTTAATGGAACACCGGAAAAAGCTGTCCAGAGCGAAAAAGTGAAAAAGCTCGCACCATGTTGTTAGCCCGATTGCGAGATGAAGCTGGTTTCTATGCTTCGGAACGACGGAATTGCGCGGCCTGGATGATGGCGTAGAGCTAGAGCTTTGTTTTGATTAACAGGTAGTAGAATACCTCGCCTGGAAGGGTGAATAAACCACGGCCGAATGGAAACGAACTGGGTGCTTGTGCTTCCAGCGCGTGCGCCTTACCGCAAACTGGAATTAAATGTTCATTCCAGCATCAACAGTTTGCAGGTTGGAACGTACAGTGTCAACAAGTTGTTATTGCAAGGGAAACATCTTGCTTGTCAGAACGAAGTAATCTCTATGTCTATTGCCATATCGCAATACACCGATCATAGATGAATTCCAGCTGGTACAGTAGAAGCTTGGCTACTTTCATCGGTTGGTTTAAACGAAGATAACATAGACACAATTACATACAACATTCTTCAAACTATCAAGCCCAGTATAAGGCAAAAACCAAAGACGGATTGATTTGAGATAATTTTACCATTTTCAACTCATAAATGGCGGATAATGCTTCAAAGAGCTGTCATATGCGAATAAATGTATGAAGAAATTATATTCCATTTATAGTACTACAAGATCGTAATCCACAAAGATAACTGTTTTCCAAAAAACTAGATTTAAATTGAATTGTACTCTTTGTTACGATTGCAGAATAAATTGTTTATACAATTTTATATATTGCAGAGTATTGGGAGCAAGTAAGTTATGATTCAGAAAACAAAAGATTACAAACTTTACAAAGATTACAAAGATGAGATAAAATCATAAACATTATCACGAGATTTTATTGTAAATTCGCAAAAATGAATAGAAAACGTAAACTTATTATCAAAACAATTTTGTAAGAATGCTGCTCCATATGAAAATAACGTGATTTTTTATTTGCATTCAATCTTTTCTGAGAACGGCAAGCATTCAAGTCAGTCAGTCCGGTTTTCTACCCGGTTGGAAAATTGTTGCACAGATGAACTCATCCCCACCTGCAAGTCTAACGATGCCAGCCGATGACGACCGAGCGTTCCTGTCCGGGTGGGGAAACAAGAAACCAATGTACGCGGACCCACCGTAAAAGCATCTACCGAGTCTCCCCGTCCGCCGTTTTCGGGCCGCAAGTGGATACGATAAGTTCAACTACCAACCACACCGATCGCCGTCCTTCGTGGAGAACTTTCAGTTTTGATAAAGACATCGAACCGTGCGGTTCTAAGCTCGCAACAAGGATATCGGTACATTTTGCTGCGGCTTCCGTTGTGTGTGAGAGCAAACCTTTTGCACCTGCTGATAGCCAGTGATACTTTGTGGTGAGGTTGCAGAAAGCAAAAAAAAAAGAGAAAGAGGAAATGAGAGTGTGTACGTGAAGTGTGTGGTAGCAGGGAGAAGAAGAGAAGACCGTACGTGGAGTTAAACTGTTGCACATGAATTCCAAAAAGAAGGTGAAAAATTCATCACTGCTGGGGAACATTGTTGAGCCAACGTTTAATGAGCCATTCAAAAAAAAAGTTCGCTGAGGGATATATTTTATTTGACACATCCGGGAATTTTGTTGTGTTGACGGTTTAAAGGTGATAGAAGATATCGTACAAAAGTGGATATGCCTGCTGTGCCTTAAAAATGAAAATTTCACCCTATCTGTCCTTCAAGCTGTCGAATTCTTTTGCATTAAGAATGCTTCTTTTTACTGAGAAAAGGCATTACAAGTTATCGATTTTATCAGCGCCTGTTGCAGGTGAAAATTCTTCACTCATTTTCCACTCATTACCCTTGGGGGAAAAATATGTTTTCCGGCAAAGAAAACGTAGGAACCATCATTCAACATTAATCAGCACAATTGTTTGACCAGTTTGTCACACCATCCGCCGTATTTCCTTCTCTTCACCTTTCTTGTTCTCTTCGTACAAAAGTTTAGGGACTAGGGATTAAACGGAAAACAACGTCTTTTCGACCACTGTTAAGTTTTTCTAGGGACGGTTTTAGCTGTTTTCCTTTCTTAGTATCGGTCATCGGCTCGTTCGGTTGGAGCAACATTCCCACGGCCAAACTGCAGGTGGGCCATTTCTAGTGTGTTGCGTGCTGCAACCTGTCAGTAACGACAGGTGAATACTTTTCCCCCAATTTCTTCAGTCACAGTCACACAAACGCTTCGACAGAACAACTGGTGATCAAGGTGGAACGCATGTGTGTTTTGGTGTATATATGTATATATGCGTGTGTGTGTGTGTGTGAAAAGGTTTAAAAAAGTGATGAGCCATGACATTCTAAACCACAACCATGTAAAAGCATGTGGTAAAGAAGACAACGAGCGAAACTCGTTATTTCTTCTGTGATCATCTTTTCATCTTCTCCTGCTCTCAGAGGACGTGCAGCCAAGTGACAACATTAAAATTGGATGATAATTAGCTAATTACCTTTTTTTGGGCTTGCGCCTGCCGTAGTCGTTTTGTGGTTTTGTGCGCCTTGTGTGTGAGTGAGTGTGTTTGTGTGGTATTTTGTCGGTGATTTGTGGTTTTTCTCGCTTACCTTCAACAGCAGCAGTGCAAGTTTTTCTCATCCTCGCTTACCCCTTTCAACGGGAACAAGTGTCATAGAAAGAGAATGCGATAGTGAAGAAATGTATGTGTGTACGTGTGCTCGCGTGTGTGTATGTGTGAAGTAAGCAGAGCTTCAATCGTCGGCATCAAACGAGAGGAATATTACCATTTTGTTGGCTGTAGCAGAAATTTTTACGTGGACATCAAAGCGCATAACTTCTGGGGAATCGAAATCGCCAACTAGCGTATCATCGGTCGGTCGATCATGTGAAAAAACGAGTTAATTATTTGCAGTAATTAATTTTGCGCTTAGTTCAGAGTCCGCGCGGTATGGTATAATCGAACTGTCACAAAAAGGTAATTTAAATTCCCATTACGCCCTATACCCGTAGCTGTCGTTCGTGCGAAAAGTTTTGGTGAAAGTCGAGAAAATTGTGGCAATCTTTCAACCTCTGCGATACGTAACGTTTTCCTTTCGCGCGAACTGAATCAAATATTTCTTGTGAAGCAATTTTCACGATATACCGGCGGCGGTGTGTACGTATTTGCTGTGGTATTATCTTTTTTGTTCGTTTAATTCTGAAAACGAATGCCTCGTGCCAAAAAAAGCAAACATTGATTTCTGTGCTTCCAAGCAAAACGGAAGGGAAACTTTCCGCTCGTCCGGTTTCTTAGCGATGATAAAGCATCCGGTACCACATTCCCGGAGCGCGGAAAACTGTTTCCGAAATAGTACAGTTCATTGTCGTCTTTCTTCCACCCCAGGACGGTTTGCACCCACCACGCAAAGGTGAGAACGGTGTACAACCAATCCACTATACCACCAGGCCTTGATGAACTTACGAGGTGTCCCGGTAGCTCATTGTCTGTCGGTTCGGTGGAATTATGAAATTTTAATTAAATTTTAATGAAACAACCACCTTTGCTTCCTTTTCTGCACACCGAATGCCATGCTTCACTCGCCGGAAGTAGTTGGGTAGTCTGGGGTAGAGAAAGTGGCCAAACGGGATGGTGTTTGAGCGTAGGTTTTGCGGTTCCCTGTTTTAACTTTACGCTTGCTTCTGGTGCAATAGTCGCGATGGAAGTGTGTTTACCATTGTGCAGATATCTTGGATTTGATGGACGAAAATTAAAGCGATGAAATTGGGCATCCCGGAAACTTGCCCCTTTCGATAAGTTTCACTAATCGGAAGATTACCACATCGCGCAATAGAACCCAACTCACAGCATGTTGACTTTTCGTTAACTTTTGCTGCGATGGACATAGTGTTTCAGCATTACGTTGTTAATTTGAGCGGCACCATACATTGGGTTGCATATCGTTGGTAATAGGTTCTTGAGTGAGTTGCACGAAGTTAATATTACTTTGGAAAGGTTATTCAATTTGTTTATTGGTGCTCTATAATTGGTCGACACAATACCAGGAACTACAGGACAGCAGGTATTAAAAATATTATTTAAAGGTATTTTACTGACTAGATACAATTGAATGTATTTTGATCGAACCTATAACCAAATTGAAAAAAGCTTAACTCAACCAATTGCATTAGTTCCGTTTTTTAAATGGTTGGGTGCGAATTGTATTCCATTCTTTTCAAATCAAAACATAATACTGGGCGTCTCCATTGACAACAAATACCAGGCGTCTCCATGTAGAAGCAACATTCATTGCGGTTGGTGATGTTTTAGGTTAGAAAGCTAAACATATGAGACAACGACTGTGAAACAATTGAATAAACCTATAAAAGGTGCCTTAAAAATAAAAATTTTAACTTAAACTTAAAACAAATAAAAAACTTTCCACATGGAACATACGACCATTGAAATATTTGTTAGATTTAGAAAAACATAAGCTAACACTTACAAAATTCATAGATAAATGATTTATGTTTTATTTTGATTCATGTTTTGAGCAGTATTTGTAATGGAAATGATTCTAAAAGTTAATCTGTAAGCTTATTTCCCCTGCCAATTTGTATGGAGAGCTAGCAGCGTTAATCAATTTGAAGTTATAATCAACCCCGTTGTTTTGTGGTCATATGAATGAAGTTTGAATACTAGAAGCTGTAAATAACCGATAATCCTATGCTTTCCTTATAGTAACGACTTTATTCGAATACTACAGGGAAATGATTAGATGACATCCGTAAAGTAAATTATGAAACATGGCAAATAACTAAAGTATGTGCATAATTCATCATTTTAAAAGGATGCGGATATTAAGGACAATAATAATGCTTTACTGGATTCCGTATGTGAAAGCATCCTTTCCGATCGGTGTAAAACTTTCTCCAGCATAAACCCGTCATCAACTGCGATGAACGTGCTCCAAAGCCCAAGCGACTACAGTGAGCAAACTTCTAGAAACACCATAGCTAGAGCAAATTTATCTTTCGGTCACAGCTCCCTGCACGGTACGGTATGGGTTGAGTTTCGTTGTTTAACTTTGTTCTTTAGTTGTGTCGAGGAAGGGCAGGATTGAAAGATCAAAAACTGAAATTTTAAACCTGGATTCAATATTCTTCCATAGATTTTAGCATCAAATATTGAACGCTCAGCACCTTTAAACGGCATGACACACCACACTAAAATGGGACGCAATGTTTGAAGATAATCCCAACCGTTAGTGCGGAATGGAACAGTTTTAATCTTTAACATAAACTCTGTATCATTTGCCACGTACTGTTCGATCGTTTTTAAAATTAGCATCCCTCGAGAGGAACTGGCACCACCAGTTCCACGTCACACAACGACGAGGTTTCCAGACCTTATCCTGAAAGCCGGAAATAAACATAATCCCAACTAAAACGAAATCATTTTCTGCGTCGTTGGTTGTTGCCTTTTTCACTGCGATACAGCTTTACGCTTTTTCTCAGTGGCGCATGAGAGTGTAGATGGTAAGATTCTTTCTATTTCGGGCGACGTTTACGGTACCATGTACTCGGCTAAGCCACCGCTAGTGCCATCAGTACGCACGCTCCATGTCTCTGCCACCCGCACCCAGAGGGGTATACCACCCAGCGCCACATGAAGGCCACCTTCAGCCGAACCTGTCGGTAGTGTACGTCGACAGACTGATTCGCTAAAAATCCCCCAATTTGATTAGTGATAGCAGCATCCTCCCTGGAAACTGGCCCCGCTGGTCAACGGACACCATACTGCTCCTCAATGTCCGTTTCCGGTTTAAAAGGGGATTTATTTTTATCTCGCATTTTCTCGGCCTCGGGAACGCACGCTTGTTACGAAGGTGGGTCACGCGCAAGGTTTCGTCCATCTTCGCTGAGAGGAGGAAAAGTTGCCGGGTGGAAAGGGAACGGCTCGTCGGGTTTTAAGCTCAGGTCGAGTGCAGCCCGTGTCGAAGTAAAGCCCCGAGGATTGTTGAAGGCAGGATTGACGATTTCCGTGCTTCCATTGTCGATGGGATGGCGCTTCCGGTGAAAAAGAAAATAAAGCGTCCATCCGTAGAGCATCGTTGGGAACCAGAATGCCGGTGGATATGCTATTCCCGAGGGTTGCTCAATCGAATGGCCATCAAAGCGAGGAAATCCTTTAAGCATTCAGTTTACTTTCTTCCTTCCTTTCTTTTTGTCAAATTCTTTTTTGTTTGCACACTAGTTGCTTCGTTCAATGGCGAAGTCAACACTTTGCGATCCAAATCGGAAGGATTGTACAATTTATGTAGCGAATTCAGGGTTGTATCCCACGTGAAAAGATGTAATGGCAACATAGACACTTTTACAATCGTACGATTTATGTGTGCAATCGCATCCCGAACAGTATGCATCCATTGACTCAACCAGCTCTTTTATTAAAATTTTGTGTTACATACCTTGTTCTGGCACTGAACTGAAGAGCAAGCATGCATTTGCAAAAGCATGCAAATAAAATATTCATTCAATGAATTTACATTAATCAACCTACAAATTGGATGGAATAATAAAAAGCTGGACACAACACTAGTGGGCTCAAAACTTTTACCTATCTTTTTGCTGAATCAACACACGTTTATATCCTTCTTTTGTTCTCCAAATCCGATGTTGTTCGCTATCCCTGTTGCATCCTTTCGCACGAAGGATTATTAGGAAGGAAAGTAATAGCTAACAGATAAAAAAACTTGTTAACCCCACGGGGATTGCGCAACTTGACAGTAATTAATGGGAAACCATCGGAACGATGAATGAATGCGGACGCAAAAGTAATGCAAAATGGAATACCGTTTATTTGGGATCACACTGTTTTTCTTTTTTTTCTTTCTATCGACACACAGATGGTCGCTATCGTTCTGTCTGGTGTATGCCGGAAGCCGATAGAGAATACAGGTAACATGATGTAATTTAGAAAATGCTTCTCACCTCGCAAGCTTGTTTTCGTAGAACAGAGCCATTCTCTAGTAGGTATTATAAAGCGGTTTTAATGGAAACTCATACTCATGTTTCAAGAATCGAACTTTTGTTGTATTTTGTTTTCAATGGAGCAGAACTGTCATTTGCTATAAAATATAACACACATCTGTTAAATGATGATTCGGAATATGATCACATTGCTTATCACTCGAAATTAGCTATTCAAAATTACGTGGACTTTACGACAAATATCCTACAACTACTCATTCTACTGAAAATTGTTCACAGGCGAACCTTTTCTTTATGGTGGTATAGTTATTAACATTATAGAAAATGTAACAAAAATAAGCTCTATAATCAATTGGCTAGCTAGCTCTATAATCAATCTCTTGAACTAAGCCAAGGTGCTGCCTTTTGTTGTTACATTGTGTTTTTCTCAGGAAACACTAGGCACTCATGTTCATAACCATTTTGTCAAAATGTGGAAACAGTTAAATTATTATTTATTCATTTCTGGTTCAGTTATACCACAGACGACACTCTCGCTACACTACGCGAAATAAGAATAACCTTGTTTCCTGGAAATATGTTTGAAATTACTAAACCAATTGTTCTAATTTCAGTGAAGAATGTTAGTAAAATCTGTTTCACAACTTTTTAGTGCAACAACAATAACAACAAGCGATTTTGTGAGGACCATTTACATTTAGACAAGTTAATAAATAAAAAAAAACTGTGCAAAATAAGAAAAGCGCCGCGACCAATACGGGGCCGGAAGTCCAATATGGTATTGAGTCATTAGAAACCACTTCCCGCTAATGGTGAAGTTTTATTCGTAAATTAGTGAAATACCCTCTCGTTTTTAATAATCTAACACCAATGGGTCGAGCATAAAACCTTTCAAGAAAAGGTTAAAATCAATACTTATCATGATGCAGACCTCTCTAATAGCGAAATCGGTCGAAAATCTTCCGTTAACATACTGTTGTGAGTCAGTTCTCAAAATATCCCGATAATGAGGCCCGTTCAGACAAACGTGGGAGGAAAAGTAAACTCACGGTACAAGATAGACGAAACATTGATCGAGAAGTTGTGAGTCAAAAAGGAATAGCATCATAAATTCATACAGAATGTCAAATTCCGTTGATAAAAATACGTGTACAGCATATTTTTATTGGACAGAACAGATTAACAGCTCCGTATTTTTCCTAAACGGATGAATGGAAAAATATTCTATGTTGGGTAAAAATGCGTTTAACCTCGATGTTATTGAACGTTGGCTATACTACAGACACGATCTTCGAAAAGAACCTGCATTGCATAGGAGTCGGAACTTATGATTATTCGGGGAGGTTATTCATTTCAAGGAGATCTTCCATTGGTATGGATTTCAACAAAACTAAACTGGGAAATTACATTGAAATGTTATAGGTTAGCTTAACAGATATACACGACAAATCATTGATATCAATGGCGGATTAATACCCTTGGAGGCCCTTGGCGGAAAGATAAACGGAGCCCCTAATCAACAAAAAAGCGCTGAGAGTGGGGAGGGAGGTCATAAGAACAACCCGGAGGGGGAGGGGGGTAGTATACTACTACGGACCCCTCTAGCATTCGGAGAGGGTTAAAGCGACGCTTTTCGGACCCATTGCTGGCACAATTTATACAGTTTTTCCTATTAAACAGCTTTTTACGGGGCTCGCATCACGGCGGGTCCCTAGACGGCCGCCTACTCCGCCTACCGTTAGATCCGCCACTGATAAGTAAGATAGACTTTGTTTTCTATCAGGATAACACCGCGATGCACAATTCGGAACTGTCAAAAGCATAGAAGCTCTCGAGTGGCCAGTATGTTAGCTTGATTTCAATTCTATAGAAAACCTCTGGATAATTATTGCTTACCGCGTTCATTAAAATGATAAGCTATTTGTCAACGTTAACCAACGTGTTCATCAAATTACGACTTATAGAAGTAAATCAAAACTATGGCTCTTATTCTAAATACTAAAATGTTGCAATTTGTTTTTTTTTTATTTAATTAAACGCGGATCAAAAGCTAACGAAGAGTTATTTTTATTTTCGCATGTTTTTTTTATGAATTATGTGGCTTAAATGCAAATGGACCTCAAAAATTCGCTTGCATACTATTGAAAAATTGTTAAACAGATTTTACTAACATTCTTGTTGCGTACCTCGACACTCCTGGCTGTTGCTCCTTGCGTTAGCCTGTAGATGTTGTCGTGTCATCAGTAACGTACGTCGCCGACGAAAGTTGCTGAAACAGCGAGGTCATCGTTATCAGATGGTCCTGATGAGGCTTCCGGAGTTGTCGGCTTTTAATCATGCAGGAACAACGACGTACAATTTTTACCATTTCAACGTAATCATTACAAAAAAATGTGTTTATTTTTATATTTTAAAAAGTTCTTGTGTGTGGGTATACTTCTTCTTATTCTTTATCGGTACAACAACATCAAGGTTTTAGGTCTGCCACTTCTTACTTTCTGTGCCTTTATTTACCCATAGCTGGATAGTCTGGCCTGCGTACGGGGTATTGGTCCAGATAGGATTTTGGTCCCACATTGGGACGTAACAATTCTTAACTAAAATTAGCACAATTGGTTTAGTAGATTTAAAAACTGTTCCAAGAAACACAGTGGTGCTATTATTCTATCGCTCAGTCTATAATTTTATAAGCTGTATTTTAAGAGAACTTTATGTGTGACATGTTTAATTTATACACTATTATACAGTATTATTATTAATTTTGTGGTAATTACTTGCTTCGAAAACAAGTTACTAAGCATAATTACTATAACACATCCTACGCTACATTATCAAACTGTAACCATGTATTCGTAGTGCCTTGTTTCATCTAGACTTCTAGATCTAGATCTGATCTAGACTAGAATATCCCCAAAAAAGAAATCACGACACTTTTATGATCTAACAGACTTAAAGTATTTCTAACGATTTGTAATACGTCCGTTAGAAGGTTCAGGATATTGATCGTTTTTATTAAGTAGGATACCACAACTCAACCATATTACTCTACGCCAGTTAAACTATAGTACTTGTTTTGACACCTTTATCAATCAGATTTGAAATTAAAACAACAACATCCTCTTAACATAAACACGGTCACGGTCATCAGTGCGTGAAAGCCGAGTGAGATCTTGAGGGAGCTGCGATCAGAGAATATTCCTCTTTTGCGATCCGTCCCAAGAGTGGTGCAGCTCAAATAACATTTATGTATCCACAATTAAGCGATTCAACTAGTAATTGTACATAAACAGTGCAATCATGTTACTCGTTCACTCCGGTGGTTTTTTACGCTCAATTGAAAATGAACGAAGGAGAAAATTTATGAAAAACCAGAATCACCGCTTATCACCTATCTTAGCTTGAGCTTAACTTGTTTTGATTTAGCCATAGAGAATCCTTAAATCATATGAAAAATGAAAATTCATGCTTAATTACTGCAATGTTCAGTTTTCGTAAATATTTCAACCCGTTAACAAAAGATTTTTGCGAAACATATACAACATTATGCGATTTAGCTCATGTCGGATTGTATCGTGTTTTATGTTCCACAGTATTGGCTAATTGGTGGAGGGTCTACTGAAATTAAACAGCTGCGAGTTAGCTTAGTATGGCCGATTCGTAATTTGGATGGAACTTGCGGAGCTTGACTATTTAGGATATCTGGCCAGGGTAACATGGATGTTTTGATGGATCTAAGTTTATTTGAAAGAACGCTTTGTCATGTTTTTGTCAAGCGTATATAATACCATGTTTGTATTGTGTCCCTATTATTGTCCCTGTTATGTTGTGTCTTAATTGTGTTTTTATTTTTCCATTCTGGATATAGTGTGTGTGTTTATTTCCGCTGAGATTTGATTTTTATTGGCGAACATTTCTGGCATTTCATTGCCTGTAATACCGGTGTGACTTGGTATCCAACAGAATACTGGTTCTGTGTGTTATATTTTCAATGAATTGAATAAGATTAAGAAGCTGGAGATCAGACTCTGATCGCAATGAAAATAAACCTGTGTGCATTTCACAAAACAAAATTCATCCCCTTCGTTCACAACATTTTCTTTAACCTTGACCTTGCGGCGTAAATTTGAGATTTCTTATTGATAATTAATGAGTTTGATTCCTCTGATAATGTGTTATAACCCTAGTAAAGGACGGTTTAACATTTATTAGGCACTCATTAATCTCGTTCCGTTGGTGTTGACACGAACATAGATCGCACCATAAATCACACACCCAGACAACCATTGAGTAACCTATCAACGCTGGTTGCAGGTGGCTCACCCTGTTGCTTCCGACAAATGTCTGTTTTCTACAACAGTCCAACCACTATGAGGCCTTTTCCCAACGTGGATCTTCGAATTCCTGATGAAACATTTTGTTAATTGACAGCGACATACAGAATGGCTACAAACTATGGCGACCGTCTTATCGCAGTTGGCAATATGGGGCTAAAGACTCTAATGAACGTAACAAAACAAAATTTTATGAATGAATGAAACCATGCAACACCTTTTAATAGTAGATTGTATCGCCTTTGAGTACTGGAGAATGGGAGGCGATATCGCCCTATTGTCAACCCCTTCTTTGCAGCTGGTGCCTAAAATTACCCCGTTCAGCGGGGGAAGCTCAACACTATCCCACGCAACGCAGCAATCAAGTCCTAATAGTCACAATAAACGTGAATATAATCACGTTTGTTTTACTTTACGACGAAAACGACTAAGCCCTAAGCGAACCATGGTGACGACCTTTTCCTGGAGTGTGTTTCCTTTGCCGTACTTACCTTCCCATCCCAACGCTATTCGTCTGCAACAACGTTAAAAAAGACACTGCGAACTCACTGTCCGGAAGAACAAAACCGAACACCAACGGTCAAGCAAATAAAACCGAACTCAATTAAGTGAACATTATGGGCTGTTTTGCTTTGCCCGGGATTTTGGTAAGAGCCCACGAAACGCGAGAATGTTGGTCGGTGCGGGTTTGCAGGCAGGCTGAATAAGGATAAACATCGGTGATGGGTCTGAACTGTGTTGCTGTTTGTTGCGAAAGGTTTTGTGGTTCCATGTCGGGCTTTCAGGCCGGAGTATACGAGTCGAATGTTAACACACGGAAAAACATGTGAGCAGTACAATGCAATACATCGGTTGCCAATTAATTTTAACATCGTTGTGTTGCTGCCTTTCAGACATTAATCAATTTGCTCGTTTCATCAAGCGATAGTGTTGTGTGCCTAAAGGTTGTGGTTTATTAATACGATTGCGAATTCTATGAGCTCAGCCCAATTCAAGTTTTGCTTTAATTATTAAATGAAATTTGTTTTAACACGTACGAAACATGTAAAACCTGACGGTAACAAGGTTCCTCAATGTTATCAGGCTTGACGCCTGATTGACGCCGTTCCACTACACTTCAAGAAAGGAATTAAATTTCATCCAAATCAGCTTCATGTAGCTGGGTCAGACCCGCTAGGTAGTAAAACTATTTCTTGAAGACGAAGACATCTCGTTTTCTAGGATCAGCAAAAAAGCGTCGAGGATCTAGTATTAAGGACAGACGTGTTACGATGAAGAGCATAAATCCTAACAGCAAAGACAAGGAAAATAATCACCATTGGGCTTTTTGACCGACCATGAAGAATATTTGTATAACAGTCTGAGGGGTTTTCATGATCTCTAGGCCAAGTACTTAACACTTAACCGAGGAACGTGATAACGAGCATTATGCGACAACACATTTGAGGAAGGCGTGTTAAAGGTTTCTGGATTGATTCAAGTATTAGCATGCCAGCTAAGTATCTCAATAACACACGCATAATCTAATTGGTGATGTACATCTAAAGTTATCTTAGCGTGTCAACAATCCCCAAGATCTTTTAAAGTATAGAAAAGATAAAAAGAGCTTCGTTAGGCTTCTCGCTATGCTTTTTCTAGTATCTAGGAAAACAGGAAAAGAGTATAAGAAATGACACTCGGATTCTTACTCACTTACACGATTATTTGCCAAAAGGTACGTAAAAAAGTTGTAAAGAAATCGGAATCGGGCGGAAAAAGCAGTCGCCGATAGAATAAATTGACGATTGAATCATTGAAAGATCAGTGGTAATATAAACTAAGTGTTCGTAAATCAAACGCATAGCCGGGTTTCCAGTAGTCTATATTTCACGGTCTTTTTTATGCATATCATACGTTTTACATGCTGACCAATTACGCTAAACAATCAACTGGCTAAGCGAATAATGCTTTCATTTTGTGCTGCCAGCACATAAAGGAAAAACTGTACAACACGTGGGGACGGCAAGGTGTTTTAAACATTTAAACAGTTTTGTTGTTAGCAGCAAATGAAGTGAAAGGAGGCAAAAACCACTTTCAAATTAATGTGTCGTCAAGGTGGTAACCTAAGTTTTATTGATAAAATAGTGTTTTTGTTAGAATAGAGGTAAAATTCATGAGGCTGGACACACTAGATCTATAATGAATGTCCATGCTAAGACGCATGCTATGTGAGATCACAAGGTTCAAGGTGTGATTGACACATCGACCAGTTCAGACGAGTGTCATTGCACTTGAATGAAAAAGTGTACTTCCACTTTGAATAATTTATTTTAATATTATCTCATACTCAGCCTTTTTAAAATTTGCAAATTTACAATGTTGTAATGAGCTCACGCATTCATAGGACAAAGCTTATTTCGGAAGCCATCTCATAAGTTGGTTTTCTAATGAGCTGTTTTCATAATTATATTTACAAACGACAAAATTTTCATTACAGTAGCATCCGGTCGATGCAGACAGCAGAATCGTGTGTAATTAGCATGGTACGAGGCGCAGTAAAAAGACAATATCATACCCTTACCCGTAGCGTGCTCATGGTCCACTAACAACCTCATTTGCTGTACTTGCTGATCGGTTCTCATTCGATCGGCATATTTTCGACCATAGCCCGTTGAAATTTTGACTTTGCCACCAGATGTAATACCGCTCAGCCCCTCTTCCCACTCACGATGGTACAGCCTGTATATGGAGTCGAGGAAAATAATTACCATTTTGATGGAGCTTCACCACGTGCAACGCTCCGGTCGCAAGCCTATAGTCCGGGGTAGTAGCCTATTTTTGGCCCATGGATAGCTCACGGTTTCAGACAGCTGTTGGCACCACGGAATCCGGCCTGTGGCAGATGTGGTTAACCCAGCGCTCGGTTTTGCAAAACGCATGTTTTCATATGTATGCAAAAAGGGACAGGAGATGAACATGGCTGCAAAACACATACACGCCGGGTGGTGGTTTCATGGACCTTGACTAACGCGTTTTGGCTTCTCCATGCCGTCATGCGTCTATCATGTCTGTGTCAAAAATCAGTCAGCTGCGGTTTTCCTTCAATGTGTGGTCAGGCCCTGCCAAACAGACCGTGGATCAGAGTTTCAGGGCAGATCTGTGTCGGAGTGGCCCCAACATAAGGAGTGCATGATTTATTCAACGGCCAATCTCTTAGTCTGTGCGAGAATGGTAATGGCGACCGAAGTTATGCCGAAGTGTTGTTGTCCTCCGTGTTGGTCATAAATCTAACTAGACCGAGCGCGAGTTTTCTTACGGATTTCGTTTGCTAGTCAACGTGAACCGTCTTCAGCAGCTGTCTGTGTTGGCAAATGTGGGAGATGCCTTCTTTAAGAATTTATTATGTTCTGTTGAAATTCCCGTAAGATTAAGGAGTAGGTTGCATATTTCTCTACCAGCCGAGCTTATAGTTTTAACTGCATGCTTTCGAATTCATGATAGCAGTTAAAAAATTTAATATCTCATGGTTTCAAGAACAGTTCATGATATGCGACTTAAATGATTCGAACCAAAAAGGAAATAAGTAGTCATTATTTTTTTAAACTGGCTTACAAACGTTTGAGTTGGATATTTTTACAGCAGCTAAGGCATTCGAACTATTTTCCAATATCTGCTTTTAGCTAAGACGTCAAACGAAAGGATTGTCAAAAAAAAATCGAGCAAAATGTTACAAGCGATATGATTCTCTGTTAGATAGAGTTCATTTCTATATAAAATCCAGCTAAATGAGAGAATGTTATCTGAAAATTTCTTATCTGGTTCTTCCTTTTATCATTAGTAATTTATAATTACACCCGTTACATTTTTAATGAAAACTCGCTCACAATCATAATATTTGAGCTTTCATCACAACGTTGTTAGTGCTAACGACTGTATACAGTCTTCTGGGATTTTTTTTTATCTCAACAGCAACACTCCCTTAATACGATGTCCCCATCGCAATCTGGGTGCTACCGTCTGTGGAACCATTAGCATCAGAAAAACCCTCTCGACGCATCGGTGGACCACTGAATTTTTCATGAGTCCACCTTTCACGCAAAGCCGACCCGTCCAGTGTTCGTTTCCGATGGGTTTTGACTTGTGAAATTCACACATACCAGCTGTCCCATACCAATAACCTTACCCAAATAAAAAGACCTAAAAAGCTGATCGCATCCTCGTTAAAAGGGAATGCAAACAAAAGTCAACACATTAAAGTACAGATTTTTTCCACAATGGAAGCACAATAATTTTGGAACATTACCAAACGGACCGGTGTATGCTAAAAAAAAGCGAACCTAGCAGCACATCATCGCTATCATTCCGTTCGGTGGTAACCGAAACGTAAAATGATCGATCGGTTGATTTGTTTCGTTGAGTTTGCATGTTTTATGCAAAGGAAAAATAAGCAAAAACCAAACACGCTTCACTCACTGCGTTTCCGTTTTGGAGTATTTGTTCGCAAGCTCTGTGGTTCTCATTCTTGGCAAATATGTTTGACAAACATACGAAAAAAACATAGACAAGTTGCAAAACAAAGGATAAAGCCTCTTCAACATATTCGAATCGTTCGACTAAATCGAAGATTCTTGTCACGTTGTAGGAAGACAGGGGATCTTATGAAGATTTAAGTATTTTAGGGCCTTGCCTGCATGTGCAAAAAGTATTTTTTTTATCCCGTATATATATTTTATTACTTTTTCCAAATAGTATTCATTATATAAATTATTATATAATTTATATTATTTATATTTATTTTATTTATTATTTTGGGAAAACTAATAATAAAAAAACTTTTATTATTCTTGTTCAAATCAATCAGCTTCTGGACATTTTGTTTAAGGACAAGAGTTATAATTTTTATTTTCTTATTGTTACATTTTATTGGCTCTTTGCCGTTTTATCAACCATATATTGGCTGAGTAGAGTACAGATTCCTCAAGGCATTTCCTCCTTATCTTTTTCCTTATCCCGGGCATGCCCGGTTGGAATTGTGCGTACAACAATTGTAATCATTATCAACAACAATTGTCAATAATAATATGAATAGAAAAGAAACAAATAATTCTGACTATGAACTTCAGCGGCAATTTATGGTTTCCTTTCGATTTTGGTTTTCCCAGTCCAAGTCGGACAAAAGGAACAGAAGTAATTCAAGTACCACAATTTGATGAGTAGTTTAAAAACTATGATTTAAATAGAACTTCCAAAAACACTATTATACAAACTAGCCAATGTGCATCATGTTAAGTAACCCTGTATTGTAGAATCGAAAAATCTTCTCAATCCGATCAGCAAACTCAGGACCACGGTACAAAAACTCACGCAAGATTCTTTGTTGAGAAAAGTGTGATAAAACCGTTACGATCCATTCTCCATAGACCATCTGATACCGGGATCAGCTTGTAGTCAACACTGCCATGATTTTTCCTATGAAAACTGTACTGAAAAGATACTCATTTTTGTTGCTTTCCCTGGCATTTCGCCTTGCTAAAGAAGTCGTTGCTATGGATTGACTTTGGTGTCGTTTTAAAAATGCAACAACAACAAAAAAGATACATACAAAGAATTCCCTGCCATAGTAAAACGTGAAATAGATTCATAAAATTTTAATAAACGGCTTTAATCTGTTGTTTCTCATCCGTGCCTCAAGGCGCTCCGGATCGAGCATTGACAAGGCCCTTATTCGTATCCAGCAGTGCCATGGTTGTTGAAATCGAAAAAAAATCCTTTTATCGAACATCCTTTCAGCCCGGGAAGTGGCGCAAAGTGTATCCTAGGCTTTTCACACTGGGGAGGAAATCAATTTTCACTCGATTGAGATGACGAAAAATATCGATAAGAGAACGGGAAAATTTGAGCCTGTAACGCAAAGAAAGGAAAAGAAAAAACAAACAAATCAACAACGACCAAACCCAACAATCCCTGGAGCAAGGAAAAATCTTTTCCGTACCTATGGTTATGGATTTTAAACAAACAAATCAACAACGACCAAACCCAACAATCCCTGGAGCAAGGAAAAATCTTTTCCGTACCTATGGTGTGCGGTGCGTTCGCTAGATGCGCAAAACTCCACCGAACGTAACCTCGGAACTCGACCAGGTAGAACGTACTTTTTTAAACGAACAGTTCCTCCTCATCGTTATTCCTGTTTGAGGTTTTTTCTTCTTTTACCGTTTTGGATATACCTACTCTCTCTTTCTGCCTCTCTCTATACTAGCCTCCACACCCCGTTTCAAAGCTGTCAATTATTGCTGGCAAGTTGGAGCGAACTTGTTGCTTGCCTAGCCACGGGTAAGACTGTTTGCTGTGTGCGTTGTCCCAAGGACATAACGTTGACGCTAATGAAGAAGGATTTGTTTAATCAGTTTATTGATACCGAAGCTAATCCGGCACCCGACTAATGGCAGGTTATCGTACCGATTCTCCGGCAAAAAAGAAACAGCGTAAACGTTGGGGGTTTTTTAATAACGGAACATTAATATCGTTTATCCAACCGAACGCTGACACGATGGAATAGTTGAGTGGTTTGAAGGCTTATGCGATGTTTACTTTAAAGGGCTTGTTTGTGGTTCCGATTTTTTAATTTTTTTTTATGCGCAGATAAAACATAAATATAACAAAATGTTTCAATGTGAATAAGGCTTGTTGGATTATTGACTGACTGATGTAAACGTTGTGAGAACAGGAACCGCTACAGCCACAACAGCTTAGGCGTTAACTTTCTTGTTTGATGCGAACCAACCAATTACTTGCCTTATTTTTTCTTATTTTTCTGTACAAAAGAGAGCATTGTCGGTCATATCTTTGCTATTTTGTATATAACTAGTTCTACGACTTTGTTAACAATTTGAACTTTGTTTACAACACAATATAAATTTAGTTTTTATGTTCGGTATTTTGTAATCTGCCATATTCTACATTCATACCGATGTATAGGGATTTCAGAAGAATTTCAAGCTATTTAATTCTTCATATAACTGTTGTAATCATTTGAGCCGCCCGAAGATGTATTTGGTAGTGGAGGTCGTTCCACACGACAGAACCGGTACAAAATCATCCAAATCCGCGTACTGCTTATCCAGTTACAGGTGAACATAGCCAAAGAAAATCAGAAATGGCAAATCAAATGCTCTTAAGATTGTTGTGCCGGTAAAAAAAGATCGTTAAATAGTTTCGTGTCTTCTCAAACTGATACAAAAGTGTGTGATTACGTTAATTTTTTTTATTCCTTTATATTCATCTCACATGATAGGATTACTTAATATTCAAAAATTAGATTTAATATCAAGGACATGGGTGTTATTTACGCTGGGGGCTATTTACGCTACAGTTAAAAATATAATGTTATTGCTAAGACAGTCTATTATTAGATTAACAAATATGTTTTCGCAGATAATAATTTGGAGACCTCTGATCTAGTTCATAGATGTTAAAAATGCGGCCCAATAACAATAGTTTTGTAACCCGGTCCTTACATCAACTAGATTTACGACAATAATTGAAAATGTTAATGGGTTACGGTTAATAAACTTTGAAGTATCGAAGACGTCATCCAAATAACTTTCATTTGTTTAATTGAAAGTAGAAAAGATCTTAAAATTCTTTCTTACAAAATTTAAAGTAAGTTATGGAATTATTTCACTCATGTTTGATAGCATAAACTAATATTTACTCAATTTTTATGTCTTAACTTGTAATTAAGTTGTTTATTTTTGTTTCGAATAAAAACACTTTTTAGTAATTAGGGTGATACACAGTTTGATGAACTTTATGAGAATCCAAAATCAACGTTGACTTGAACAGCAAAAGGAAATGTTTCAGCTTACTATTTGCATATTACGGGACTAATTACAAACACTTCTGAATCCATTTGCCCTGCTTGTTTATTCGTTTGCATTGCAATCAAATTTCATTTGATAACTTTTTCCGGTTTCTTTGCTTGTATTTTTCCTCGCAGATTCTTGGCCGCATCTCATCAGAGGAAGGTCAGCACGTTCGGCATTAGTGCAAAACATTTCGCTCTGTCATCTCTTCCCAACGTTCACAGCAAGGAGAAACAGCGATCCCTTAGGACTGTGCCGAATCGAGCTATTTAAAGCAAAAACTTCCGTTTCGAAAAGTGCCAGAACGCAAAGCTTACGCTACAATTCTAATTTAATACGAAGGTCTGGAGGAACGCACGAACCGAAGATATCGTGTACCCTTTCGTCCGCTGGTCCGTTTCATTTTCATACATTGTTTCACCTTTCCAATTCGACAGCCCAACAGTGCATTTACGCCAACTCGATTGTACCAAAAAGGGATAATGAGCCTTGAGGTGGAATGATGGTTCAGGTCCGACATTAATCATACCCACGGCAGGTAGCTGAATGTACGGGGGTATTCCTAGGACGAGGAAGCTGCGAGCATTGACGACTCCATACATACGTCCAGCGAGAAATGCAAAATAGGATCCGTTCCGTTGGCCTGACCGGTTGATTAAGGTGGTGGAACTTTTACAAACTCAAGCCACACGGAACCCTTCAGAACTCCGAAAGTATCCGATACGTGCATACACCTTGACGGCGCAAGACCACCGAAATTAAAGCAAAACATCACTTTCTGTTGTACATACGCTTCGCTAATACCAATTTCCGGCACAAACGTGACATTGGTCGGAAGTTGGTATCGGTTCCTGCAAAAAGAAAATTCTACACGAATATAAGCTCACTAGGCGGAGAAACCAGCTCGTCGGGTCGGTTTCACATACGACGTTCGACGGTTGTCGCCAGCGGTGTCCAAGCAAGCAGTCAACATTCCGCTATTTCAATTAAATGTTATGCCGGCCGCGACCATGTTTTCCAAGTTCAAAAGTGCCACCACCAGTGCGCCACCTCAAAACTCTTACGACAACAATCCGATCACGCAGTACTTTGAAGTTGGAAAACTGGTTGCCTGCGCCGGCCCGGAACTGATTTGGAAAATTCACGAAGGCTACAGGAAAACGGATGGCAAGGTAAGTGTCGAAGCATATTATGTAACAAATTTGTTAGACTCTAGTATATGCTTAAATTTAAATGAATCTAGATCTAGAGAATCTATTTACAGGAACATTAATCCGCATGCAAGGAACGTAACGCTTTTTTCTATCTTTCATATGTTTCAAATTATTCTCGCACTCTTGCTCACACGAAATCAAATTCAACATAGAAAATGTTGACCTCGCTCATGAACCACCATACATTTATTGAAGTTAACACCCAAAATGGGAAATACTGATATGTTAGTTTCTTGTCCGAGCTCTGCAAGGAAAATCGCAAACGAAGAATCTTGCAAAGAATGATTGACAACAGTATAATGATTGAATGTTATACTCTTTTTCATGACAGCAAATGATTGATTGGTATTTTCTGTTTAACTACTTATAACCAATAGTTATCTGGGTCCAGTTCTGTCAGTTTTTCTCCAGTAGGTTTCACTCAAGATGTTATAATTCTACTTTGGAATAAAAAAATTGACACCTTTGCATATTTGTACCCGTAACCATGTACCTCCATGGTAGGCTACGATCATCCTTCTTGGACCATGCGCCTCCATGCAAGCTGCAATTTTGCACCTTTTTGTCCAATATGTTCTGAGCACTTATTGTTCGACCAAACTTCATCTCTAATGTAATGTAAGTGAGTTTCTTACCTTTTCTTCGACAAGTTTCTTAGCTCCCTTTTCGTATGACAGTTTCATTTTTATCACAAAAGAAGTGACGTGATTAAATGACTTGAGGCTATTTTTAAACTATTCATTCAGTCAGTGTCTCGAAACGCAAAACTATCATACATTTCCCACATGCTCGTGCTCACATTACGCTTAATTAAGCAATAAATAATAACTCACTAAACCCAAGGTAGCGGTCACAGTGCCGTATTGCTCTAGAAACCTTGTTTTTACCACACGCCACACAAGAAAATTCAATTTCGGGTGTCGCACCAAACCAAACCTGTTGGATCCACACCCGTTGCCGAAGTCTGTGACAAACAGCTCGTAGTGAAAGAGCGTCGTTCTGAGGTCTGGTGCTATGAGGCAAACTTCGTGACAGATTTATTACTCACTGGGTGGTGCAGTTGGACAGAGACAAACTTCCACCCTCATCAGTTTGCTCTTTATTAGAAGCAAGGGCTCCGTTCTCCGTTGGTGAAGGTTTCCCTCAGGAGACAAGCAAAGCGTATGGAAGATGTGTGCATTTGGAGGCTCGTTTTTGTCGACGCTTTCTTTATATAAAGGAACGCCGTACAAATGCGTTTCTAAGTGTAAGCGAAATCGAGTGACTACATGACTGCATACATCAACAATCATGACTCGCGTGCCGGCTAACTTTATGTAAAAGTTGCTGGTGGAACTGAGGTTGCCTGTGCAAAAACGAGCTTCATGTTTACCGGTCGTTGATTGGGTCTACGTTTAAAAAAAAACCCGTTCCGTTTGGTATCAAGAAGCAACAAAGAATAGCTAACTAAATAACGAAAACAAGTTGTGAGCACTTTTGAGGAAAGCGTTGCCCACGGCGCATCTCTGTCCGAGGGCTTTTTGCTGGCGGTATTCTTGCTTCGAACACGAAAAAACAAACACAAACGTATACACGTTGGGGTAAAGAAAGACGTAAACGTGCTTCTAAAAACAACTATATTTTTGTGTTGATTCCATCACGACATGTTCGCACGAGTCAGCTAGTGGCGCACCTGACATCCATTTCGTCATTCCGGGCATCCTCCTCACAACTAACACGCCACAGGTTGTGCCGAAAGCAAGTCAGCATATCGTCCAACATGCTAGCAACGGTGCGTCGGTGTGTGTGTGTGTTTATAGTGCCAGTGAAACAAGTTCGCCGTGAGTGTAGGGCCAAGAAAGAAGGCCTGATTTATACCCCACACTGTCAGTGGTTTCGCGTTGGAAGGAACTCGAAACGGAACCAACATGCCACCCATTCGGTACCTTCCCAACCGCCCCGGAAAAAGTCAAACGTGGAAGATTAACAATTTACCATTCATCACCATGCCTTGCCCTTCTGAAACCCTCACTAGACCTTGCGGGCATGTGTTTATGTATGGAAATGGTATTATGTGCGCACTTCTTAAGCCCGGGACCGGCAGTCCATTCGTCAGACTCTGAAACTTCTTGGAAGAAATATAAACCCTGGCACACTCGCAATCCTCTCCGATTCAGAAGACAAACATCTTCCACCGAAACGCGAAAAGCTCGTCCTCAATATTCAGGTATATGTGTGTGTGTGTGTGTGTGTGTGTGTGTGTGTGTTTGTTCACATGCCATTTCTTGTTTTACTTCGAGGCGACGTTTGACGCTACTTGCCAAGACAGCATCATAACTACGATGCTTGCGTGCCTGATCGCATTTCTCTGTAGCTAATTAAATTGCCATCGTTGAACCGTATGCATAAAGCTTGCTTTTATGCTGGATGGGGAGTTTGCTTTCTTTCTTTTCTGCTGGTGGTGTTGCCAAAAACAATAGTAAATAAACATTACTCCCGAACAGGTAGAACATGTTTCGGGAAAGCATTTGTTTTTGGGGCAGCTTTCGTTTCTAAAAATATGGTCACGCTCACAGACATGGATGTGATCTGATCGATACCGGTAAAAAAGAAGGCAATTCAATAAAATTTTGCCAAAGTTTAAAAGACGGAAAATGGAAATTCTCATCTTCTCTGGAAGGAACTGCGCACTGCGATGTGTAGAGCTCACCTTTCGATAGCACTTATGCATGAAAGCTCGCAAGTCAAAGCACGGGGTAACCATCATCATCACCATAATCATCGTCGCCGACGTCGTTTCAATCGGTCGTGTTCTTACAAAGAAAAAAGAAGGAAGCTTAAACCCGGTCTTCTTCGTTTCCGTGTTCGTTTCAACGTTTCAACCCATTGCAAGAACACTCCTCCAGACTGCAAATGAAATGGAAATATCCCAAGGGCATGCCGTATCCTTCACAGACATCCTTTTCTTATCCAACGCGGTGCGCACTCGCTTGCCAACCGGAACATTCCCACTTCCCTGCCAAAGTTTAATCGGAATGCTGCTCTCTGGCTGATTTCTGCTCCATTTTTTATTAGCAATCAATAGTGTGGTCTGAAATTGGAAAACTTCACCAGAAACCAATTTTGGGTGAAAAATAAAGTATCGATATATGGTGACATAGGGGGTTGTGTTCGGGTGTCGATTCCACATGCTCACGAGCAATTGGATCGGTTGTGTAGTTGTGGTAAATTTACTTGCTGTCAGTTACAGATGACGAAAACGCATTCCTTGCGTGCTGTAATGACTATTTTTTCTATCTATCTTTATTGTGTTATATTTATAACATCACTCGGGAACCCTACCACAACCAATCATCAACTATTTACAATATTGATAAATTATATATATTTATTGTGTGTACTTACTTATATATAAGGAATTTTATATAAGATCTATATAGTCCCAGCTTCGTTCTTTCTTAATTCTTAGGAAAGAAATTACACTTGTAAGCTATTTACTTTGCAACATGGTGTAATAAAGCAGTTTGTTGGAAAGAAGTTCAGGTCATATAACGTATGTACAGTTTAATCTGCCTTACGGACATAGGCAAGTCAAAAGATGATTTCCACGATTGTCGGCCCGGAACTGCTTTCCTCTACTCTTGATTGTATCCGTGATTCGACAAATTATGTTCTACTTAATCAAGCCAACGTGGTTCTGTACAGCTCTTCCCAAACGGGTTGTTCTTGAGCACGATATTCCTTCATAGAGATCGCCATCACTCATCCACCGTATCCTTTCAGTCTCTTCAACTATAATGTAATGTTACGTAATAAGTCTAACATATACAAGTTCGGGATAAAAAACATTCGGACGTAGTTAAAAAAATCATGTTTTCGACAGTGACGAAAGTCAGCTTATGAAAGAACAATAACCTAACCTGGTGAGTTATAACAGAGTCTAACCTGATGGGAAGCCAGAAATGGCGCGGCTTGGAAAGAGTCCCCAGCAAGTGACAATTAACAATACTCGCTCTTTTGATGGTAGAACAGTGCAAACCTTTACTTTCTTATATATCTGTGAGGCACCTCGGTGGTACTTCTACGTGGTGGTTCTATAGAGAAATCCAGATTGCTGGGCCTTTACTTACTAATCCACAGTACTGGGTTTACGGCTATGTTCATAGAAAAGTAGCCATTTTTCGGCTCGTGATTCAGCAAGCCGGCAAGGATTTCGGCAAGAAGTCGACTAAACAAAAAAGTTATCAATAGCAATGTGCAGTGGCGGATCTAACGGTGGGCGGGGTAGGCGGCCGCCTAGTGCCTCACCGTTTGGGTCCACGAAAAAATATGTTTAGTAAGGAAAACTGTATGAAATATGCTAGAAAAACGCACGAAGTTTAGTACATGGGCCCTCTGGAGAAATGAGTCCGTTTCCAAAAATCATTATTCTTTTACATCTTCCAAAATGGTTTTTACTTTTTTTGGCCACCCAACTATTTACTTAAGGCGGCCCGGTGGCATGGTGTTAGCGGCGCCGATCTTCACACGAACGGACCGGACTAAAATCCCATCCGCACCAATCCCACGTAGCAAGGACTGACTATCGGGCTACGTGGTAAAATAAGTCGATACGGCATGGCCATTCTAAAATATATATATATTTACTTAACTTAAAATTGCTGCTATTAAAAATAAACCCCTGGACATTTTTTAAATACAGAAACAAAGTTCGAATGAACTGCAATTGCAAATTCAATACAAATTAATCAATTCGTTCTTTGTAAAGACATTATTTATAACCTATATTCAATGGTGTATTATCATAGCAACATTGAAGCTTAAATTAGTCGATTCAGTTCCCGAGTTAAGGACAGCGCATAATATGCATCGAGAAAGTTCGAGTAACTTTTTTGTTTCGTTATACTTTCCCTAGAATACCCACATACATACATACACAAACTTTGTAAAGAAACTCTGTCGACATTGGAACCCCACCGACGGTGCAATGTTGCAAAAACGCATTAGAGAAAATGTACTCGTTAGACTCATCCTAGCGACAGTAACTTTCTCCTAATTTTTAATGCAAAATATTGGTTCCCTAGTTTCTTGTGCCGTCAGTTACGATTCTACCCACAATGCTGTCATATTCGTTCGGTTCGTGCTTACAAAGAATACGGATGACCACCTTTGGTAGCTGTCTGTTGAGCTTGGCGCGACCCAGACACAAGTTTCCAAGTTAACCGGGACGCGCAAAACGTTAAAACGGTAACGGCCAACGCACTCAGGTAAAGTCAATTAAAACTTATGGCCCGACCGACAAAATGTTCCTTCACCACAACCAGCGTTGGTAGTGGTGGTACTACACACCAGACGTCCCAAGGCGAGTAGTATGGTGGGCACACCTTTACGGTACAACAATCGGCACGATAGCAACAATCGCCACCGTCCCAGAAATCCCTCAGAAAATGGGAAAACTTTTAACTAAACAATTACTAACGAACCGGTAAAATCAAAGTGTATTAGTTCCGTTCATCAGGTGGGACGCGGACTACCATCGCCATTGCGCTATGCTATTGTTTTTGGCAGGTGCTGTCATGTTGGGCGAAACCGCCACTCCACTCTGACCGCGCTTTCTCGCTCTCTATTATTTTAGTGTACGATAAAATTTGGCGATGGCTTTCAGATTGTGAGGCAGCGTAATAGATTTCGAGGTTTGTTTATTTTCGCTTCGGGTCAATAATCGCTTGAACCAGTACAACAGTTCCGAGAGTACATCAATCTAACCGCAAAAACTGATTTGAAATTTTCTATTTCTAACCATGAAAGGTTATTCGGATTGAAACGCTGAATTGATTTTCAAAATAAATTATTTTCTAGTTTAAAACTCAAATACAATTTAATGGAACGATTAGGAAACTTTTCACAAAATCAGACTAAAACTAATTTATGTTAACTTCCTGGTTACAATTGTTTTACAGCGCTTATCCAACGCGTTAGAGTTTTTTACACTCAACTTTTATCTTGTATTTATTTCACATTATGTAGATAAATAAATGAAGCCGGTGTGTAATTCGCTGGTTCAATTAAATTTCTATTTACGTTTGTCAAAAGATTTCAAAACCAGCCATTGATATCAACATTTGTGCAATTATTCATTTGATTGATCCACTTCAAAAGCTATCCCACTATAGATTTTTGCGTCTTGCTTGATACTTTCCAAACTGTATTGAAAGACAACAACTTGCTTCTCGGAAGGGAAGAAAACAAGAACCAATCAATTAACTAACGACAGGCAAAATAATTCCTTCATGGTACACGCACATTCCACCTCAACTGCTCAGGTAAATTAATTGTTCTGCTTTCAATTTGCAATTTCGCCATTCACCGTCAATCTGTGTTGGCAGTTCCAGTACCACTTCGCCCCGGTGATCTGTTAATCTTCGATCAGCTCGGTTCTACTCCCACGGTCGAGCGTCAAAGATAAATATCCAATTTATCAAAAGCTTTAGTAATTGAAGTACACGTATAGCGTATCGATTACACTCCTAAGAAAGGGAAACGCAAACAATCGTAGGCTAGTGAGTGGTTCGAACAAAGAAAGAGAACGCAAGAGCGAGTTTTGTGGTGTGGTTGGATGTTTAGGGGTGCAAAACAATAATGATACGATAATTAAGCTTAAGAGTTGATTCTCACTTTACATAATTTTGCACTCTGGTTTACCAGCCGAGTCAATGGCTTTTAATATTGACCGAACTTTGTCCCCACAAGCCCCACAATTTGTTAATTTCCTGTCTTGACGCAAAAAATATGTTCCTGCATGAACTTACACGGGTTACACGGTTTCAATCTTCACATCCTAAAACAACGCTAGCCGGTTCATAGCACTTTCTTCAAAGCTAATCACCGTTGCTCTTTTCATTATCCTCTATACTAACCACCGGGAAAATGAAAACCAAACATCTAATACCTCATTTCTGTATTTACTGTCACGACCACAGTCATGTCGATGGTTAAACATCATCTAAATTTGTGTAATTGATCCAGGTCTATTTTCTTTACGAACGTTCTGCTCGTCATACATCCACAACACTCTTCGCCATACTCCGACGATGACAACATATTTTTAATTCAGTTCTCTCTTTTACGATATTTTCAGGATACACTCCTGAGCTTAGGGAGGGTAAAAATAAAACGCACAGTAAATTATTTTATAAAACTCATGGTCAACCGTGCAGAAGATGAAAAGATGGGAGAGACTAAAGAGACTAAAGAGACTCAGTCATGCACTCAGCTTCTTACGCTGTATTAGTTTTTATTCCTAGACTCTTCGAACGATATACGCTTTGCAGGGAACATCCATGCACAACATTCACCGCCCATCAGACCAAAGAGTGTGGAACGTCAGAAGTAAAAGACACTATTCACAAACCCATGACAGACGTGTACAGATGCCTGGCAGGACGGGACTTGATGTTCCAAAACCGGCTTCAGAAAATATAACCCCCAAAAAGGTTATGTCAATTTACCTTCGAAATGGGAATGATGGGAAATGATTCTTGATCCCAAATGCACTACGGGCTCGGTTGCTTGAAAAAGTGATAATATTGATGCTGATGATGATGATGATGACGGGTATGTTGATGCTGACTCGGGATAACTACGGCTTCCATCGTCAACTTGAAGGACCTTCAAAGGTTTGGAAAGGTACAAATCTGACGGATTACACTCGGAGGGGTTTGAGCATTAGTAAAAACGGTGAAAATCCATTTATCTCATTTAGAATGGCTATCGTAGCTTTCAGTTTCGTTTACCACACATAGGGCTCTTTTATGTGTTACAACCCGAGAATCCACGAAAGCCGTAATCTGCATTTAATCTAGGAACATATTACACAATATTCACAACACGAGCAACATCGAGAGCACGCTGTACATTGCTGATAGATGTTTCTCCTATGATATAACTATAATAATTTCGAAAATGTAGCTAATTACGACGCTTTGCTCATAAACTTTCAAATATCCAATGCTAACACTAATCCGAATCCGGCAGAATGTTAAAAGGCCAGCCAAACAAGTATATCAAGAAATGATTCATGTTTTTTTTTTTCGTTAGAACGGCCTGGCCGTATCGACTTATTTTACCACGTAGCCGGATAGTCAGTCCTAGCTACATGGAATTGGTCCGGATGGGGTTTTGGTCCGGTCCGTTCGTGTGAAGACCCGCGCCACTAACATCATGCCACCGGGCCGCCCCAATGATTCATGTTATTCACATAAAAGTTAACAGTTTCAATTGTGCATAATCCGACAAATATGCCACTCACAAGTGACATTCGATGGTTACCTTGTTGACGTGAGCACTAGGACGCGAGAAGGCTCCCACTTCTTCCTGGGCCGTTAGCAAGGGTGGAATCGTGAGTGTGCAGCTACTGTAATTCAATGTGTAATTTAAACTGTAGTTTAATGTGTTTCTAGAGTGTAATTTATAGTTCTTTTACGTAATAAACTCACATCGAAAAATAAATATTCTCAAAATTGATAAAAAAACCAAAACAATTCTCCCTAAAAGTGGGTTTTCGCCGTAAAATCCCTAATCCGTAAGAATCGCGTACGTAACAGCCCGGATTTGCACATGACAGAACCGACTGTAAATCTCATTCTTGACGTATTCGCAAAACATACAAAACCTGACCTACCTGTACCTGAAAGAATTCGAGAAAGAATGCACGGAGGCTTCCCGTTAGAATAATGTTTGACGAGTGCTTTTTTTAAAATATTCTTGTTTAAATCTATAAAAGTATAATCTATTCTATGAGGCTGATAAATTTTATGCCAAAACCGCTCTCTGAACACCTTTAAGGTCTTTCTGAACATCTTTATTAAGGTTTGCCAAGTAGTAGAATATAACATTTTTACTCATGTTGCTCTTAATTTTGTTTTTGAGGTAAGTACATTATTATTTATTAAAGATGAATAAAAATTAAAGATTAAAAAAATCCTTCTCCAAAATACGAAACCATGGCAGATTCTAAAGAGTGATCCGCTTCCCATGCACTTTTTAATCATAAACGGAAAGGAGTTTCATCTACATTTCGAATTTTTGCTCTGAATTCTAACCCTGAAAAAGCTTGATGATCAGCATTCTTACGATTGTTTCTTCATTTAATTCATCAGTTTAAGGTAAAAGAATCAAGCATTTTGATAAACCTACATAACCCAGTTTGTGTTATGTTTCGTTTGCAAAAACTTTCCAAAACTGTGCATCAGACACAAATATCACCATCTATTTAGGTCTGCAAGCGGCATGCCTCCAGCATAGAGCTTATCAATTTATGTCCTTGTTATTTGACTGTCGACTGTTCCATTTCCATTCATCAGAAGGGTGTGAATAATCTTCTCCTTGGTGGAACTTCCAACCAACGCCTGGTTTCAATACGCTCGAGAGCATCACATTATAACTCCCGTCGGGAGATTTATTCAATTGTTGTACCAAAAGCTAAGAAGCTTTTTCCGAACCGGCGTCTAGTGAACAGTTGCTTCCTACTTCCGACCTAGGTTTTCTTTTACAATGTCCAGGGCCCGGTCAAACATCCCGAGGACATCCGGAAAACCCAACGCTCTGCTTTCTACAGCAGTTGCTTTTTCCGGTACAATACAGTGTCAACATTGTTCAGCAATTTCGTAGTCATAAAATCATTCTCTCTCTTACATTTCCTCCGTTTACTAGGTTGGTAGTGTTGGACATGGAATTTAGACTTTTTTTTTTACTTCATTTTACCATGCTTTGAAAACACACGTTATGGTTTACTTCGGTAAGGGGGTTATCCATACTGAGCTCGAGACATGTTTCAGTCGCCTGTCACAGACGACCAAAACATGAAGAAGATTCATTATTATCCTGAAGAACAACAATATATACAAGTTGTAATAGAATAAACGAGTATTAATTTCGCATCCATTATTGTTGATCTCTATGCTGTGAAACTTATGGCGCCAATACTGTTTATTGCGGGAATGTTTCTTTAGAGCCACTTGAAGAAGGTAAATCGGATTCCGTACGATGAAAATGTTCAAAATGAAATTCCTCAAAATGAGCCTTAACTTTATTTTGGACATACCTGCAAGGCTTTAGTGAAAAGGACTATCATTTGACTTGCATTGTACTAACTTCAACATAATGTATCTTGATTTTATGAATTAAGTATACATAAATCACTAACAAGTCTTTTAATAATCCTAAGAAGTACAACCATATTCCAAAGACAAAATAACATGATCATGCGCCACGCTTTGCTGCCCATGGAAACAAGTCCAATGGAAGTCCATTTCTACCCATTCCCTACTAAAATTGATCTAGTAGCATTCTAATAAATGCCAACCACTTGTTGGAAATCTTCCTCCCGGTCGTGCAAGCGCCACGAGAAGTAATAAAACTTGACGCGAAGGATAAGTACACCGATGGAGGCAATGTCATTCGCTCGCTCTGAATATTCCCCTGCTGCCTGTTGGCATTCTTTCTTTTTTTTTCGTCCTCTCGCGTCGAACAGCAAAGATAAAAGCAATAAAAGTCAACCAACAGCTCAAACTTGCACCTAAGAGGCAGACAGGAAAGAGCGACACCGAGGCCGACCCGCGGCCTGATACCAAGCGACGAACAAAACCTACCGGCGAAGCATGCCAGCAGGTGGGATTTAAAAGCAATGGAAAATGGATATTTTCTGTTTGTATTCTTTACTGTTTGCTTCTATTCCTGTCAGGTTATGTTTACCCATGTGCCAGGTTGGAATTAAAAAAAAAGATAAAAAGAATAGAAAAACAATACCAAACGGGAAATGAAACTTCTCGCAGCCACTACAACATTATTGCGCTTCGGTGGCGGCATATTTATGGCAATCATCATTCGACCAAACTTTTTCCAAGACTTTTCACTGCTTGTTCTTTTCCCTGAAATGCGAACAAGGTTGGAAGCACATTATCAAAATTGTTATGGCCACATTAAGGGATTTAAAAGCAATGGAAGTATGCAGACAAAAAACTTTACTATCTAATGTATCACTCAGCAGGACGAACTTTATTTAAGGTGTTGATGTAAAATATCTTTTCGTTTGTTTACAAATCGACAAGTTGGTTTATTAAGTAGATTCATTCTAAATATAATGTAAAGGAAATTTATGTTATATTATATCTAGGATAACAAAGGTAACAAATATTACTGTAGTGAAAGGCGTTGTTTGATGCAATGCCACTCCGTTATAAAATTCACCGACAACTTTCATAGATTGTCGTTAGAATGCGGAACATGTTCCATATGATCAGCAATCCTTCGGTAACATTTACATGCGCCGAAGTCAGCAATCGTAGTATTGATACATAAAACACTTATCAACAACTGTACATCAGGAAAGTCAACCTTCCAGCGAGATCTGTCAATCCGTTTTTCAAGAAGATTACTCTGGCTAAGTTTCCAGTTTCCTCGGATACTACGATCTTAAAACCAACGTCGTAATTTAAATCGTCGCCATCGATCGAAACTTGCAGCGGTCTAAAAACAATATCAAACAAGTACAAAACAAGGTCGATCCTTTGTATGCAAATGGTGTTTACCGAACACCGACGCAATATCTTGGCTCCGAGTTGAACGAATTGGATACAATAAAAGGAAATGTTTAAAATTCTGTCCAACGATAATTCTTGATAAAAGTTGGCTAAAAGTAAATTGGTACGCACATCAATACCTGTAGTTCGGAATTCAATGAATTCAAAAGATTATCAATGGTTGTATTCCAGTATTCTTATACGAACTTCAAATCTATATCCATCCATCTTATGGTTACATTGCTCCAGTTCGTACGAATCTTCCTCTTCATGGACTCCTTCACCTTCCGCCCAGTGGAAACGGACACAAAATCAGCATATTTCTACCATTTTTTCTGCATTTTCTGGATGTTTGCCCCTTCGTCGAAGTCACCGCTTTGAAGTTGCTCAATATTTTTCGATTGGTTGAAATGCCGGGCAGTTTGGAGAATTCAATAGCTTGGGGACAAAATCGATATTGTTGACAGTGTACTACTCCAGAACCACCTTAGAGTAGTGGCGGCAGACAAAATTGGGCTAACAGATGACTGTGCCCCTATGTTTGCGGATGAACGGCAATATACGCGTTTTTATGTACTGTTCAATGTAAAGTTGGGATTTCAACGCCAAGAATGTGATAAATGGGTTAGTTTTTAGACCACAAACGCAAATCACTTGCCCTTCTTGTTGTTGGTAAACTTGTTGGTAAACACGATTTAGCATTTTCTCATCGCATCCTCACGTCTGGTCGCGATGTAAAACTTTTGACCAGAAAGATGCTTTATATCGAGTTTGCCGTAAGTTTCGTCATCGATCAAAGTGCAGCCCTTGAGATTCGTCAAAGCACGGTTGTGCAAAAGACTTCCTCGATTTTGTTGCCACGGAATCTGTATATGCTGTATTGGTGACGCTTAATGCATCTAGCACTAGAGTCATGCAATGTCAAGGCAATTTTAGCTATCGAAAAGCATAACCTTTAGCCATCATATACTTAATCGCCTATGCAGTCTGTTACAAACGCAACGCACACAGATCACTGGCTTACCATTCATTTTGCTTCACTCTTACCGCTGTTGAACGTCTCATGTCAGGATCGCCATCACTGTTGCTTTAGTCTACACATATGGAATACGGACTACAGTACTAAAATCATTGTTGAAAATTTAATTGCAAGGATATCAGTCGGGCGATTAAATATTATGTGTATAATGATAAGATATTTTGGATGCATTATGTCCTAAACGAAGATGATTTGCCAAAAATATTGGCAATGTCTCATATCTTCAGATATCGAGAAAATATGTTTTCCGTAAAACTAACCTAATTAAAATACCATCGTCAATTCAGTTCAGCTTCTAGAATTCAATTTTGCTGTTAATAATAAATAATCGTTTAGTGCTTCGCTACTCTTTATCATCCGTAAATCGAGTTCAATCGACTATGTTTTTGACTTGGTGACTCAGATCTGCTGTATAACCCGTTTTAGAAACACTTAACGGTGAAACAGTTCTGGCTATTTTGTTATCTATAATAATAACACATTCCAACATATTCCGAAAATAACTCATAAGAAATATCATCAAGCATTCCATCGTGTGTTAAGAAATATGACACAACGGTTCTGTCCCTTGGTTGCCTCAGACGCGTATAGTCTACAAGTCACCGTATAGTTGACAACGAACCAACACCAAACACGTGTACCAACGGGAGAACGAGCGTGAAGACAGGTTTTGCGATACGGAAATGTCACAAGCAACGTGCCTTGTACATAACACAGAATTCAGTTTACATCCTCGATGATGTCATGTTCTGCAGCCAGTAAGCCGGTAGTTAAAGAAAAGGAAAATTCTTGCCATTTTGCCCGAACCTTCAGCGGTGGTTATGCAGCTAGTGGATCCCAACCAAATTCTAATCGAGTGTTGCTATCTCACACATGCCAAAAGTCGGAACCCGACCTAAAAGGGATGATTTTTTCTCCAACTACAAAAGCCAAAACATCGAGACCAACGTGGCACGGTAGCCCACATTACGATGGTATTAGCATTCAGTAGCGTTTCGTTTTACCGGCGATCATCGTGCAATATTTGTCATAATTTCCCATGACAGATTACCTTGCACGGAACGGTAAGCACCCCGGTGGTCTGATACAAACGGCACCTGACACATCACACCGAATGGTTTCTGATGAGCTGCCAGCTGTGTGCAATGGTTACCCTTCTTTTTTTTTTTGTTCCTTTGGTGATAGTTTCAATGTGTTTGCCAGAGATTTATGCCAACCAGATACGTACAACATGTACAATTCAGAAACGAAGCGACCGAGTTTCATCGATATCGTATGGAAAACTCAAGTTAGAAGAATGTCCCTCCGTTCGCCGAAAAGGTAGGCGTAGAGAACTGAAGACTTTCCACCCATATGTCATATTCTCATTTGCTGATGTATCGTTAACAGGAAGTTTCCCGACCTGAAGCATTACTTTCGTCTAAAGTTTTCCCATAACGCATAGACAAATTGTACCATTCAATCATCACAGTAGCTACATTCACTGTTTTATCGTAGGTTCCGATCAAATCACTAAACTTTTCAATGTGCTATTCGTAACGAAAGACAAATTGGATGTAAAAGTTCATTTGGCATGAGCTTCGGAACGAGATTTTGCATAATATCAATTTAATTCATTTTGATCAAGTGAGGAACAGATATGAGTTAATTAATTACAAAGCTGAGCAAGCAAACTGTGTTTATAATTCACAGAACATTGTGTTCACTGGGAATAGTTTTATGCAAATAAGCGAAGACAACTGTTATTAATTTTATGTAGTTCAAATGTAAGTCGTATCAATCGATTCTATCAATATTAATAACGAACGTTATAACGTAAAACTTTTTTCTGCAGGCACAACAACCTTAAGATCTAACACTAATACATTACCGGGCCATAACACTATATTTGATAATTTTTTGAATTTATCCTACAAGTTTAACCCACACTCGATATGGATCGAAGGTCGCACAATCGGTATAGTGGGGCTACTAAGGGTTTACTAAGTGTGATTAAAGGTTATTTCTCTTACTCTAGAGATTCCTAAAGGAAACAAATTAAAATCTATATCAAATAGACGGTATTAATAATGGAAATTTAGTTAGATACCAGTGAAGATTCAGTATTTGTTTAAATAAACCTATAATAAGATCCTAATACATTTAAGCATTTATAACTAACAGTTCTGCGTCAAACAAAATAATGATCCAGGTATCGGATGGTTCAGTTGTTTAAAACCGTAAGATTCTCACTGTAATCAACTGAAATATATTAACACGACTATTTTGATTTTTTTTATTAATATTTAACATACTCAATGCATATTTTGTTATGCATATTTGTTATGCAACAATGTTATGCATATTTTACAATGTTATACTATAGCAATTCATTGCTGTACATTGTACTGCATACAAACGGTACATTGTAGCAAAATAATATTTACTGCGTACAATAATCGTATATACTAAGGGTGGCACTGTTTTTGTAGTGGTCGCAACGCACTTCAGGAGATTACTAAATCCACTCACACTGTTGAGAACGCGACAATGTGATTGTTCATTTCCCATTGATTCATTGAATTTTACAACTCAATTCCTTACACCGGGCGTTCGTCCAAAAAATTGTAACTTGCCGCACGGGATCATTGTAATCGGCTTAAATAAACAACCATCCGGAAAGAAGTTTTGAGTCTGATTTCAAGTAGAGCTGAAGGTGCCAAGGAAACTGCGCTAGAGTTTCGGAATCGATCTTGCTTCGCGTGATCGGTTCACCAACAATGGATGTCGCACATTATATAACTACGAACTTACGTGTATAAAACGTCAAAAACTACCAAAAATGGCACGCCAGGAAAGCCATTAATAGACAATATAAGGTCCTACTAAAAAGAACCGGCACAAAGTCCTATCCAGACATTTTCCCCGCATCAAGGACAGACTACCTGGCTATATAGTAAAAATAGGTCTGTACAGATTGTCCATTCTCAAAGAAAAAAAAGGCATTAAGATCATGGTTTCTTTAGTTGGTAACATATGAATTAAATGTCAAAATCTTTCAGCAAACCAAAATAAAGGCCTACGAATAGTATTTTAAATGTCTCACCCTTTCAAATTGAAATATATACTATCCAACCCAAAATGCCAATGAGAACAATCAATTGCGCGCTTTTAAAATCACTCTGCTTATTAAATTGTTCTCCTGGTATCCATCTGGTCGGATATTTACAAACCACAATAAATTGATAGCGATTTGTCTTTCAGCATAAACTTTTCGCTACAATTCTCTGGTCACACATGTATCATACGTGGTAGGGATTTTACCATTTGTTCAGGATATCATTATGACAAATAACCAGCACAGTAGCGCATAGCGCAAGGCATCATACTTTGTTGGGTGTTGATATTTATTGCATGCAAAGGCACGGTTGCTGCTAACTCACCATTACAACCACCGGAACAACCATTAGTCAAATCGGGCGGTTAGAAATTGACTAAAAGTACCACGATAACTCATTCTACACTGCTCTCCGTTGCCTCTGCATCGGTCGCGAATCGTGCAGACGGTGTTATCTGGAAGGCGTATGTCCAAAGATGCCGCATGAATGGGATTTTTTTTGGTTTGCTCCTTTTTCTATTCCTTTCTATCTCCGATGCTTTCGGTGAGTGCCATGAGATAGAAATTATTCATTGAATCCTCGCCTCCGGAAACATCGAAATCATCGACAACAGCGAAGAAGGTCTCCAGCAGGTGTGGTAAATTGCACGTAGAAAACCTTTTCTTTCTGGCTACATTTTTTTTCCTTCAACGGTTTCCACTTCAAATGGACCAAAAGGAAGAAGATATTACCTAGGGAATCATTATTTATGTATCAAATAGGTCAATTTATATTCTATTGAGCGAACCCGTATTGGGAAACCTACGAATCAACCGACAGACTAAATGAAGGAACGAAAGTAAAGGAGATGAAGATATTGAACCGAGTGATGTGCTCAAACAGTTTTTTTGTTTTGCTTCATCTACAGTTTATTTTAACGTTGAAGAATCTGTGCGATTAACGACGTCAGCGAAAGCAATTAAAACACTCAAGCTTCCCCACGTGCCAAACAATAACAAGCGTAGGATATCTATCTCAAAGAAAGATAAACCAAAAATAAAATGCTGACGAATAAATCCGTAATCAGTTTTTAACAGTTATTTTTTTATTTTCTTTTGACTCGTTGGCTGTTGGCTTGTTATTTGTTTTGAAAGCATCAATCTAACGACTAAAAAAACGGACAAAATGGTGGATGGCAGGTAAAACTTCTTCATAACTGCAATTTATTCACTAATGATGACGCATGAATCTGTTTCGAGCGAAACGAAGAATAGAATATAAAATCGCGGAAAATCTATCGTTGAATCGTTAGCGTGTAATAGAATTGAACACGGCTTGTAATAGATATATGTAAGAAGGAGAAGAGGCCGAAGGCAGGAGAGTAAGAGAGAAAGAACGGAGAGGAGTTGATAGGTTAGGTAAGAACAAAAATTGAAATTGTTATCAGTAGCGATTTGAACTTCAATAAAGAAACAAATCTCTCTCCTTACATTTGGGGGCTCAACCGGGATATGTCCCGCTCGTGACTTTTAAGAAGTGAGCCGATTAAGTGTGAATATCGCTGAGTGTGATATTACAGTGTGATATTATTATGCTGTGTGCGATATTATAATATCTACGTACAAGACTATTATAGCTGAGTGCATTGAAATAATAGTTGAGTGCACAACTAAACGCTGAGTGCGTGCGGTTAAGTGTGAATATCGCTGAGTGTGATATTACAGTGTCATATTATAATGCTGTGTGCGATATTATAATATCTACGTACAATACTATTATAGCTGAGTGCATTGAAATAATAGTTGAGTGCAAAACTATACGCTGAGTGCGTGCGTGTGCAAAATACTATGGCGGAAGAACGTATTCTGTCCATGATTGAGGAGTTCACCCGTGCCGGTTTAGCGAAACGGTGCGTGGCGGAGGGATTCCCAGCAACGGGTACGAAAGAGGACATGGCACGTCTTCTGGTGGAAAGTGAAGTTAAGCTGTCCGAGATTGATCAGTCTACGACGGCCCCTTTTCTGGATGCTCTGCAGGAGGATTCGGAACTGAGAGAGGAACCGCTTCCCAAATTCGATGCAGCAATCTCCTGTCCCTACTCTTTTAGAGACGTGGAGGAAGGGATTGAAGCATATAGCGCAGACGGCTCAACAGATCTAATCACGTGGTTTGCGGATTTTGACGAGATAGCTAGCTTAGCGCGCTGGTCCGATGGGCACAAATTCATTATGTGCCGGAAGAAATTGACTGGTGTGGCCAAGAGTTTTCTCGCAACCTTGCGCGGAGTGGTGACTTATGCTGCGCTGAAGAGAGCCTTGCTGGATGAATTCGCGACTGTGGTGAGAGCTAGCGATGTGTTTCGACAATTGGCTTCACGGAAAAAGAGAAAGGAGGAGTCGGCTCTTGAATTTATCTACTCGATGCAAAAACTTGCACAGTCCATCGATATCGAGGAAGACAGCCTATGTGAGTTCATCGTAGACGGTTTTTCAACCGACGAAACAACAAGAGCAATTCTATATGAAGCCACTACAATAGCTCAACTTAAACGAAAAATCGCGTTGAGAGAGCGGGCGGATGCAAAAGCTGAAACCGATAAGAAAAAACGTATCGGATTTGTACAGACATCGAAGCAGCAGATAGAGGTCCCGAATACGCGGAAAACGAAATGCTACCTTTGTGGTCAAACAGGGCATGTGGCTACTAGTTGTGCAGAAAAAACAAATGGATTAAAATGCTTCGGTTGTGGTGCGCGCGGACACAAAGCCAGTGAATGCGAAAAGAAACGCCCAGCCGTTTCAGGTGCAAACTTGGTGACGAACAGCAATGATACAACGGTAACTATTGAAATTGACGATTGTGTTCTGCTTGCTTTGTTTGACAGTGGCAGTGCATATAATATAATTTCCAATAAAGCATTCCAGCGTATCGGTGCTCCACGACTAGAGAACACAGCTATGACGTTCAACGGATTTGGGGGCACACTAACAAAAGCAATGGGCCGATTTTCAGTGGATGTGTGTGTGAACGCCCAACCATACACTAGCGTAGCGTTTTTCGTAGTGCCAGACGGAACCATGGCTTATGACGTTTTGCTAGGAAGAGAATCGCTGCAATTTTTTGACGTCGAAGTGACAAAAGATGGTGTAAAGACAATTCCGCGAGTCGCTGAGAAGGAAAGTGTGCCAGAAAGCAGTGTGTTGTTAGCAGAAGAGTTCCTGTATGCCACCGATCCGGAAAACATGGTGCCGAGTTTGTTTGAAAATCAAGTAAAGCGGATGATCGAGAAGTGTAAGGTATCCGAAGAGAAACAACAAAAAGAATCACCT